>NC_050576.1:357784305-358121805 GCF_011100635.1 Trichosurus vulpecula | reverse complement strand
TTTTACCCTACTTCTCTTACTTGCTTTTCCAAATCCTTTTTGAGCTCTCCCATGGCCTGAGACCAATTCAGATTTTCCTTGGACGCTTTTGATGTAAGCTCTTTGACTTCCTTGACTTCTTCTGGCTGAATATTTTTATCTTCTTTGTCACCAAAGATTCCTTAGTCTGAGTCTGAGTCTAAGTTTGCATCCTTTTTCGCTGCCTGTCCATGTTCCCAGCCAACTGCTTGACCTTTGAGCTTTTTGTCAGGGTATGACTAATTGTAGAATAGAGAGTGTTTTGTCCCTAGCTTTACGGGCTGCGCTGCTGTTTTCAGAGCTACTTCTACTCCACTGTCACCTCAAGCTCTGCCACAGCAGTGCTCCTTGTCCCCCAAGTACCAACAATCAGGATTGCGACCCAGATCCAAGCAGGGCAAAGCAAGCCCTGCTTTCCCTCTCTGGTCTTCCACTTGATTTCTCCCACTGTTTGAGCCAAAAGAATTCAGAAGCAGCTGACACAGGATCTCCACCAACTCACGACCTCCACCACCCCACTCCAGATATGGTGGCTGGACTGCTCTCTAACCCAATCTAGCATTTTACCCACTAACCTGCTCCATTGTCTTTGGTGTTTGTGCATTGAGAATTCTGGTAACTGCCACTGCTCAATGATTCATGGCCCTAAGGCCTGCTCTGGTTGACTCCTGGTCTGGTCTGTGCTGACATGGTCCACACTGAGCTGTGCTCTGCTCTCAGCACAGTGTGATGAACCATTCCCAGCAACAATCTAGGCCATCCTAGGTGGGAGACCTGCTTCCCTCTGCTATTTCATGGGTTCTGGAGATCTAGAATTTGTTCAGAGCCATTTTTTACAGGTGTTTTTAGGGATTTGGGGGAGGACTTAAGCAAGTCCTTGCTTTCCAGAATCCAAATTCTCAAAGGAGAAGTTAAGTGATTTACAGGAAGAAATAGACAGCAAAAGTACACTGGTGGAGGACTTCAAGTGTCCTATCTCAGAACTCAATGAATCCAGGGAATAATATAAACAGGAAAGAAACTAAAGAGGCAAATAGATTACAAACATTAGATATGGCAAACTTTGGCATGATTTAGACATAAAGGGTGACACCATACACAGATTAGAGGAGCAAGGAAAAGTGTACTTGTCAGATCCATGGGGAGGGGAAGAATTCATGACTAAACAAAAGATAGAGAGCATTATGAAATGCAAAATAGATAATTCTGATTTTACTAAATTAAATGGTCTTGTACAAACAAAACCAATGCAACCAAGATTGGAAGGAAAGCCGAGGGATAGAAAACAATATTTGTAGCAAGTGTCTCTCCTAAAGGACTCATTTCTCAAATATGTAGAGAACTATGTCAAATTTAAAAGAATGCAAGCCATGGCCCAACTGATAAATGGCCAAAAGTTATGAACAGGCAATTTTCAGATGAAGAAATCAGAGCTATCTCTAGGCACATGGAGAAGTACTTTAAGTGCCTTTTTGATTAGAGAAATGCAAATTAAAACAACACTGAGGTACCACCTCACACCAATCAAATTGGTTTGTATGTCTGTAGCAGGAGTTTAGATTTGAAGATCTTTCCCACTCATTAATAGTCCATTTGACCTGCTTATATCACAGAAAGCCTAAGACACATGTGGTGTGAGGAGCTTCCTGATAGGAAAAGGAAGTTATGTCACAGGAAATGCTGAGAGAGAGAGAGAGAGAGAGAGAGAGAGAGAGAGAGAGAGAGAGAGAGAGAGAGAGAGAACTTATGGCTGCTGATGGCTGTTAATGGCCGCCCTAGTGATTGTTAGACGTGAACACGCTGACTTAGCTGTACTGTTTGTTTTGGGGAAGACCCTAGTAGGGGGTCAGAGAGGTTTTGAGATGGTGAGGGTACAGATTGTTATATTGTGTGTGGAATGTTTCACTGCTGTGATAGACTGGATACATGGCTTGTGGGATATGGTTCTCTGGTGTCTGAATAAATGTTTTGCTTCTTCTACCTTCTATATTGAGAGTCTTGTATACTTTGTGATACAGAACTACAGAGGCATTTTGACAGTTATCATCAACATTGTTATTATTGCCTTACTGGTACAATGACAGAAAAAAAATGATAAATTCTGGAAAAGAGGTGGGAAAATGGAGACACTAATGAATTGTTGGTGGAGTTGATCCAACCATTCTGGACAGGATTTTGAAACTATTCCTAAAAGGCTATAAAACTGTACATACCCTTTGATTCAGCAATGCCACTGCTAGGTCTATAACTCAAAGAGATCACAAAAAAGGGAAAAGGAAATATATGAGCAAAAATATTTAGAACAACCCTATTCATGTTATCAGAATAATGGAAATTGATGGGATGCCCATTAAAGTGGTGAATGGCTGAACAAACTTTGGTATTTTGATGTAATGGAATACTAATTTTTCAATGAGAATTGATGGACAAGCATATTTCAAAAAAACCTACTAAGACTTGTATGAACTGATGAAAAGTGAAATGAGCAGAACCAGGAAAACATTTTGAACAGTATCAGCAACATTGTGTGATGACAAGCTATGTATGACTCAGCTCTTCTCAGCAGCACCATGATTCAAGACAAGTAAAATGAACTTGATAAAGAAAATGCTATCCATATATGATAAAAACCTGATGGACTCTGAATGCATCAAGGCATACTTTTTCCCTTTACTTTATTCTTTTTCATGATTTTTTTCCCTTTTTATCTGTTTCTTCTTACACGTATGTGAAAAATATGGAAATACATTTTGCATGATAGTATATACACATACATACATATATACTTACACACATGCATATATACATATATACATATACATATTCATATACACACATATACATATACATATATTCAAAAACACACCTATATATATACATAAACACACACAAACACACACACACATATTAGAAAAAGGGAGGGGAGGGAGAGAGGCAGGAAAATTTCAAACTTCAAGTCTAAAAAAAAGAATGATAAAAATTTTCTTGATTTCTAATTGGGGAAAATACTATTTAAAAATAAACATCACAAATGTTTTATTTTCCTTTCAAATTGATTATTTGCTTATCTACACATTGGAATGTGGTTACAGGGAAAAAATCCCCAGCATCTCTTTTAGTCCAGTTAATGATTTACTAATCAAAATGGGAGGGGGTTAGAAACCCTTGCTTATACCTGCAAATTTGCAATAATAGTTTGAAATCAAATGTTAGTCTTCATGTTTACTTCTGTTAAAAAAAAAATCTTATTAGATTCAGCCCAACCCTCCAGGTAACCAAACATTTTATGAATCGTGCTTCTGTTATCTCAAGTATTAGCCAATTTACCTGATATTTCAGGAGCAAATTGGATAAATATACTCTCTATCTTTATAAATTTAACTAAGAAAAAAAATTAACACAATATGACCATTTCAGTAGATATTTTCTTGTTCATTTCACTATATATTTCTTTCTAGGTTGTAGTTAATACATTTATTACTATTCTTTGTTTTGATCAGTTACCCAGTTCCCAATCTAATTAACCATAGTTTTATGTAATCTACATTATCCAAATAATATAAAAACTGTGTGGGAAACTGTGAAATTGCTTGCTAAAATCTATTTATCTTATATACTTGACATTCCACTGATATACCAGTCTCATAAGATTGCCAAAAATGAATTTAGCTAAAAATGACTTGTTTTTAGAGATTATCATTTTTAAAAGAAATGACTCAGAAATCATTTCTCTGAGATTCCAGACATTTTCCAAATCAAGTTTTACTGATCAATAACTGTAAGAATGCACTTTTTCTTCTCAATATTATATTTTGAATCAATTGAATAAACTTTGGAGGAACAGAAAGATCCACATTGGAATTTAAAGAACTATTTGGTAAATATCAACATTCACAGAACAATTTAATAAATATCAACAGGCTTACATTTCCTATGAATGCAAGTAATACAATCTCTACAATAAAAGTAATACTGACATTATCACAGGTTGTTGAATATTGAAATTTCTGCCTTTTAAGCCCCAATTTTGGATTTTTAAAATTAAAAATAAGTAGCAGGAAACAATTTTAGGAAAGAGAGACTCAGGAAAGGAAGGTAAATGATTAATAGAAGATTTCTTAAGGGTCTCATAACAAAAGATACTCAAAATCAAGAAGGAAAGTTCTGAGTTTTGACTTCAAATGAAAATATTCAGTTACTCTGCAAAAGAGATGTGAGGCTAATCTTGAAATTATCGTCTATATATATTTCTTAAAGTAGGATTCTGGATTACTTACCAAATGAAAGCTTTCAATTTAGTAAACAGATGGATGTTCATATGCTTTAAATGACTGGTCAATTTAGGAAAAAAGGGAGAGCTTTCAATCATAGAGGAAAATGAATGTGTTAGGATGGGTATTGCTCAAGTGTACCTTAATTTCCACAATTATATTTTTTATTCAATTTTTATATCTACTCAATATATTATAATTTTTAAGATAAAATGGATTTCAGAGAGGGGGGTTATAGGTCTCTAAGAAAAAATCTATGTATTACAAAATCAATACTCTATTTAGAAGACATGTATATTGGGAAAAGAAAGTATAATGGAACCAGTATGTATATATGACTATATGTGTGTATTATATCTAAATATCTGTGTGTATACACACATATATGTGTGTGTATGATGTGTATGTATATATACAAACCCATATATATGTGTATATATATACATATATGTATTTACATACACACACAAACACCCATACATATATACATATTTATGACTAATTCCTTACTACCCTGACAAGTATAGTGAGTGCTATTACCCTCTCCCCCATCACCCCTTTAGCCCAGGAGCTTGCCATTTGCATTTAATTCTGTTTTAATTCAATTTAATTTAATTACTTTTTTGATTGATTGTTGTCCACAAATCAGCAGCCACAGTGGAATGACCAGATAATTGGCTTTACCTTAGAAGGCAGAAAATTGAGAATTTTAGCAATTTCTGATACTCCTGCTGCTATTTATGAATTTTAAATTTTTGTACTAGGCATAGAGACTGGACTTGCTATTTCATTGATACAAGGGACTCCCATATCCTACCTCTAGCAATTCAGATTTGTCCCTTTAGAACAATGTATAGTGATAATGCATTTCCTGGATCAATAGGAGGTCAAGTTGCTTGCTCAGGGCCACAAAGACTGTACATCTAGGGCAGGATTAAAACTCATTTCTTTCCAGCTTTGAAGGCAGTTCTCAGGCAATATCAGGATGTAGCCATTTAAAAATACTTTCTGATTTTCTTTCTAATTAATTGCATTTTCCTCTAAATTTGGAAAAGTAGAGTTAAATAGCAAATCTTTAGCTTCTTAATCTGAATTGTTATCCTTATCTCTGCATGTGTGAGGGTAGAGTTGATTGAGTCAATGAATTCAGACCACTTGTCTTACAATAACCAACATATTACAACTTAGTATCTTTGTCATTTGAAATACATCTCAAATCTTGGACATATCCTTCAATTAAGGTATTTCAGACAGATGTGATGAGCAATGTTTTCAGATTAGTAAACTAAGACATGCTCTGTGAGGCTTATATAAAATATACAAGCTTGTATAAAATGCATGTAGAATTTTATTAATGTTCTTGTAGCATTCCTAGGAGAGCTGAAACGACTGGCAATATCTACATTTGGAGGAAAGGATAGATTGGATGAAATTAAGAGAGACAGATTTGTACCAGATTTGTAGTGAAAAAGTCTACGTCCTGATAATGCAAGTGAAAGGGCCTCAGGAACTGTGAGCCTTTTGCCATATGTGCTCTCTAACCTTGGGCTTTAGTTCAGGGTTGTCACTGAACTCTGTATTTGTTTAATGGAGAATTTGTCTCAGACTTCTAAGAAGATATTTTGTACCATCAGTACCACAATAGTCAATACTCATTTCTAAAATCTAATACATCTGGCTGACCTATTGATATCCATTAATAATCATGCAATTATGTACACTAGCAAGCACTACAGTGACAACCCTCTACACATCATTGCTGTTCTTAAAATTCTGGGAGGATGTATCTACTCACATTCTATGGACTGTCACTGGATATGGTAATTGGGATTTGGGAGAGTAACTCCAGAGTATGGTTCATGTTTGTATTGTTATGTATTATGGATCAACATAATTACGCATAACACAGTGACATGTAGGGGGTATTCGGGAAAGAGTAGTATCTCTGGTGTGAAGCCTGCTAAGCCTTCTTCAGGGCTGCTTTCTACCTTTGGTGTCTACTTGATCCACCTAGCTCTCATTTGTGGCTCAAAGAAGCCATAGCATGTGTAGTGGTCACGCCTTGGTAAAGTGTTTCAGCAGATGGGCTAAATCAGGTTGAGTGTAGCTGAGAAGTCGCAAGCCTGTTGTTATGTTGGGGGGTGGTGGTGAGTATCCTAAACATCTGAAGACTTCCCTCTCTGAAATGGTTGGGTGAGAACTATTTGTTCCAACTGCCACGAAAGCATCCAAAGATGCAAAGATTCTCCACTGCATCTCCACCCATCACTAGTCATCTTGACTCTGTCATGCCACTGGATTGTAACAACTCTGGAAGAAAGATTAAGGCTGATGACTTCATGCATCTCAGTCTCATTTAAATCCAATTTATTAGCAATTCAGAAGACCAAAAAGTCATAGCAGTTATACATGATATATACATGCGTACGTACATACATACCTACATATATGCATAAGATAGTTATGCATTATGGGTTAACACTGAGGGGCACACCAGTCATATGGTGGGAATGAATGAGAGAGAAGCACATTGTTCCATGGGTAACCAAAATGTATAAAATGGCTTAAAGCACCGTCTATCACATATTGGGTAAATCTTCTAAAAATGGACCTCTGAAAGACATGGACAAGCATTGTATAGGATCGCAAGAATGAGATTATAGTCTTCACTGATAGGAGGACCAAGAGTGAAAAGTTATTAAATCTATTGAATTATTGAAGCAGATTCATGTCACTTGTCTGCTACTACAACAATTAGTTTTTAACATACAGTGACTTAGATTTTTATCTTTACAAAGTAGATTTATTTTTCATACTTCAATAACTATTTATCTATTAATTCTTGTGCAATTTATTAACAACATTTATTGACAATATTACATATCCATTTTACCATAAAGGGTTCATTACCAGTCCAATGTGTGATAATTGACTGCAGGAGAGGGAATCTGTTCTGTTTTTTTTCCCCCAATCTGATTGAAATTTCTTTTTTATTGTGGATACTTTGAAACTTCATGTTTCAGGGGTTTTTATTTTTATATTGTTATTATTTATATATTATATCATATCATATCATATCATATCATATCATATCATATCTTATCATATCATATCACATTGTGTGTTATATTATTTGTTTTATAGACCCCTTTGATAGTCTGGCAAAGCCTACATGTACCTTTGCAGAATAAATTTTAAATGAATACAATAAAATATTTGGGGTTATATAAAAAAATCAAATACAAATACTGAAGGAAAAAAAAACAATGTCATGGACAACAGGTTAAAACCCTTGCAATAGTTTTGAACACAAGTATGCTTTATGCATTGAACTGGTGCAACAAGTTGTCATCCGGATCCAGATATTGGTATTTGCCATACTTCATTTTGTTCTTAGCATATTGTACTTTTCACAGATTGCTCCTTTGACTAGATCTGAAATAATTATGGATAGAAGGTGTGTCCCCTCCTCCCCACCTTATACAAATACAAAATAATGAAGAGCATTATCCATCTCTAATTCATCCTGTTCTGTTAGCTGTTTTCTTCTCATTCCCATCATTCAGCAGTACCAGGATGCTCATCTCCAGCGTTTTACTTCTTTCAGTGTTCTCCAAGCTTTTCTTCCTTTCTGTCATAACTTCTTCCAAAATATCTGTTGCTTTTTGACTTTATAGCATTTGCAGGGCAAACTTCCTCATTATTTCTTCCTCCACCTCTCATATGAGCCTTTCTCTTCAGAATTCTTACTTTATTGTTTTCCTTAACTCTATGCTTCTTTTTAATGGTGAATCACTTTTTCCCTTACTGTCACCTGAGATAATTTTTGTAAAAGAGCCCTTATAATTCACAGTTGCTTAACTCTTTAGAATGGAATGATTGTTTGCATTTACCATCTGAATGGTTATTTCTTCATTTATCTCTTGGTTCACTGATTCTGCTCTCATATATTGTAATAGCTTTTGTATTTCAACTAAATCCAGTATTCTGGGCTGTATCCTAGAGGTATTATGGTTCACCTTTCAAAACTGAAATATAAGAAAGGATTATTTTAATATATCTCTCAATATGGTTCAATTCAAACTCACATAATTACTTCACATCCTTTTATATAATTACTTATTATGATATATGCTATTTATAATACATATAGGGTTAATTAACATATAATGGCTAACTGTGAGGTCGCAAACTCCTTGTAAGTAAAATAGTCTGCTGTTTGTCTTTAGATTCCTCATGCTTAGTACAGGGTCTTACACAAAGCAGATGTTTAACATGTGTTTGTTCAAGTACTTTGAATTCAATCAAATTCTTCAGAGGCAGTCAAATGAGCTCTTCATCACATTCTATTGTTGAATTCTGTTCTCTGATGCTTGTTTACAAATTATTGTTGTTTGCCTTCCTGCCTTCTGACAAATAACTTGTCATCATACTTTCAGTCTCTTCAGGTAATATATCTTTCAGTTTCTCATAAAATTTTACAAATTCATAATCTGTGACATTCTACTTTGAACTACATTTTCATAACTTTGGAAATTTATAAACATATGAAGTAGGAAATTAGCCTACTGTATGGAAAAGAAAAACAAACTTTCAACTATTTTGATACCTACATTCAGTTTGATGCTTCATTTGATTTTAATTTATAGTATGCCCTATATCATATTGAATATAGTGTGAGATAAACACTGAAGCCTGGAACTCATTTTCTTGATTCATCTTTACTTTATGTCATTTTAAAGGAAAGAGTTTTGAAATGAGCTTTTGAATTAAATATCATTTACTCTTTGATGTGTCTCCTTATCCTAATGACATACTTAGTAGCTGATATAGATGATAATGATTTTAAATATTTTTTTCTTTATAATGAATGATTTCTAAATAATTTTCTAAATGAGGAATAATTTACCTGTGTGTATAGGATATTATATATATATATATATATATATATATATATATATATATATATATATGCATAATATCAACATAATGAAGTTCAAAAACTTGAATATTAACCTGAATATTAAAGAAAAACAAGAAGAATGAAGTGATATGTTGATAATAATGTGATAATAACACCAATACTACTAATAGTTTTAACTTAATTAAAATCCAACATATTATGCATGCCATGGAACCCAGGAGCATAGCATAACAACAATGTAGGGGGATTCTAGTCAGAGGTAATGTATGATTGGTATTTTGTTTACCTAAACACTGCTGCAGTAGATGTGAGGGCCCATTAGGAACTCTGGAATTTAAATAATTTGAGATTTTGTGATATCAATGAAATTAAAATTTTATTTGGACTTAGAGAGAAATCAATGGATGAGTAGATAGATATACAAATATCTATATCTACATGTTATCATCATTGTCCTTGACACATGAAGAGGACCAAGCTGACATCATCATGTTAAAGTATAGTGTATCTGACTATAGTTGATTACACCAATATGGACTCTGAAGATTTTACTACAAGTCAGTCATAAACAGTCTGAATATTTGGAATGGAGATGTCTCTGAATTTGTGCATTTCACATTTTTCTAAGCTACTGCAATTGTGTTTCACTTATAATGCACAGCTCTTTCCTTTTAAAAATAATTTTATTTTTCAATTCTTAGTTTATGGCACTCAGTTCCACAAGATTTCAGGTTCCAAATTTTCTCTCCCTCCCTCTTCTCCCCCCTCCCCCCAAGACAGCACTTAATCCAATATAGGTTCTACATATATCTTCACATTGAACTTATTTTCATAATGGCCCAGTTGAAAAGAAGAATTATAACCAATGGAATGAATCATGAGAAAGAAGAAACAAATCCAAAAAAGGTGGAAAAAAAAGAATGCAAATAGTTTGGCTCAATCTTCATTCAGACTCCATAATTCTTTTTCAATTTTTTTTCAATTTTTTATTCTTTTAAAATTTAATTTAATTTTCAACATTCATTTCCAGAAGACTTTCAGTTACAAATTTTCTCCCCATATCTACCCTCCCACCCACCCCAAAGTGGCACATATTCTGATTGTCCCTTTCCCCAGTCTGTCCTCTCTTCTATCACTCACATCCCCCCCATCCTCCTTCCCCCTTACTTTCTCATAAGACAAGATAGATTTCTATACTCCATTGCCTGTATAACCTATTTCCCAGTTGCATGTAAAAAGTTTTTTTAAATGTTAGGTTTTCGAATTCTGAGTTTCAAATTCTCTCCCTTATTCCCTAGCCACCCACCCTCTTAGAGAAGCAAACAATTCAATATGGGTTATACATGCATCACTATGCAAAACACTTCCATAATAGTCATGTTGTGAAAGACTAACTATATTTCCCTCCATCCGATCCTGTCCCCATTTATTCAGTGTTCTCCTTTGACCCTGTCTCTTTTCAAGTGTTTGCTTTTAAGTATGTCCTTCCCCAATTTGCACTCCCTTCTACCACTCCCCCCCTTATCCAATTCCCCTCTATTACCCTGTAGAGTAAGATACCCAATCAACTGTGTATGTTATTCCCTCCTTAAACCAAATCTAAACAGAGCAAGATTCACTCATTGCCTTTCCCCTATCACCTCTTCCCTTCCCTAACAACAGCTTTTTCTTGCCCCTTTTATGTGATATAACTTACCCCATTCTATCTCTCCCTTTCTCCTTTTCCCAATATATTCGTCTCTCACCTCTTAATTTTATTTTTAAATTTATTTTTTAATTTATTTTATTATTTAAATTTATTTTTAGATATCATTCTTTCATATTCAAGTCACCCTGTGCCGTATGTATATATATATATGTATATATACTTATATATTATATACATATGTACATATACATATATATACATACATACATATGTATGTATATATATATGTATATGTATATATGTATATAATATATATATATATAGCGTGTACTGACATGCTTTAATTAGCAAAGTCCCAAAGCAAACAAAAAAGTCCAAATGCAGTTCTCTTGGGGATGGGTCCTTCTTCTCCCCACACTTCTCCAGCACCCCTTTTCCAAGTCCTGAGGGGAAGCTGGGCAACAAAACCAACAGGGTGGTATCCTGAGATGTCTATGTCACTTCCTCCCACTCACCATAGTCAACTCCACCCACCTCCGGGTCCTAATCTGTCCCAGGGGAAGGCAGCATAAAAGCACATTCAGTGCCTTGCTGCTGAGTTTTCAACTTGCTCCATGGCTGAACTCCAAGCTCCTGGGCTTCTAGTCATTCAGCTCCTGCTGGCCTCTCCTGACTTCTGCCAGAATGCTGATGTAGGCAGCTCTCCACTCTCACCTTTCCAAAGTTCTCATGCATTCAGTCTTCTGCTCCGGCTGGGTCAGTATGTGGTTGGTTTTTCACTTCTTCTCTCACCTCACCAACCACTCCCACCAAGTTTGCAGGAATGTCATTCCCCACTCCTGTTTCAAAGCTCCATATACAATACAATCTTGGTACATTGACTCTTCCAGCACTGTCCTGAGCCAGGCTAATCCACTCAAGCCCTGACTCTGGCCATCCACCCCTACCATAGCCCCTGCTCCAGCCTGTCTCCTTCAGAGTGCTAGTGGGGTAGAGACGGGGAAGGAGAGGTTATCTCCCAGGGACCCTGCTCTGGGCACCAGGGAAACCAGTCCCATTACTGGTACTTGCCTGTTCTCTTTCAGGCCTCTGGGGCTCCACAGAATGATAGCCACCACAAGTATAAAGATCAACTCTATTACTGGGACACATCCAACCACTATCTCAGTACCCCAAAACTCCATACTTTCCTTTCAATCTTCAGATCCTGCCAACTGCACCATTTTGTAACTAAAATTTGGCTAGCAGCAATTGTGCCTGTGTAAGACCAACAAAAACAGCACACAAGAAGGGATGCCAACATAGGTCCTTTCATCTACTTTTTTTTAGGAAAGCAGTTATAAGGGGTTAACAATCTCAGTTTAATTAAACATACATATATCAATCACTTAGCTCAGGGGGAAAAGATCAGCCCCCTGAACTTCTGAGAATATACAAACAGATATTACAAACATCAACAGATGGACATTGTCTGATTCAAATCACAATTCATAGTTACCAGAGAGGCACCAACATGTGGGTTACAAACTTTGGGGGGGGGGGTTCAATGGCTTGCCCAGAGTCTTGTCACTCACATCCTTTCAATGTGTGTACCTCCAAAACATATAATCTCTTCAACACCCTGAGGGCTGGAAGCTGACTTACCATTTGGAGTATGAGAAAGTTCCAACCACTTAGCACTGAGAAACATTCTGTGACAAAAGATTCCACAGAACTGCTCCATTCAAACAAAGGCCAGACACATTACAGGCACTTAAGGGAAGAACAGCAAAAAATCCTGCCCTGATTAACATTACACCGTTACCCAAATGATAGGTATTTCCTTGATTTTCAATTCTTTGCCACCACAAAAAGAGCTGCTACACATATTTTTGAACATGTGGGGGTCCATTTCCCAATTGTGTGATCTCTGGCATATAGTCCTAGAAGTGGGATTGCTGGGTCAAAGGGTATGCACATTGTGATAACCATTTATGCATAGTTCCAAATTGCTCTCCTGAATGGCTGGATCCTTTCACAACTCCACCAACAACATCACAATGATCCAATTTTCCCACATCCTCTCTGTCATTTATCATTTTCCTGTATTGTCATGTTAGCCAATGTGACAGGAGAGATGTGGTACCTAAAAGTTGTTTTGATTTGTATTTCTCTAATCAAGAGTTATTTAGAGCATTTTTATAGAACTATAGATATTGTTGACTTCTTCCTCTGAAAACTGCCTGTTCAAATCCTTTGACCATTTTTCAATTAGGGAATGACTTGTATTCCTGTAAATTTGGATCAGTTCCCTATATATTTTAGATATGAGGCCTTTATCAGAGACCCTGGTTGTAAAGATTTTCTCCTGATTTTCTGCTTCCCTCCTAATCTTTGTCACATTGGCTTTTTTCATACAAAAGCATTTCAATTTATCATAATCAAAATTATCCATTTTGCAGTTTGTAACACTCTCTGTCTCTTGTAGGGTCATGAATTCTTCCCTTTCCCATAAATCGGACAGGTAAATTATTCCTTACTCTGCCAAACTGCTTATAGTATCAGCCTTTAATCTCAAATCATGAACACATTTTTTTTATGTATCTTGTCATTTGGAATGGGATTTCCCTTCCTATTATTGCCTCTTGGATTTTTTAAATTTAATTTTAATATTTATTTTTATTTTTAGCTCACAACAGACGGTTCTACATAATTTTGAGTTCCAGATTTTCTCCCCTCTCTCTCCCCTCCCTCCCCAAGATGGCATGGAATCTCATATAACTACCACGAATGACCTCACATTGAATTAATTTATACACTAGTCAAGTTGCGGAGAAGAGTTATGTCCAATGGAATGAATCATGAGAAAGAAGAAACAGAATCAAAAAAAAAAAAAAGCAACCCCAAAACAAAAACAAAACAGAAGAGAAGAAGGCGAGCATGAAGTGTGCCTCAACCTGCATTCAAACTTCATAGTTCTTTCTCTGGATGTAGATAGCATTCTCCATCGTGAGTCCTTTGGAGTTGTGCCTGCACCTTGTGTTGCTGAGAAGAGCGAAAACTGTCAGGGTTGGTCTTCATGGAATCCATATATCTGTGGTTGTGTACAGTGTGCTCCTGGCTCTGTTCCGCTCACTCAGCATTATGTTGTGTAGGATTTTCCAGGTTGTTATGAAGTCCGTATCATCCCCATTTCTTATGGCACAATAATATTCCATTACCTTAATATACCACAGCTTGTTTTGACTTTATTTTGGTATGTAGTATAAGATATCGGTCTATGCCAAGTTTCTGCCATACTATATCCCAATTTTCCCAGAAGTTTTTGTGAAATAGTGAATTCTTAACCCAGAAGCAGGATGCTTTGGGTTTATCAAAAGGCAGATTACTATGTTCATTGACTACTGCATAATGTTTACCTAACCTATTCCACTGATCCACTAATCTCTCTCTTACCCAGTACCAGGTAGCTTTGATGACTGCTGTTTTATAGCACAGTTTTATATCTGATATGGCAATGCCACCTTCCCTAGCATTTCTATTCATTAATTCCCTTGATGTTCTGGACCTGTTGTTCTTCCAGATGAATTTTGTTCTTATTTTATCAAGCTCTGTTAAATATTTTTGGTAGTTTTATTGGTAAGACACTGACTAAGTAAATTACTTTAGGTAAAATTGTCATTTTTGTTATGTTAACTGAGCCTAACCAGAAACAACTCATGTTTTTTTACATTTATTTAGATCTGACTTTATTTGTGTGGAAAGTGTTTTGCAATTGTGTTCATTAGGGCCTGGGTTTGTCTTGGCAGGTAGACTCTCAAATATTTCATAGTGTCTACAGTAACTTTAAATAGAATTTATCTTTCTATTTCTTGCTGTTGGGCTTCTTTAGTAATATAGTGGGATGCCAAGGATTAATGTGGTATTTATTTTATATTCTGCGCCTGTGCTAAAGTTCTTTTTTATTATTTCAAGTAGGTTTTTACTTGATTCTCTCTAAGATTCTCTAACTAAATTATCATATCATCTGCAAATAGTGATAACTTATTTTCTTCTTTGCCTATTCTAATTCTTTCAATTACTTTTTCTTCTCTTATAGCTAAACTAATATTTCTAGTACTAAATTAAATAATAGGGGTGATAATGAACATCTTTGTTTCACTGTTGTTCTCATTGGGAATGGATCTAGCTTATCCCCATTACCTTTAGCACTTGCTGATGGTTTTAGGTAAATGCTATTTATAATTTTAAGGAAGACTCCATTTATTGCTATGTTTTCTAGTGTTTTTAATAGGAATGGCTTTTATATTTTGTTAAAAGCTTTTTCTGCATCTATTGAGATAATCATATAGTTTCTGCTACTTTTGTTGTTGATATTGTCAATTATGCTGATAGTTTTCCTAATATTGAACTAGCCTTGCATTCCTGGAATAAATCCTACATGGTCATAGTGCATTCTTCTCATGATAAATTGCTACAGTCTTTTTTTAATATTTTATTCAAAATTTTTGCATCAATATTTATTAGGAAAATTGTTGTATAATTTTCTTTCTATCTTTTGATTCTTCCTGGTTTAAGTATTAGTGCCATATTTCTGTCATAAAAAGAATTTGGTAGGACTCCTTCTTTGCCTATTTTCCCAAATAGTGTATAAAGTATGGGAATTAATTTTTCTTTGGATTTTTGATAGAATTCACATATAAAACAATCTGGCCCTGGAGAATTTTTCATGAAATAGTGAATTCTTAACCCAGAAGCTGGATTCTTTGGATTTCTCAAAGGGTACATTGCTATAGTCATTGACTACTGCCTCTTGGGTATGCAACCTATTCCACCTATCCACCACTCTGTTTCTTAGTCATTACCAAGTAGTTCTTGTTACTGCTGCTTTATAATACAGTTAATATCTGGTATGGCCAAGCCACCTTCCCTAGCATTTGTTTTCATTAATTTTCTTGATATTCTGAACCTTTCGTTCTTACAGATGAATTTTGTTATTATTTTATCCAGCTCTGTAAAATAATTTTGATTGATATGGCACTCAATATGTAAATTAATGTTTGTAAAATTGTCATTTTTATTACATTAGCTTGGCCTAACCATGAACAAATGATTTTTTCCCATTTATTTGGATCCGCCTTTATTTGTGTGAAAAGTGTTCTGTAATTGTGTTCATACAGGCCCTGGGTTTGTCTTGGCAGGTAGACTCCCACATATTTTATAGTATCTACAGTAACTATAAATTCAATTTCTCTTTCTGTCTCTTGCTGTTGGGCTTTGTTAGTAATGTATGGGAATGCCAAGTATTTATGTGGGTTTACTTTGTATTCTGCAACTGTGCTAAAGTTATTTTATTATATTCAAATAGTTCTTTTACTGGACTCTCTAGTATTCTCTATGCAAATCATCATATCATCTACAAAGTTTGATAACTTAGTTATTTTTTGCTTGTTCTAATTCCTTCAATTATTTTTTTCTTCTCATTGCTAAAGCAAACATTACTAGTACCAAATTGAATAATAGGGGTGATAATGCACCTCTTTGTTTCACCCCTGATCTCATTGGGAATGGATCTAGCTTATCTCCATTACATATAGTACTTGCAGATGGTTTTATGTAGATGCTACTTATAATTTAAAGAAAGACTCCACTTATTCTTATGCTTTCTAGTGTTTTTAGTAGGAATGGGTGTTGTATTTTGTCACAAGCTTTTCCTGCATTTTTGAGATAATCAGATGGTTTCTGCTGGTTTTGTTAGTGACATGATAAATTATGCTAATTGTTTTCCTACTATTGAACCTGTCTTGCATTCCCAGAATAAATTCTACCTGGACATAATTTATTATTCTCATGATACATTGCTACAATGTTTTTTGCTAATATTTTAATATTCATTAGGGACATTGTTTTATAATTTCTTTTTTCTCTTTTGACTCTTCCTTGTTTAGGTATCAGTACAATATTTGTGTCATAAAAAGAATTTAGCAAGACTCACCTATTTTCCCAGTGTATAAATTATGGGAAATTTTTGGGTTTTTTTAAATGTTTGATATAATTCATATGTAAAACCTTCTGGCCCTGGAGGTTTTTTCCATTAAATTTATTGATGGCTTGCTCAATTTCTTTTTCTGATATGGGCTTATATAGGTATTTTACTTCCTCTTATGTTAACCTGGGCAATTTATGTTTTTGTAAATATTCATCCATTTCCCTAAGGTTGTTAAATTTATGGGCATATAACTGGGCAAAATTATTCCTAGTTAATGTTGTAATTTCCTCTTCATTGGATGAGAATTCATCCTTTTTGTTTTTGATACTAGTAATTTCGTTTTTTTTTCTTTTTTTAATCAAATTGTCCAAAGGTTTATCAATTTTATTGTTTCTTTTTCATAAAACAAGGTCCTAATTTTATTTTTTCATTCAATAGTTTTCTTCATTTCATTTTATTAATCTCCCCTTTAGTTTTCAGTATTTCTAATTTGGTATTTAATTGGAGTTTTTCATTTTTTTTCCAGCTTTTTCAATTTCATTCCAATTTCGTTAATCTCCTTTTTCTCTGTTTTATTCAGGTAAGCATTTAGAAACATAAAACTTCCCTGAAGAACTGCTTTTGTGGGGTGGAGCCAAGATTTTCACGTGAAAAGAGCATCTTACCAGAGCTCTCTTACAAGTTGTCAGATTCCCTTAAAAAAGTGAATTGGAGCAGATTTGAGAGAGTTAGAAGCTGCTAGCTGTCTGAGTGGCTCATATTTCCAAGCCAGGAGAGTCTGACAGGTTGACAGGACAGATCTGTAGGCTGGGAGAGTGCTTAGCTTGTGGAGCTGCACCAGACATCACTAAAGCAGAAGCAGCTATGGAAACCAACCAATAAGACAGCCTAGGAGAAAGCTGGGCACCCAAAACTGGCTGAGATCCCCAGGCCTCCCAACACAGGACAGGTTTCTGTAGAAGCCACAAGAGGCAGCAGTGCAATGACTCTGGCCATGAGACATCAAATCCTGAGGCTTGGAGCCCAAAGGATTGAAACTTGTCTTCTTGAAATTCTGGGAGACATAACGGCTAGGTAAACAGCTCTAAGAGAATTCCTCGGGAAAAACACTGGAATAGAGGAGACAGAAATGGGGCTTCAGTGGCTGAGAAGTGGGAGTTCCCCAGTCTCAGAGGGGCAGAGCTAGCAGTGGTCAACACCAGGAGCCCTGACATACCCTTGCACCCCCAGGGGAAGTGGCAGACATCAGCACAGACAACAAACAGCTGAGACCATTGCTGAAGAGCAACAGTGCTGGAGGGCAGCCCCAGGGGAAAAGGAGAATTCTGACAGCCACACCCCTCACTTACACCTCAGCAAACTGAAGGATATAATACAAAGCCAGTAAATAGACTCACAATCCCCAGAACAAGAAACCTGGGACAAAGATCCCTGAGCCCCCAAAGTAGAAATCCATTGTAAAGCTATGAAAAAGCTAACCAACATGAAGAAGAACATGAAAAAACTGAGGACCACTGATTCAATTTACGGAGACAGGTACGATCAAAATACCAATGCAAGGTTGTAAGACAACTCCAAAATATTCGTGATGAAAAAAGCTATCCCCATCCAGAGAAAGAATTACAGAGTCTGAATACAGGCTGAAGTGAACTATTTGCTCTCTCTCTCTCTTCTTCTTTTTTTTTTTTATTTCTTATTTCTCATGGTTCATTCCATTGGTTATAATTCTTCTTTGCAACTTGACTATCATGAAAATAAGCTTATTGTGAAGGTATATTTTGGACCTATATCAGATTACATGCCATCTTGGGGAGGGGTTAGCAGAGGGAGAAAGTAAGCGAGAAAATTTGGAACTCGAAAACTTGTGGAACTAAGTGTGGTAAACTAAAATAAAAAATATTAAAAAAACTACTCGAAATGATGACAAACTTCAGCAAATGTGAAGGATATAAAATAAACCTATATAAATCATCAGCATATCTATATATTAATAACAAAACCCAACAAGAGATAAACAAAATTCCATTTAAATATCCTGTAAGTATTATAAGATTTGAGGGAGCCTAATTTCCAAGGCAATCTAAAGAATTTTATGAACACAATTTCAAAACACTTTTTCACAAAAACAAAGTCAGATATAAAAAAATCGAAAAAAAATCATTTGCCAAAGGGTTTGTCAACCAAATATAACAAAAATAACAATTATACCTAAATTCATTTACTTATTCAGTGCCATTCAAATCAATCTACCAAAATATATCTTATACAGTTAGAAAAAAATAACAAAATTCAACTGGAAGAAAAAAAGGTCCAGAATAACAATGGGATTAATGAAAAGAAATGCAAGAGAAGGTGGCCTAATCCTACCAGAACTTCACTTGTATTATAAACATCAATCATCAAAACTACTTGATTTTGCCTAAGAAAAAGAGTGGTTGATGAGTGGATTAAGTTAGGCAGGAAAGGTAGTGTTCAAGGACGATAGTAATCTACTGTTTGATAAACTCAAAGACTCTAGCTTCTGGGATAAGAACTCACTATTTAATAAAAACTGCTCAGAAAACTGGAAAATAGTATGGCAGAAACTAGGCACAGGCTAACATCTTAAACTATATATCAAGGTAAAGTCAAAATGGCTATATAATGTAGATATAAAGGCTGAAACTAAAAGTAAACTAGGAGACTAAGGAATAGTTTGCCTCTTAGATTTATGGAGAACAGAAGAACTTATGACAAAACAATAGATAGGGAACATCGTGAAATACAAAATAGGTGATTATGATTACATTAGATTAAATTTTTTAACAAAACCAATGCAACCAAGATTAAAGGGGAAGCAGAAATTTGGGAAACAATCTTTATAACCAGTGTCTCTGATAAAGACATCATTTCCAAAACATATAGTAAATTGAGTCAAATTTATAAGAATACAAATTGTTCCCCAATTGATCAATGATCAAGCATAAGAAGAAGAAGTTTCAGATAAAGAAATTAAAGTTATCCATAGTCATATGAAAAAAATGCTCCAAATCACTATAGATTAGAGAAATTCAAATCAAGACAACTCTGAGATACCACATCACACCTATAAGATTGGCTAACATGACAAAAGAGGAAAATGATAAATGCTGCAGAAGATGTGGGAAAATTGGAATATGAATGCATTTTTGTGGACATGTGAACTGATCTAACCGTTCTGGAAAGCAATTTGCAACTATGTCCAAAGGGTTATAAAGCTGTGCATTTTCTTTCACCCAGCAATACCACTTCTAGGTCTGTATCCCAAAGAGAACATAAAAATGGAAAAAAAGACCCACATGCACAAACATACTTATATCAGCACTTTTTGTTGTGGCCAAGAATTGGAAATTGATGGGTTGCCTATCGATTGCAGAATGGCTGAACAAGTTTTGATATATGAATGTAATGGAATGCTATTGTTCCATAAGAAATAATAAGCAGGTAGACTTCAGAAAAACATGAACAGACTTACATGAACTGATGCTGAGTGGAGTGAATAGAAGCAGGAGTACATTGTACACAGTGATAGCAACCTTGTGCCATGACCAACTTTAATAGACTTAACTATTCTTAGCAATGCAAGGATCTAAGAGAACTTCAAAAGAACATAATGGAAAGTGCTATCCACTTCCAGAAAAAGAACCATGGAATCTGAATGTACATCAAAGCAAATGTACATTTGCTCTCTCTCTTTTTCACTTCTTGCTCATGATCCCTTTAATCAGTTCTAATTCTTGACTAATGTAAACATATGTTTTATATGAATGTTTATGTAGAGCCTGTATCAGATTGCATGCCATCTTGGGGAGGGGGGAATGAAGGAAGGGTGCAAAAATTTCAAACTCAAAATCTTACGGAAGTGAAAGTTGAAAACTAAAAATAAATCAATTAAAAAAACCACAACTGAATAATTAAGCACTTTTCCACCCTAATTATATGTCCAGATAAATTTTAGTATTAATTTTTAAAAGATTTTGAGTTCCAAATTTTTCTTCCTCCCTCCCCTCCACTCTTCCAAAGATGGTCGGAAATTTGACTTAGGTTATACATATACCATTATGTGGACCATATTCCCTTATTAATTACAGTTGCAAAGGAAGAAACAGATCAAAACGAAATTAAACAGAAAAAAATGAAGTAAAAAATAAAACATGCTTCAATCTGCATTCAGAGTCTACTAGTTCTGTCTCGAAGTGGACAGCATTTTCCTTCATGAGTCCTTTGTACATGTGATCATTGTATTGCTGAGAAGAGCTGAGTCATTCGTAACTGATTATCACACAATGTTGCTGATATTGACTCCAATGTTCATTTTTCTGCATGTTTCACTTTGCATCAGTCTGTACAAGTCTTTCCTGTTTTTTTTCTGAAATCTACCTGCTCATCAGTTCTCATTACACAATTGTATTAAATTACATTCGGATAACACAGCTTGTTCAGCCATTCCCCCATTGAAGGACATCCCATGAATTCCCAAAGTTTTGCCACCACAAAAAAGGGCTAATATAATTTTTTTTTTTTGCATATGTGAGTACTTTCCCCTTTTTTAATGCTCTCTTTGAGATACAGACCTAGATGTGATATTGCTAGATTAAAGGGTATACCCAGTTCAGTTGCCCTTTGGGCATTATTTCAAAGTGCCCTCCAAAATGGTTCCATCAGTTCACAACCCCACCAACAGTGAGTGCATTAGTGTCCTAATTTTCCCACATCCTCTTCAACGTTTATCATTTTCCATTTTTGTCCTATTAGCCTGTCTCATGGGTATGAGCTAGTATCTCAGATTTGTTTTAATTTGCATTTCTCCAAACAAAAGTAATTTAAAGCATATCTTCATGGGCCTTTAATTTCTTCATCTGAAAACCGCCTGTTCATATATTTTGACTTTTTATCAATTGGGGAATGGTTTGTATTTTTCTAAATTTGACTCAGTGCTCAACATATTTGGAATGGGGCCTTTTGTATCTGAGCTTTCTACTTTCCTTCCATGATATTGGTTGCATCAAATTTAGTTTGGACAAAAGCTTTTTAAATTTAATATAATCAAAACTATTTATTATATATGACATAACACTCTCTATCTCTTGTTTGGCCATGAATTCTTCCCTCCCCCATAGATCTGAAAGGCAGACTATTCCTTGCTCTTCTAATCTGCTTATGATTCTATACTTCATGTCTAAGTTATGCAACGATGTTCATATTTTCTTGTTGTATGGTGCAAGATGTTCGTCTATGCCTATTTTTGTCCTTTTGTTCTCCATTTTCCACTGTAGTTTTTGTCAGAAAGTGAGTTCTTATTCCAGAAGCTGGATTCTTTGGGTTTGTGACGATCTCTGAATACTGTGTCTTCTGTACCTAACCTATTCCATGGTTCCACCACTCTACTCCAGATAGTTTCTATGATTGCTAAATTATAATATCTTTTGAGATCAGGTATTTCTAGGCTACATTCTTTTGTATTTGTTTCATTAATTCTCCTGATATTCTTGACATTTTTGTTCTTCCAGTTGAATTTTGTTGTTATTTTTTCTAGCTCTATCAAACAATTTTTGGTAGCTTGATTGGTATGGCAATGAATAAGTAAATCATTTTAGGCAGAATTGTCATTTCTATATTTGTTTGGCCCACACATGAGTAATTGATATTTTTTGATTTGTTTAGATCTGACTTTATTTGTGTGAAAAGTGTTTTGTAATTTTGTTCCTATAGTTCCTTGGTTTATCTTGGTGGGAAGACTCCCAAATATTTTACACTATCTACAGTTATTTTAAATAGAATTTCTCGTTTTATCTCTTGCCACTGGGAGTTGAGAGTCATGTAATTAAATTCTGATGATTTATGAGGGTTTATCTTATATCCAGCAACTTTGCTAAACTTGTTAATTATTTCACATAGTTTTTTCTCTTGATTCTCCAGGGTTCTCTAAATGTGCCATCATATCATCTGCAAAGAGTGATAGTTTTGTTTCTTTGTTGCTTATTCTAATTCTTTCGATTTCTTTTTCTTATCTTGTTGCTATAGTTAGCAGTTGTTATACTATATAATATATTCACACACACACACACACACACACACACATATATATATATATATATATATATATATATATATATATATATATATATATATATATATATACATAATAGTGTTTATAATGGGCATCTTTGCTTTACTCCTGATCTTATTGGTAAGGATTCTAGCTTATCTCCATTATAGATAATATTTACTAATTATTTTCAATGGATATTGTTTATCATTTGTAGGAATGTCCCCTATATTTCTATACTCTCTAATATTTTTAATAGGATTGAGTGCTATATTTTGTCAAAAGTTTTTTCAGCATCTATTGAGGTAATCATATAATTTCTGTTGCTTTTGATATGGTCAAATATGTTGATAGATTTTCTAGTACTGTAACAACTCTCCATTCCAGGTATAAATCTCACCTGGACATTGTGTATAATCCTTGATATATTGCTGTAATCATCTTGCTAGTATTTTCTTCAAAATGTTTGTATCACTATTCCTTAGTGAAATTGATCTGTATTTTTTGTTCTCTGTTTTAGCTTTTCCTAATATATCATATTATATCATATCAGCATGATGATTGTGTCAAAAAACAGTTTGGTAAGATTACTTCTATTTTTCTAAATAATTTATATAAGCACTGGAATTAATTATTATTTAAATGTTTGGCAGAATTCACTCATGAACAAATCTGACCCTGAGGATTTTTTCCTAGTGATTGTATTAATGGTTCAATATTTTTTCCTAAGATGAAGTTATTTAGGTATTCTATTTTGTATTCTATCAATCTAGGTAATTTATATTTTCATAAATATTCATCAATTTTGCATAGATTGTAAATTTTATTGGCATAAACTTGGGCAAAATATTTCCTAATGATTGCTTTAATTTCTTCTTCATTGATTTTGATTTCACTCTTTTCAGTTTTGATGATTGAGATTTGCTTTTCTTCTTCTTTTTGATAAAATTAAACAATGGTTTATCTATATAATTTCCTTTATCATAATACCTGTTCCTAGATGTATTTATTAACTTAATAGTTTTTTTGGTTGTTGTTATTGTTTTTGATTTTTGGCTTTCTTCTTCTTGTTTTTTAATTTCAATCTCATTAATCTCACCGTTTATTTTCAGGATTTCTGATTTGGTGCTTAATAGGAGAATTTTAATTTGTTCTTTTCCTATTTTTTAATATTTTTTAATTTCATGCCCAAGTCATTGATTTATTCCTTTCCTATTTTGCTGATGTAGGAATTTAGAGAAATGCATTTTCCCCTGAGTACCAATTTGGTTGCTACCCATAAGTTTTGGGATATTGTCTCATTGTTGTCATTTTCTTTAATGAAATTACTGAATACTTCTAAGATTTGTTCTTTGACCCACCTATTTCTTAAGATTAGATTATTTTGTTTCAAATTAATTTTAATTGATTTTTCTACTACCTTTTGTTGAATGTAATTTTGATTGAATTATGATGCAAAAATTATTCATTTTATAATTCTGCCTTTTTATATTTGATTTTGAGATTTTTCTGCCCTGTTACATGGTTAATTTTTCTTTAGTTGCCATTTACTGCTGAGAAAAAAAAATGTATCCTCCTTTCTGTTCCATTTAGTTTTCTTCAAAGATCTAACATTTCTAATATTCTATTTACCTCCTTAGTTTCCCTATTGTTTATTTTTTGTAGGATTTAGCAAGTTCTGAGAGGGAAAAGTTGAGGTTCCCCCACTAGTACAGTTTGGCTATTTCTTGCTGTCATTCAGTTAACTTCTACTTTCAGAATCTGGATGCTATACCACTTGCTACATCTATTGTCAGTATTGATATTGCTTCATCGTCTATAGTACCTTTTAGATAGATGTAGTTTCCTTCCTTATCTTTTTTTAATTAGGTCAACTTTTGCTTTTACTTTCTCTGAGATTACTCTGATTACTGATTACTACTCACATTTTTTTTAACCTCAGCTGAAGCATAATAGATTTTGCTCCAGCCTGTAACCTTTACTATTTTTTGTGTCTCTCTGCTTTGAGTGTGTTTCTTTTAAACAACATATTATAAGATTGTGGTTTTTGATCCATTCTGCTATCCACTTCTGTTTTATAAGAGAGTTCATCCAATTCACACTCATACTTATGATTACTATCTATTTCCATCCATCCTATTCTTCCTCCTGTTTTTCCCCTGTCCTTTCACTCTTTCCTTCCTCACCAAAATTTTGCTTCTTTCTACCACCTCCCCTTAACTCCCCTCCCTCCTGTCAGTTCACACACCCCTTTACTTAATCTCCTCTCCTCCTACTTCCCTGTTGGGTAAGATAGATTTCTACACTCAACTGATTGTGTATATCATTCCTTCTTTGTGCCAGTACTGATGAGAGTAAGGTTAAGTTGATGCTCGGTGCCTTCTCTCCCATTTCCTCTCCCTGTAATATGTCTTTCACTCATGCTTCTTCATGTGGAATAATTTTTTTTTAATGCAATTTATTTATTTAACATATTTGGTTTTCAGCATTGATTTTCACAACAGTTTGGATTACAAATTTTCTCCCCATTTCTGGTCTCCCCCCCCACTCCAAGATGGCGTATATTCTGGTTGCCCTGTTCCCCAGTCAGCCCTCCCCTCTATCACCCCCCTCCCCTCTCATCCCCTTTTCCCTTCCTTTCTTGTAGGGCAAGATAAATTTCTACGCCCCATTGCCTGTGTATCTTACTTTTTAGTTGCATACAAAAAGTTTTTTTGTTTTTGAACATCTGATTTTAAAACTTTGAGTTCCAAATTCCCTTCCCTCTTCCCTTCCCACCCACCCTCCCTAAGAAGTCGAGCAATTCAGCCTAGGCCACACATGTATTATTATGTATAACCCTTCCACAATATTCACGTTGTGAAAGGCTAACTACATTTTGCTCCTTCCCAACCCATCCCGCTTTATTGAATTTTCTTCCTTGACCCTGTCCCCTTTCCAAAGTGTTTGTTTTGATTACCTCCACCCCCATCTGCCCTCCACTCCATCATCCCCCTGCCTTTTATTTTTTTTTTTTATCTTCCTCCCTCTTCTTTCCTGTGGGGTAAGATACCCAACTGAGTATGTATGGTATTCCCCCTCAGGCCAAATCTGATGAGAGCAAGGTTCACTCATTCCCCCCTCACCTGCCCACTCCCCTCCTCTCCTAGAACTGCTTCCTCTTGCCACCTTTATGGGAGATAATCCACCCCATTCTATCTCTCCCTATCTCCCTCTCTCAGTAAGTTACTCTCTCATCCCTTAATTTCATTTTATTTCTTTTAGCTATCTTCCCTTCATCCTCAACTCACCCTGTGTCTGCTCTCTCTCTTTTACATATATATATATATATATATATACACATATATACACATACATACATATACACATAGATACATGCATACATACACATTCACTTATATATATACATAAACATATATATATGCATATATATATATATGCATATTCCCTTCAACTACCCTAATGCTGAGGTCTCATGAATCATACTCATCATCTTTCCATGTAGGAATGTAAACAAAACAGTTCAACTTTAGTAAGTCCCTTGCAATTTCCGTTTCTTGATTACCTTTTCATGCTTCTCTTGATTCTTGTGTTTGAAAGTCAAATTTTCTATTCAGTTCTGGTCTTTTCACTGAGAAAGCTTGAAAGTCCTCCATTTTATTGAAAATCCATATTTTGCCTTGGAACATGATACTTAGTTTTGCTGGGTAGGTGATTCTAGGTTTTAATCCTAGCTCCATTGACCTCCGGAATATCGCATTCCAAGCCCTTCGATCTCTTAATGTAGAAGCTGCCAGATCTTGGGTTATTCTGATTGGGTTTCCACAATATTCAAATTGTTTCTTTCTGGCTGCTTGCAGTATTTTCTCCTTGATCTGGGAGCTCTGGAATTTGGCAACAATATTCCTAGGAGATTTCTTTTTGGGATCTATTTGCGGAGGCGATCGATGGATTCTTTCAATTTCTATTTTGCCCTGTGGCTCTAGAATATCAGGGCAGTTCTCCTTGATAATTTCCTGAAAGATGGTATCTAGGCTCTTTTTTTGATCATGGCTTTCAGGTAGTCCAATAATTTTTAAATTATCTCTCCTGGATCTATTTTCCAGGTCAGTGGTTTTTCCAAGGAGATATTTCACATTGTCTTCCATTTTTTCATTCCTCTGGTTCTGTTTTATAATATCCTGATTTCTCATAAAGTCACTAGCTTCCACTTGCTCCAATCTCATTTTTAAAGTAGTATTTTCTTCAGTGGTCTTTTGGACCTCCTTTTCCATTTGGCTAATTCTGCCTTTCAAGGAATTCTTCTCCTCATTGGCTTTTTGGAGCTCTTTTGCCATTTGAGTTAGTCTATTTTGTAAGGTGTTGTTTTCTTCAGTGTATTTTTCAGTATTTTTTGGGGTCTCCTTTAGCAAGTCATTGACTTGTTTTTCATGGTTTTCTCGCATCCTTCTTATTTCTCTTCCCAATTTTTCCTCTACTTCTCTAATTTGCTTTTCCAAATCCTTTTTGAGTTCTTCTATGGTCTGGGGCCAGTTCATGTTTTTCTTGGAGGCTTTGGTTGTAGGCTCTATGACTTTGCTGTCTTCTTTAGGCTGTATGTTTTGGTCTTCTTTGTCACCAAAGAAAGAATCCAAAGTCTGAGACTGAATCTGGGCGCGTTTTCGCGTCCTGGCCATATTCCCAACCAACTAACTTGACCCTTGAGTTTTTCAGTGGGGTATGACTGCTTGTAGATTACAGAGTTCTATGTTCTACGTGTGGGGGGGAGGTGCCAGCTCTGTCAGAGCCGCACTCCTCCTTCCCCAAGGACCCCCAGTCCAGACTGGGCTCAGATCTTTGGCAGGCTGTGCACCCCTGCTGTGATCCGCCACTTAATTCCCCCCACCAGGTGGGCCTGGAGCCGGAAGTAACAACAGCTGTAGCTGCCCCACCTCCGCTGCCCCTGGGGCTGGAAGCCGAACCCAGAACTCCTTCCACTCCCGCAGCTTTTCCCACTAACCTTCTCCGCAGTCTTTGGTGTTTGTGGGTCGAGGGGTCTGGTAACTGCTCACGTATTCAGGGCGCTAGGGCCCCCTCCGCCCGGCTTCCGGTCTGGATCGTCCATGCTCAGGCTGGGCTCTGCTCCACTCCGTTCCCAGCTCCCAGCTCCCAGCTCCCAGCTCCGTGTGGAATAGAGCTCACCCAGAGACTATCCGGGCTGTCCTGGGCTGGAGCCCTGCTTCCCTCTGCTGTTCTGTGGGTTCTGCCATTCTAGAATTGGTTCAGAGCCATTTTTATAGGTTTTTGGAGGGACTCGGGTACGGAGCTCACTCTAGTCCGTGCTTACCAGCCGCCATCTTGGCTCCGCCCCCCCCTTCATGTGGAATAATTTACCTCATTCTAATTCTCTCTTCTTTCTGTGCTCCTCTTTCTTCAGTACCCCTCTTTCTCATACCTTAATATTTTTATGTCATTTTCTCATATTTTCCTTTTACCCATCCCTTCTGTTTATGTATATTCTTTCTAGCTGTACTATTAGTGTTTTATGGGCCACAAGATGCCCACTTAACCTGGGGTTTATTGGCTAGGTTTTTTCCTTTCTCTTGTCCTACCTTAATTTGTTTTCCTTTATAAGCATAATTTATAAGTATACAAGTCATTCCCCAATTGATAAATGGTCAAAGGACATGTCTAGGCAGTTTTCAGATGAAGAAATTAAAATTATCTATTGTCATATGAAAAATGTTCTGAATCACTACTGATCAAGGGAATACAAATTTAAAAACAATTCTGAGGTGTCATCTTACCCCTATCAGATTGGATAACATGAAAGAAAAGTAAAATGCTGGGTGTGGAAGAAGATGATGGAAAATTGGAGCACTAATGCATTGATGATGGAGCTGTGAATTGATTTGGAACTATGCCCAAAGAGCTATAAAATTTGTGCATATTTTTGATCTAGCAATACCACTACTAAGTCTATACCCAAAGAGATCATAGAAAAGGGACAAGAAACCACATGTACAAACATATTTTAACAGCTCTTTTTGTGTTGGAAAAGAAATGGAAATTGAGGGGATACCTATCAATTGGGTTATGGCTTAACAAGTTGTGGTACTTGAATGTAATGGAATACTATTGTTCAATAAAAATTGATGAACAGGCAGATTTCAGAAAAAAAAAAGAAAAACATGGGAAGACTTACATGAACTGATGCTGAGTGAAGTGAGCATAACCAGGAGAGCATTGTACACAGTATCAGCAACACTGTGTGATGATTAATTTTATTAGACTTGTCGCTTCTCAGCATTATGGTGATCTAAGACAATATCAAAAGGCTCATGATGGAAAATACTATCCACATGCAGAGAAAGAACTATGGCATCTCAATGCAGATTGAAGCATACTATTTTCATTTTTTTTGTTTTTTTCTTTATTTTGTTTTTCCCCTTTCTGATTCTTCTTTCATTACATCACCAATTTGGAAATATGTTGAATATGATTGCACATGTGTAGCTCATATCACATTGGCTACCCTCCTGTGTAGGGATAGGAGAGGAAGGAGGGAGAAAAAACATTGGAACTCAATTTCTTATAAAAGTGACTGTTGATAATTTTCTTTATATGTAATTGGAAAAAATACTATTAAAAAAAGAAGTACAAGTATAATCTTCCCATGTAGGGATATAAACAGGTTAGCTCTATTATGTCCCTTTTGTTTTCTTTTACCTTTTTATGCTTCTCTTGGGTCTTGATAGTGGAGGCCAAATGTTTCTTTTACCTTTGGACTTCTCCTTCTGAAGACTTGAACTGCTTCTTTGCTCCATGATATTTTATGATTAATTTTGCCATGTAAGTGATTACTGGCTGTAGTTCTAGTTCCTTTGCCCATTGTAGTATCATACAGTGTGATCTCCAGTCCTTTAATGGTGCAGCTGTAAAGCCATGTGTAATACTGATTGTGGCTTCCCGACATTTGAATTGTTTCTTCCTGGACACTTATTTTATTTTTTCCTTGACCTGATAGTTCTGCAATTTGTCTACAGTGTTCCTTGGGGTTTTTATTTTGGTATCTCCTTCATGAGGGGATTGATGAATTCTTTCAATTTCTATTTTTCCCTGTGGTTTCAGGACACCAGGGCAGTTTTCTTTGGTAATTTCTTGAATGATGCTGTTCACATCCTCTTTTTGATTATGGTTTTCAGGTACTTCAATGATTTTGATATTGTCTCTCCTGAATCTGTTTACTAAGTCAGTTGTTTTCCCAATGAGGTATGTATATTTTTTTCCATTTTTTTCATTCTATTGAATTTGTTTCATTAATTCTTGATGTGTCATGGAGTCATTAGCTTCCAATTGCTGAATTCTAATTTATGTCTTTTTTTAAAGTAATTTTTGTATATTCCTTTCATGCGACCAATTCTCCTTTTTAAGTTGTTTTCTCCAATGGATTTTGTGTCTCCTTTTCCATTTTGTCAATTCTAATTTTTAAGCTATTGTTTTCTTTCCCCAAATGGTTGTCTCTTTTTTCATAATCCTCTTGCATCACTCTCATTTATTTTCCTAATTTATCTTTTACCTCTCTTATGTGATATAAAATCTCTTTTTGGGCTCTTCCATGAGTCCTTTCTAGGCTTGAGACCACTTTCCATTTTGCTTGGGAATTTTGGCCATAGCTATTTTAACATTGTTGTCTTCTTATGAGTTTGTATTTCATCTTCCCTGTCACCATAATAACTTTCCATGGTCAGATCTTGATTTGTTTTGTTTGTTTTTGTTCCTATTTTTTTTAACCTTTTTTCTTTCCCTTAAATTTGAGCTGTGCTCCCTCAGTGGAATGGGCACTGTATCATACTTCTTGTGCCTTGGACTGGAGGCATTGGCTGTTTACCTGGTGCTTCACTGATGCTTCCCTGAGGCCTGCAGGTGACATCCAAATCTCATGCTGCACTGAGGAGGTAGGGAGAGGGGTTGCTGATGTTGCTGGAGGCTGTAGGGGTCTCACAGCTTACCTGTGCTGAGATGGGGTCTCAGTGGTGGTATCCGACATATCATCAGTGAGATATTTCTGCATTTCCCTTGGCTCACAATGAAGCACATGGTAATCTTGCAACTGGAGGCTACCTGTTGGTAAAAGGTATGCTATAACACATGGGGGAGGCCCAGCACTAGCAGCTGCCTCTTTACTTAGGCACCTGTAGCTTTGGCATTTACCTTTTTGCCTGTGGCTACAATGAAGCTCATTCAATCTCGCAGATGGAGGTTTGCTCTTTGCCTGAAACTGTGATAAAGTACAGGCTTTCAGAGCTATAGTCTGCCTGTCCCCTGGGTTATACTGAAGGAAATGGAGGGTCCTGGTGTTGACATTTGCCTCTCCACTGTGCCTCAGAATCTGACACTGATTTGCTGTGGTTGGACTCACTGCTGGCTTTCTGGGACATTTCCTTTCCTAGACTGGTTTTCCCCTCTACCTGAGTGAGATATACCTTTTCTGGATTTCTTCCAAATCTCTTGGGCTCAGAGATTGCTTCAGCCTATTTCGTTGTTAAATTTTCCCCCTCCATCCTCCCTCCCTTCATAAGGTGGCATCTAATCTGACATGGTCTCTACACATACATTCCTATTAAACACATTTCACGTTAGTCTTGTTGCATAGAAGAATTACAACAAATGAGAGAAACCACAAGAAAGAAAACAAAACAAAACAGAAGAGAAAATAGCCTACTTCTCTCTGCATTCTGACTCCAAAGTTCTTTCTGTGGATGTGGATGGCACTTTCCATAATGAGTCCTTTGGAAAAGTTTTAGGTCCTTGCAATCCTGAGAAGAGCTAAGTGTATCAAAATCAGTCCTCAAACACTGTGGCTGTTACTGTGTACAATATTCTCCTGGTTCTGCTCACTTTACTCAGTATCAGTTCATATAAATCTTGCCAAGTTTTTTTCTGAAGTCTGCCTGTTCATCATTTCTTAAAGCACAATAGTATTCCTTTACAATCAAATACTACAACTTGTTCAGCCATTCCCAAATTGATTGCCATCCCCTCCATTTCCAGTTTTTGGCCACCACAAATAGATATGCTATAAGTAATTTTTTGCATGTTGGTCCTTTTCCCATTTTATGATCTCTTTGGGATACAGCCCAAGAAGCAGTATTGCTGGTCAAAGGGCATGCATATTTTTATAGCACTTTGGGCATAGTTCCAAATTGTGCTCCAAAATGGTTGGATCAGTTTACATCTCCACCAACAGTGAATTAGTCTGCCAATTTTCCCACATCTCCAACATTTATTATTTTTCTGTTTCGTCATGTTAGCCAATCTGATACTTATGATGTGGTACCCCCCAGTGGGTTTTTCTTGGCAAACATACCAGTGTGGCTTGCCATTTCCTTGCTCTGCTCATCTTACAAATGAGGAAACTTAATTAAGTGACTTAGGATTACATAGCTAGTAAATTTGAAGCCAGATCTGAACTCGGGTCTTTCTTAGTCCAGGCTTGGTTCTCTAGCACCTGTACAACTTGTCGGCCAAACACTATTATTTTCATAGGGGATAAAGATAAATAAGGTTTTTCCACTGATTGCATTGCTTTTAGAAACTCCTCAAAGATAAAATTCCTTCTCTCAATTCAAGCCAAAATACTTTCTACAAATTATGGTTTAAAAAGTTATTCAGAATATTGAGAAATAAGTTGTCTAGGTCACAAAGTAGAGCATATCAGAGGTGGAACTTGAACCCAGGTCTCCCTGTCTTCAAGTTGTTTCTGTATACACTGCACTACAATGCTTCTATTTTCTACATAAATGTGTGTAAAATAATATTAAATACAAAACTCAAAATAATTTAAAATGTATTAAAATATTACAGTTGACATAATCACTTTTACTCTTATTGATATTACATTAAATTCTTTCAATTGAATTCTTTTCTCTGTGATGTCCAGAGCAAAGCTAAATTGTAATATATTTTAAGCTTTAGTAATAGTACTGTATTATATCAATGAGAACATAAAATCACTCAAATTATTAAATGCATAAGAACCTTGAGGTCTGAGAACAAAGATAATAGCCAAATGAACAAGAGTATCAGAATAAAATGAGTAGAACTGTCAAAAATAAACAAGCAAAGAAGAATAAAATCAGTGGAAAGATAAAATACTAATCTTTTAATAAATTGCTGCCAATTTTCAGGGCAAAAGATTTTCTAGCCAATAGGTAACCATTATGGTTACTGAAGAGATAGTTAGCAAAATGGCAGACACCTGTTCCCTAAAAGAGAATATCAGGCCTAGTAAAGCAATTTCATTCTCATTGATTGGTAGGATTTCTCCCTAAAGAATATATGAAGAGTTTTCTTAACCCTGTTTCAAGAATGAATAATACAGCACAAAGCCAGATAAAAAATATAGGCTCTCAACAGCTTTCCCAATCACTTCACTTCCAGGACCACAGCAAAAGAATTCTTAAAAAGACAAAAAAGAAACAGAGGCCAATAAATGAAATTCTTTTTAGATAGACTGCCCTTCACCTAATCTGCTCTGGAGTTCAGTAAGAACTTTTAGACTTCAGTTCCTACCCAGAACCTTTGCTTCTTTTGTTCAGTGTCATGGGTCCTCTCTCATGACTATACCCAAGGGAGTAAAGTAGATAATTATGAAATGCACTAATCTATTTACTGCTTTAATGTCCTCTTGTCTAGAATGCCAATTAGAATAAAATGACCTGATAATCTTTAAAAGTGCTATTGAAGCACACTTGACTCTGTAAGATTATTTGCATATGAGAAAAAATAGTATATTTCATAAAAGTATATAAAATTGCAATAGAAAATGATTGACAAATTCTGTTTAGATTGAAAGATCTCACTAAGGTGAAAACCTTGCTTAGAATATGACCATAGTCCTTCAAAAACAACACCAAAGGTAGCCAAGCAATGAAAAAACAATGTAAACTTTACCTTAAAAATGACTAAAATTAGCACAAAGTTGTTAGCCAGAAAACTAAGTATTCCAATATACCTTAGGAACATAATACCATGAAACAAAATGTCAATTGTGAAGAGGTCATTCTGGAGAGAAAAGTACATTAAATATTCATTTTGCTTTCTGTGAAAGGCATTCATGTGTGTGTATATGTGTTTTAATGCTAGTGGAATGGATATTTAATTTCAGCCCAAGAAAGTACAAAATGCACAAACTGCCAGCTCAGACTATATTGGGTGCTGTTGCTCAGAAATTCAGAAATAATAGCCTACTTTAGGAACAAGGTGTGAGATTCTGAACTTTGCAAATGCTTTCAGACACAGCTAAAATTCCTTTCTTTATTTTACCCATACCATTCTTCTAAGAAATTGTGGAAATATATTGAACAGGCAGAACAGGCAGACACAGTTAAACTTGAGAGCAGAATGAAACTGTGGCATGAAAAATGTTATGCTCAGAGTTGCATGAGGCTTTTTGCCTCCTCTTATTGGTAGCCAGAACATTTCTCCTTATGATCATTTTAGTTTTCAAGCAGGGTTCTTATAAAGACCTGACACCAAATGTAGAATGACAATTATTGGAATGACAAAATGTCTTCATGTGAAAAAATTATGACAGTTTTTAAATAGGATGTTCTCTAATGCTATTTTTCATAAAATGCACATTTAGTTAACATGACATTCATTTTCCCATTCAAATGAAAATAATGTATAATAAAAATTTTGGTAAAATGTGAAATAAAATTTAGCACATGAGTTTCCCCTGCCTCTGATATCAAGGACTAAAAAATAATACCTTGATGCTCAAAATATTATATATAAGAAAAATAGTAGAGGAGCAATTATGTGTATGGATGGACAATAAAAACAGCAATTAACCCAATGACTTCATATATGCATATAAGTATAGAATCCTAATAAAGCTACCCCCAGCCCCAATATTCTAACTTCATTATAGGCCCCACTGTACTGACCTAGCCTTCCTGACAATGTCCTAACTTCTTCATATATGCCTCACTGCTCACTAGAACAACAGGTCTGTCCCCAAACTCTTAGTTCCCACAGAAACAGCAGGCATGTCCATGTTTTGGGATCCCAGCCATTGCCTCTAGCTAGCCACTTCCCCCAGACTCATTCCACATATTTGAACAGGTGTGTCCATGAACTCAGTCATAATCACATCACCCATCTAACTCAAGACAGGACAACAATACCAAACTATCTATCTTGACCAGATGGGGCCAAAATAGCCATCAAATGGGAGGACATTATGACCCCCTGTTAAACCACTGAGCCATAGAAGGGACCTATCCTCCATTTCTTAATCCCTTAACAAACTCCTCCTACCTTCTTTAACATTAATCATATTCCTATATTCCGTGTAAATTTTGATTATTAATTAAGTTGTGACTTTTTTTTTACTGTTTTATAATGCTAAATTAGTTAACTATCTTTGAGCCTTATTAGGTGCAAAGCCCTAGGCCGAAACCCCTATTTACTAGGTGCTAAGCCTATGTGGGCATGAAACACCAGGGCCCTAAGGGGAGTTGCTAAGACCAGAGCCAATCGTAGGTGCCTAAATTCTGATTGCTCAGATGACATTTGATGATGTCAAAAGAGTGTATAAAAAGAGAGAACAGAGCAATGTGCTGGAAGTTGTCACTCCTGGAGGAGTGTTGGTGTGAGACTCTGGGCATCCATTCTAAGAGCCTCTTGGCTCGTCAACACACATGTTGATGGTTTCTTGGTAACTATGAATTGTGATCTGGTCTGTTTATATTGTGTGTGTTTGTAACTTGTTTGTATGTGCTCCGAAGTTCAGGTTGCTGGCTTTTCCTCCTGAACTAAGGGAGTTTTATATGTATTTGTTGAATTAAAGTAAGATCATTAACCCCTTAATGTTACTTCCCTTGTAAAGAAGATAGAAAGAATCTGTGCTGGCAGTGTTCTTGTTGTTGGGTTTGTGTTGGTTTTTCACCACCACACCAGCTGCTAGCCAAATTGTTGCATCATATCTTTACCCTATAAAGATCCATCTTGCTTTCTCTGAAGTTGCTGGTTCCTCTTGGAACCTTGCTGACTTCATGAGAGGTGTCAATCTCAATACATGCTCATACTTGGATTAGAGGTGGTCTGACTTTGAATTCTTTGAGATAGTTCCACCACAACACATCATGAAACTAAAACAGTTTTTGTCCCCAGGAGGGCAGAGACTAAACCTCAACAGAGTCACAGATATAGGTAATAAATAAAGTCAAGTGGAAATATTAATGGAGAAACCAAATTTAATTTTATCAGTTGAATTGAAACTTCTTGGGATGCAATTTGTGATGCAATATGATATTATTGTCATACTTCATTCAATAGGAACAAATTAAAGGCATTTTCAACTAGCATCTCAGGTCATGGTGATAGACTAGTGTGAGGAAATTCATGAATCAGAAGTAGAGCGTGAGATAGTGGGGATTTGTGTTATTATAATAGGAAGGAAAAACAGGAGGGAAATTGTGGACAAATGCTGTTTATAGATTAGCCAAAAGAAGAAATGGAAGACTTTTGGAAAAATGATCAGACCTGGCATAGAAGTACACAAATATAATGATGGGATATTTCACCTAGTTGCAAATTTGATAGAGTATTCTGCTAAAAGAAAAATAACTGATAAATGTTTAAATTGTCTTATAGATAATTTCATTTTCAAGAGTGGAAAGAAGATGGTGAAGTAAGGCAGTAACTCCTTAGAACTCTCCCACAAACTCTCCATCCAAAAATGACAAAACAAAACAAAAGCAAACTCTGGGGTAGCAGAGCCAACAATAGGTTGGGATAAAACAACTTTCCAGCCAATGACAACTTAGAAGGTTGGCATAGAAAGTCTTATCACTTGGCTGCAGTCCAGTCTAGGCAGTTTCCAGGAAAGCAGGCATCAGGCTATGCACCAGCAAGCCAGCAGCCAGGAGTCAAGTCCTGGGACAAGAATAGGGCAGCAGTGAGGCCCCATGACCTCTGGCACATGGAAGCAGTGCATCGTTCCAGTCCTTTCCACAGGTCAGCAATGTGTGGCCACTGGTACGCCTTAGTGATGAGTCATCTGGTCTACTTTGGAGACCAGCTACAAGGCCCCATGACTCCTGGCTCTCACTAGTGAAATCTAACAGCCCTGATACAGCTCAGTGGTGAAACCTTGCAAAGCCTACATGAAACCCCCTCCAGCTAAGCTACATAGGCACAGAGCAGCCTTTCAATGAAGCTCTTTGGCCCCAGTACAGCCTAGTGAGAAATCCTCATGGCCCCAGAGAAGCTTAGCAGTAAAGTCATAGCACAGGGCACAAGGCCCCATGCACTCTTAGAACACTGTCCCCAGATGAGTAGAACCCAACATTATTATAAAAGTTGCCAAAAAGGGCTGGAAATGACCAGAAAAAGAACATGATCATAGAAAATTAGTATGGTGACAGGGAAGATCAAAACAAAAACTCAGAACAGAACAACAATTTCAAAATGCCTACATGTGAAGCCTCAAAGAAAATTGGGAATTAGTCTCAGTACCTCCTTCCCCCCAAAAAAATCTGTAAGAATTTGAAAAAAAGATTTTAAAAATCAAGAAAGAGACGTAAAAGAAAAAAATTGGGAAAAGAGCTGAGAGTGATTCAAGAGAATCATAAAAAAGAGTTAATAGCTTGGTGAAGGAAATAGAGAAAAAGGGGAAATGTTGGACATAAATTCACAAGAAAAAAGAACTTATTAAAAATGTAATTATCTAAATGGAAAAGAAGTTAAAAATTCTCATTTGGAGGAAATCATTCCTTAAAAAATATAACTGGGCAAGTGAAAGCTAATGACTTCCTGACACATCAAGTAACAACAACAACAACAAAAAATCAAATGAATGAAAAAGAAAGGAGAAGTTGTGAGACATCTCATTGGAAAAACAACGGACCTAGAAAATTGATCCAGGAAAGAAAATTTAAAAATTATTGGACCATAAAAACAGGGAGAATGATAGAACTGAGAGTGAATTGAGGGAGGTATCAGAAACAAAACACTGGTGAGGAGGAACAGGGTGATAGGAGAGAAGGAAATGATAAAGGGGAAAAATGAATAGAGGAAAATAAACAGTTAGTAATAATGACTGCAAGTGAGATTGGAATGAATTCCTCCACAAAATAGAAGCAGATAGCAGAGTGGATTAAAAACCAGAATCCTACACTCAAGAGTAAAGGTAAGAGGTTGAGAAGAATCTATTATGCTTCCACTCAAGTAAGTAAAGAAGTGATGATAATCTCAGAGAAAGTAAAAAAAAAAATCTTATTAAAAGGGCTAAGCAAAGAAACTAAATTTTGATAAAAAGAACCAAAGACAATGAACTAATATAAATATTAATATATATGCACCAAGACATATAATATACATTAAAAAATAAAGTTAAATGAGGTACAAGAGGTAATAGATTGTGAAACTATACTAGTTGAGGGACCTCAACTTTACCACCTCATAAATAAACAAGTCTAACCAAAAATAAACAATAAAGAAGTTAAATACGTGAATAGAATTTAGATAAGTTAGATATGATAGACCTCTGGAGAAAATTGAATAGAAGTAGAAAGAAATACATGCTTTTTCTCAGCAGTACATGACACCAAAATTAAAATTGAAAATGCGTTAGGGCATATAAACCTCACATATAAACCTTGCAGAAAAGCAAGACTATTAAATGAATCTTTTTAATATTATTATCTAATAAATTATATTCAATAATGGGCCATGGGAAGATTAATTGGAAACTAAATAATCTAATATTAAAGAATGAGTGGGTCAAAGAAGAAATATTAGAAACAATTAATACCTTCATTAAAGAGAATGACAGCAATAAGACACTATACTAAAAATTATGGAATGGAGCCAAAGCAATATTCTTGGAAAATATATATTTTTTTCAAATGCTTACATATGTAAAAATGGGGGAAATGGTGGCTGGAAAGCAGGGACCTGCTTAAGCTGTCTCCCAGGTCCCTGCAAACACCAGTAAAAATGACTCTGAACAAATTCTTGAGTGGCAGAACCCACAAAATAGCAGAGGGAAGCAGCCCAAGCTAGCCTGGATGGTCACTGAAAAGGGTCTATTGCATGGAGTAGGAGAGGGGTGGAGCATAGCCCAGGATGGGTGACACCATTACCATCCAGACCAGGAGCCAGGCAGAGCAGGCAGTAGGGCCCTGAACCATTGAGCTGTGGCAGTTACCAGACTTCTCAACCCACAAATGCCAAAGACAACAGAGAAGGTTAGTGGAAAAACTAATAGAGTGAAAGGAGTGCAAGGACAGCCCTAGCCCTGGGGGTGCAGATGTGGTACAGCTCTGGGGCTGTTTCCAGAGCTCCAGCTGCTGTGGCTTCTGGCCCCAGGCCCACCCTGTGGGAGGAATTAAGTGGTGGATCAGAGCAGCAGAGCAAAGACTACTTGGATCTGGGTCGCAGTGCAGGTTGGTGGTTCTTGGCAGAGGAGGAGGGCTGCTGTGGCAGACCTTGCTGTGTGGAAGTAGGTCTGAAAACAGCAGCACAGCCCCATAAGCTTGGGACACAGTACTCTCTACTCTACAAGCAGTCATAACCTGACAAAAAGCTCAAGGGTCAAGTAGTTGGCTGCGAAAATGAAGAGGCAGTGAAAATGGACTCAGATTCAGATTCACACTTCGGAATCTTTCTTTGTTGACAAAGAAGACCAAAACGTACAGCCAGAAGAAGTCAACAACATCAAAGAGCCTACATCAAAAGCCTCCAAGAAAAATATGAATTCATCTCAGGCCATGGAAGAGCACAAAAAGCTGTTGGAAAAGGAAGTAAGAGAAGTAGAGGAAGAATTGTGAAGAGAAATGTGGGTGATGCAAGAAAATCATGAAAAACAAGTCAACAACTTGCTAAAGGAGACCCAAAAAATACTGAAGAAAATAACAACTTGAAAAAATAGACCAATTCAAATGGCAAAACAGCTTCAAAAAGCCAATGAGGAGAAGAATACTTTGAAAGGCAGAATTACCAAAATAGAAAAGAAGGTCCAAAAGACCACTGAGAAAAATATTGCCTTAAAAATTAGATTGAAGCAAGTGGAAGCTAGTGACTTTATGAGAAATCAAGATGTTATACAACATAAACAAAGGAATGAAAAAAAAATGAAGACAATGTGAAATACCTCTTTGGAAAAATCACTAACCTGGAGAATAGGTTCAGGAGACATAATTTAAAAATTATTGGACTACCTGAAAGCCATGATAAAAAAAAAAGAGCCTAGACATTATCTTTCAAGAAATTATCAAAGAAAACTGCCCTGACATTCTAGAGCCAGAGGGTAAAATAGAAATTGGAAAAATCCACCAATCGCCTCTTGAAAAAGATTCCAAAAAGGAAACTCCTAGGAATATTGGCGCCAATTTCCAGAGTTTCCAGGGAGAAAATACTGCAAGCAGCCAGAAAGAAACAATTTGAGTATTCTAGAAACATAATAAGGATAACACAAGATCTAACAGCATCCACTTTAAGGGATCGAAGAGCTTGGAATTTGATATTCCGGAGGCAAAGGAGTTAGGATTAAAACCAGGAATCACCTACCCAGCAAAAGTGAGTATAATACTCCAAGAAAAATTATGGATTTCCAATAAAATAGAAGACTTTCAAGGTTTCTCAGTGAAAAGACCAGAGCTGAATGGAAAATTTGACTTTCAAACACAAGAATCAAGAAAAGCATGAAAAGATAAACAAGAAAGGGAATTCATAAGGGACTTGCTAAATTGGAACTGTTTTGCTTGCATTCCTAGATGAAAAGATGATGTGTGTAATTCATGAGACCTTTCTCAGTGTTAGGGTAGCTGAAAGAAATACAGATATATATATATATATATATATATATATATATATATATATATATATATATATATATATATATATATATATATATATGTATGTATGTATGTATGTATATAGACAGAGGACACAGGGTGTGTTGAATATAAAGGGATGATATGTAAAAAAAGCAAATTAAGCAATGATAGATGAATATGTTGAGAGAGGGAGAAAGGGAGCAATAGAATGGGGTAAATTATCTCACATAAACTTGGCAAGAGAAAGCAGTTCATTGGAAGAGAAGACATGGCAGGTGAGGGGGCATGAGTGAATCTTGCTCTCATAGGAATTGACCTGAGGAGGGAATAACATATATAATCAATTGGGTATCTTACTCCACAGGAAACTAGGGGGAAAAGGATAAGAAAGGTGGGATGACAGAAGGGAGGGCCAATGGTGGAGGAGGTAATCAAAAGCAAACACTTTTGAAAAGGGACAGGGTCAAGGGAGAAAATTGAATAAAGGGGGACAGGAGAGGATTGAGGGAAATATAGTTAGTTTTTCACAATATGACTATTTATGGGAGTGTTTTGCATAATGGCACATATTTGTCCTGTGTTGCATTGCTTGCCTTCTTAGGGAGAGTGAGTGGGGAGGGAAGAGGGGAGAGAATTTGTAATTCAAAGTTTTAGAAGAGGATGGTCAAAAAATGTTTTTACATGCAACTTGGAAATAAGATGTACAGACAATGGTGGCATAGAATTCTATCTTGACCTTTAAGAAAGTAAGGGGAAAAGGGATGTGGGGTGAGGGGGAGAAGGGTGACTGTGGAATGGGACAATCAGAATATATGCCATCTTGGAGTTGAGGAGGGGATAGAAATGGGGAGAAAATTTGTAACTCAAAATCTTGTGGAAATCAATGCTGAAAACTAAAAAAAATATATTAAATAATAAAGTATGAAAAAATAAAATAAAGAAAGAGAAGATCAATGGACTGGCATCCAATGAAAACTTTTGGGGAAAGCATAAATTAAAGATCTCCAATTAAACAACAGACTGGAAATATAGATATTCAAAGGAGATATTAATTAAAATTAAATGTTGAAAAAAATGAACTGAGGAATAAACTAGGAAGTGACTTTGTGGGGAAAAAATAACCTAATGCAATAGATAAACCATTGCTTAATCTGATTATATAAAAGAAATAAGTAAATCAAAATACCAGCATCAAAAATGAAAAGGATGGATCACTACCAATAAAGAAGAAATTAAATTAATTTTAGGAGCTATTTTGCCCAATTTTATGCCAATAATCTTAAAATCTTAGTGAAGTAAATTATGTGTGCATGTGTGTACGTGTGTGTAAAATAGCCCAATTTTAGAAAAACAGAAATTGAACAAGCCATGAATGAACTAAGTATGAAAAAAAAATAATGTCCAGGATCAGATGGATTCAAAATTGAATTTTACCAGACATTTATGGAATAATTAAGTCTAATAATATAGAAACTACATGGAAATATGGGAAAATGCAGTTCTACAAAATAATTTGTATGACACAAATATGGTGTAGCAGATTCAAACAACAATAGAGAAAAGAGAGAACATAGATGATAGATGAATTTTTCTCATGAATATTGATGTAAAATTTTTAAACTAGCAGGAAGACTGCAGGAATAAATCACAATGATCCTATGCTATGATCAGGTGGGATTTCCACCAGGAGTGGAGGACTCATTCAATATTAAGAAAAAAAAACTGTCAGCATAATTGACAACATTAATAACAAAAACAACATAAATAATGTTTATCTCAATAGATGCAGAAAAATCTTCTGAGAAAATATGCCACCCATTCCTATTAAAAAGTGTAGAGAGCAGAGAAATAATTCAAGTTTTCCTTAAAATATAAATGGTATCTACCTGAAACTATCAGGAAGCCCTGTGTTAAATGGGGGATGAGCAAGAAGATTTTGCAACAAGATCAGGGGTGAAGAAAGATGCCCACTATCACTAATATTCAATATTTTACTAGAAATATTAGGTATATCAATGAGTATAAAAAGAAACTGATGTGATTAGAATAGGCAATGGGGAACCAAAACTATTAATCTCTGCAGATCATATGGTGCTATACTTTGAAAATCTAAAAAGAAAAAAAAATAAAAACTAATAGAAATAATTAACAACTTTACTAAAGTTGTAAGATATTAAAAAACCCACAGCATTTCTTCATGTTGCCAACAAAGTCTAATATCAAGATATAGAGAAATTCCATTCTAAATAACTGTAGATAACACAATAAAACTACCAAAATATTTATAGTGTCAGGAAAAAAAAAACCAACCAAACTGATCTGGAAGAAAAAAAGATCGAGCTTATTAAGGGAATGAAAAAAATGTGAAGGTAGGTGGCCTAGTCATACTAGATTTCATACTGTATAATGGAATGGTAATTATCAAAGTAATGTGGTACTGACTAAGAATTAGAATGGTGGATCAGTGGAATAGATTAGGAACAGAGTAGACACTAGCAAATGGTCATAGTAATCTATTATTTGATAATCTCAAAGACCCAAACTTTTGGGATAAGGTCTTACTATTTGGCAAAAAACTACTGGGAAAAATGAAAAATAGTATAGAAGAAACTAGGTATATACCGACATCTGTTTTGGTAAACAAAATGGGCTCTTAGCACTCAATTCAACCAACTACCCTTCAAGAGGCTTGCTTAGATTTGGGAGTCCTTTACAACCTCTTTGCCTCAGGGGAGGGCCTAGTTTACACATGAGTTTGAGTGACATGTTTGGAACATCAGAGGCTTTTAGACCACTTGGGTTCAAGTCACCTCTTTGTGACAATTTTAAGTCACGTGGGTGAGTTGCATGTGTAACTCACCGTTGACCCTGAAAAAGATATAAAACCAGGGTTTGACTTTCTCTTTTTCCGAGCTCTTGCCCACAGCCATGGTGGTGCACATGACTCTGGGCCAGCCCTTGTTATGAACTCCTGGGATGAACCTAGATGTTAGTAACTATGAATTGTATTTGGTCTGTTGATGTTTGTAATTTGTTTGTATTTTCTCTGAGGTTCAGGGTGCTGGATTTTTCCCCTGAACTAAGTGAATGGTATTTGTATGCTAAATTAAAGCAAGCTTGTCAACCCCTTAATGTTGCTTTCCTTAGTAAAGCAGACCAAAAGAACTGGGCTTTGGCAGCTTTCTTGTTGTTGGGTTTGTGTTGGTCTTTCACCCCCACAACAGCTGCTAGCCAGATTGTTGAAACATCTTACACTGAATAATAAGAGAAAGGTCAAAATGTGTATATGATAAAGACATAAAGAGTGATGCCATAAGAAAATTAGAAGAGCATTGAATAGTTTGCATGTCAGAACTATGGAGAAGGGAAGAATTTATGACCAATAAAAGACATACGGAGCATTATGAAATGTAAAAAGGATACTTCTGTTTATAATAAATTAAAACAGTCCTCACTCAGACAAAATCAAAGCAAACAATATTAGAAGGAAAACAGAAAGCTGGGATGTTTTTTTTTTGCAGCAAGTGTCTCTGATAAAGACCTAACTTCTTTAATATGTGGAGAACTGAGTAAAATTTATAAGAATACAAATTATTCCACAGTTAATAAATGGTAAAAGAATATGAAGTAACAGTTTTCAGATGAAGAAATGAAAGTTCTCCATATTCCCCCAAATCCTCAAAAGCATTGTTGATTAAATAAATACAGATTAAAACATCTCTGAAGTATTAGTGTAAGATTGGCTAATATGACAAAAATGATAAATTAGGTTATGATGCAGGAAAACTGAGATGCTAATACACAGTTGGCGGACCTGTGACCTGAACCAATCATTCTAGAGAGCAATTTGGAATTATAACCAAAGGGTCATAAAACTGTGCATATCCTTTGATCTAGCAGTAACACTACTTGGTCTATAACCCAGAGTTTTTTTTTAAAGGACATATTGGTATGAAAAATATTTATAGCAACTTTTTTGATAGTAAAGAATTGGAAATTAAGTGGATGACCATTAAACAAGGAATGGCCAAACAAGTTGTGGTACATGATTGTAATGGAATGTTATTTTGCTATGAGAATTAGAGCAGGATGATTTCAGAAAAAAACCTGGAAACACTTATATGGACTGATTCAGAGTGAAGTGAGTAGAACTAGATGGACATTGTACATAGTAGCAGCGATTTACTATGATGATCAGCTAGTAATGACTTAGTTATTCTCAGCAATGCAATGACCCAAGACAATTACACGGGACTCATCATGAAAAATGCCCCCTACCTCCAGAAAAAGAACTAATGTAGTCTGAATTCAGATTGAAGTATGCTGTATTTCACTTTTTTGGGGTGAGTTTAATTTCATATAAATTCATTCTGACCAATAAAGAGGAACTTCTTGCTGCAGAAGAATGGTGGGGATTTTTATAGGGCATTTTCCTTCCATATAAGTGTGTGAGAAAGAGAATGGGAGGAATGCCAGACACAGTATGATATTTACCTTAGATATGTATAGAACAGATTTCAAAGATTTCAGGGAGGTGGGTGGAGCCAAGATGGCAGCTGGAAAACAGGGACTTGCATGAACTGCCCACCATGTCCCTCCAAAAATCTATAAAAAATGGCTCTGAACAAATTCTAGAACTGCAGAACCCACAAAATAGCAGAGGGAAGCAAGGATCCAGCCCAGGATAGCCTGTATGGTCGCTGGATGAGGTCTATTGCACATGGAGTGGAGGGGATTGGAGCTCAGCATGGGAGGCAGCAGGACCAGCCAGACCAGGAGCTGGGCAGAACAGGCCTTAGCACCCTGAATCAGTGAGCTGTGGCAGCTACCAGACTTCTCAACCCACAAACACCAAAGACTGCGGAGAAGGTTAGTGGGAAAAGCTGCGGGAGAAAGAGTTCGAGGTTGGGCCACCGCCCCAGGGGCAGCAGGGGAGATGCAGCTACAGAACTACAGCTGCAGTTACTTCTGGCCCCAGGCTGCAGGTATTAAGTGGTGGATCAGAGCAGGAGTGAAGAGCCTCCTGAAGATTTGCACCAGGTCCAGGTTGGTGGTTCTTGAGGAAGGAGGAGTGCTGGGGTGGCAGAGCTGACTATTTTGAAATATCTCTGAAATCAACGGTGCATCCTCTCACACTTGGAACAAAGTACTCTTTGCTCCACAAGCAGTCATACCCCGATGAAAAACTCAAGGGTCAAGTAAGTTGGCTGGGAACATGTTCAGGCAGCAAAAATGCACCCAGATACAGTCTCAGACTTTGAATTCTTCCCTTGGTGACAAAGAAGACCAAAACATACAGCCTAAAGAAGTCAACAGAGTGCAAGACCCTACACCAAAAGCCCCCAAGAAAAAAATGAACTGGTCTCAGGCCATGGAAGAGCTCAAAAAGGAATTGGAAAAGCAAGTTAGAGAAGTAGAGGAAAAATTGGGATGAGAAATGAGAATGATGAGAGAAAACCATGAAAAAAGTCAATGACTTGCTAAAGGAGACTCAAAAAAATACTGAAAAAAATATTGAAGAAAACAACACTTTAAAAAATAGACTAACTCAAATGGCAAAAGAGCTCCGAAAAGCCAATGAGGAGAAGAATGCCTTGAAAGGCAGAATTAGCCAAATGGAAAAGGAGGATCAAAAGACCACTGAAGAAAATACTACCTTAAAAATTAGATTGGAGCAAGTGGAAGCTAGTGACTTGATGAGAAATCAAGATATTATAAAACAGAACCAAAGGAATGAAAAAATGGAAGACAATGTCAAATATCTCAATGGAAAAACCACTGACCTGGAAAATACATCCGGAAGAGATAATTTAAAAATTATTGAACTACCTGAAAGCAATGATTAAAAAAAAGAGTTTAGATATCATCTTTCAAGAAATTATCAAGGAGAATTGCCCTGATATTCTAGAGCCAGAGGGTAAAATAGAAATTGAAAGAATCCACCAATCTCCTCCTGAAAAACATCCCCAAAAGAAAACTCCTAGGAATATTGTCACCAAATTCCAGAGCTCCTAGGTCAAGGAGAAAATATTGCAAGTAGCCAGAAATAAACAATTTGAAAATTGTGGAAAAACAATCAGGATAATACAGGATCTAGCAGCTTCTACATTAAGGGACCGAAGGGCTTGGAATACGATATTCTGGAGGTCAATGGAGCTAGGATTAAAACCAACAATCACCTACCCAGCAAAACTCAGTATCATGCTTCAAGGCAAAATATGGATTTTCAACAAAATAGAGGACTTTCAAGCTTTCTCAGTGAAAAGACCAGAGCTGAACAGAAAATTTGACTTTCAAACACAAGAATCAAGAGAAGCATGAAAAGGTAAACAAGAAAGAGAAATCATAAGGGACTTACTAAAGTTGAACTGTTTTCTTTATATTCCTACATAGAAAGATGATGTGTATGATTCATGAGACCTCAATATCATAGTAGTTGAAAGGAATATGCATATATATATACATATGTGTATACATATATATATATATACACATATGTGTGTATCTATGTATGTATATGTATAGGTATGTATATATGTGTATGTGTGTGTATACACACACACACACACACACACACACACAGCACAGGATGAGTTGAATATGAAGGGATGATATCTAAAAAAATAAAAGCAATTTAAGGCATAAGAGAGGAATATAATGAGAGAGGGAGATAGGGAGAGATAGAATAGGGTAAATTATCTCGCATAAAAGTGGCAAGAAAAAGTGGTTCTGTAGGAAGGGAAGAGGGGGCAGATGAAGGGGAATGAGTAAATCTTGCTCTCATTGGATTTGACCTGAGGAGGGAATACCATACACACTCATTTGGGTATCTTACCCTACAGGAAAGAAGGAGGAAGAAGATAAAAAAGGGAGGATGATAGAAGGGAGGGCAGATGGGGGAGGAAGTAATCAAAAACAAACACTTTCAAAAAGGGACAGGGTCAAGGGAGAAAATTCAATAAAGGGGGATAGGAGAGGAAGGAGCAAAACATAGTTAATCTTTCACAACATGAGTATTGTGGAAGAGTTTTACATAATGATACATATGTGGCCTATGTTGAATTGTTTGCCTTCTTAGGGAGGGTGGGTGGGGAGGGAAGAGGGGAGAGAATTTGGAACTCAATGTTTTAAAAACAGACATTCAAAAACAACAACAACAAAAAAGTTTTTACATGCAACTAGGAAATAAGATACACAGGCAATGGGGCATAGAAATTTATCTTGCCCTATGAGAGAAGAAGGGAAAGGGGGATTGGGGGGGAGTGGGGTGACAGATGGGAGGGCTGACTGGGGAATGGGGCAACCAGAATATACACCATCTTGGAGTGTGGGGAGGGTAGAAATGGGGAAAAAATTTGTAATTCAAACTTTTGTGAGAATCAATGCTGAAAACTAAATATATTAAATAAATTTACAAAAATAAACTCATATTAAGACATGTTAAAAAAAAAGATTTCAGGGAAAGTTAGGTGAACACCATAGCCTAAAATTTCTTTGGTTGCATTAGTAAAAGCCAATGCCTTTTGTCTGGAAAAGACAGCACCAATTGCATGTTACTGATTTGTTAATAAACTTTCTTAAGTTAAATATACTCTCAAATTAGATGTTGACACATGATAAGCATATTATGTTCCTTAAACATAGGAACTTTTCAAAATATTTACTATTTATTTTAATTTTTCACCAGAGTTCAAATACAGCTTTGTGCACTTACTCAGTATTCCTGGGCTAGTCACTTAATCTTTGATTGCCTCAGCTTTATTATCTGTAAAATGGGCATAATAACAGCATACACCTTCCAGGCCTTTTTGAGGACTGAATGATATAATAACTATAGAGTGTTTAGCCCAATGCCTGGAAAATAGTAAGTTCTATATAAATATTAGCTTTTTTTTGTTTTTGTTTTTGTTTTTGCTTTTTGGCAGGGCAATTGGGTTTAAGTGACTTGCCGAAGGTCACACAGCTAGTACATGTGTTAAGTGTCTGAGGCCAGATTTGAACTCAGGTCCTCCTGACTCCAGGGCCGGTGCTCTACTCACTGCACCACCTAGCTTTCCCAAGATTAGCTATTTTATGTAATTATATTCATTTCACATAGCAGGTAGTGATCTAAATATTTGTTTAATAAGATTGTATTGACACCCGAGAGAATTTAGGCAATGTCCTCACTGAGATAATTTTTCCATGTGCCTGGATGAACTGGAAAGAACTTGCAGCATACTGATCCATTTAGAATGACATGGCAGATGACTCTTATTTCCCTTTTATCAAGGTAGATTACTAGATACGTAGATTAATGAAGTGGTATGGACATATTACAGAATATCTGGAATTCAATAAAATATTTGACTGAATGTCTCCCAATAATCTTTTCAACATGAATGCTTTTCTTAATAATGGAAGATTAATTTGGAACTACTTAAATTTCTTAATTAAAGGAATGGTTATTAAATAATGACTTAAGTCTTGAGAAAATATGTGGAACTCTCTGTAACCTCTCTTTAACATTTTAGTAGTGTTTTTTTAATGCATATAAACACAGGTTATAAAATTTGCGATTGGCACAAACCTAAAAGGAATAACTAACATGTTAAAAAGAACCAAAAATATACGCATAGGTCAAAATGATGAATCTAATAAAATAAGATTTAATATAGAGAGACAAATGTAAAGACCTTTGCTTTTATTCAGATTTCTTAAATGTCAGATGAATGACATAGAGCTAGATGTAAATTTATATAAAATGGATTTTTAAGGTATTTCTAGCTCAGTATGACTCAACACTGTGATATGACCAAAAGAAAAGTTAAATCTACTTTGTTTTATTCGCCTTTGGGCCTTATAAATTCACTTGATTTTATTTCATTTGTATGTCAATTTTAAGGTTGCTAAGGACTTTACAAACATAACATGTATGAGAGACATAGAATATGTTGGACTAAATACACAACTGTTTTTTACCAATTCTATGCAAAAAAATGTATAACAAATCAATACTAATAACACCAGTGCTACTACTATTGCTGATAATAGTGATAGCTAACATTTATTGAGTGCTTTAATTTGCAGAGCACTTTACGAAGAACATCTTGTGTCATCCCCAAAACAACCCTGGGAGGTTAAAAAATACTGCAATCTCCATTTTAAGGTGAGAAATTAGTGTGTCTGTGGCTGGATATGAACTCTGATCTTCTAACTCTAGGTAGTGTTCATTCCACTGCACCCTCTTAAAACGTCAAAGGGCAGTAGAATCATATTTTTACACAAAGATAGCACACGTATTAATTACACATATTATTTTTACATAGAATAAACAGCATAGTAGAGATATATAACACTGAGTTAGGAATGAGGGAACATAGGTACTACTTTTGTTTAGCTACAGCCTAGCCAAAATTTGAGAAGGGATTTAACCTGTCTGGGTTTCAGTACCTGAATCTGTATTTCAATAAATGCTCCAAAACTCCGGGCAGCAATGTTGTGCTGTCTGCAAACCCAAATTCTGCAATGATCATATGACTTCGCCAACCCATAAGATGTAGGCTCTATACCTTTCATCATTTCACAAGTTCCTTTAAGAGAGTTGAGGTAAAGTAGAACACTGAAGCTTATAGTCCTTTTTAAGGGGAAGAAGTAAATGGTGAAACTACATTTTCAAAATGCTATTGTAATGGTTTTTGAGTTCTCTTCCTATTACTGGTATTGTTAGTATAGAATAATAATATAATTGTTGAAAGTTTTTATATCTTATTTAGTGTTTGTATTTATTCTTTTTTTGTAACAGGATGCATATAACAAATGAAAAAATACACCTTGTCTAAAAAAGTGTTACCCATTTTTAGGATAGAAAGAGAGGAAGTTTTAGTTTTATTATAATGCTTTAATTTAAAATACCTATTTCTCTATGGCAAAAAGAAAAGTAAATAAAAATAAAAAAGAAACCCTCTTCTTTATGTGGGTAAGTAACTGATATCAGTTACAGAATGTCTGCCATTTCTCATCAAGGTAACTATATTCCATGAAAAAGACTTCCTAATGTCTCTATGCAGCAAGATATCTTTACAGGCCACCCTGCATGTACCAACCACTCATACATATATAAGAATAAAAAAATTGAAATTTCCAATAGAAATTTGGGGAGTGGATATATACAAACAGTTATCCAAATAAGATTTACAAAATATTAAAATCACATGAATCATTGTTCCAAATTAGTAAGAAGCAAAATGCTAATCAAAATAATTATAAGTTTTCAGCCTAAATTTTTAAAAATGAACAAAAAAGACAAGAAGAAAATGCATATGAAATATGACTTCCAAGGAAGACTACAACTGGGGCTGATTTTTATGCAGGAACATGTAATATTTGATATTAGAAGTGTTTTTATTAGATGGCCCTTAAGGGGTTAAGGGGAGAAAACAGATCATGTATAGTTCCAATAATTTGAAAGATAGGTAGAATAACCTCATAATTTGTTCTACTTAATGTATTTTAAAAAAAATATGAAAAGAGTTTCCAACATTTACTTTTATAAGATTTGGAGTTAGAAATTTTTTTCTCCTTCTCTCACCACCCCACCCCCCACTCCAGAGAAAATATGCTATCTGATATGGGCTATACATGTACAATCATATTAAAAATACTTCTACATTAGTCATGTTGTGAAAGAAGAATCAGACCAAAAGAGGAAAAATCATGAGAAACACAACAAAGAAAACAGTATGCTTTGATCTTCATTCAGACTCCATGGTTCTTTCTCTCAATGTGGATAGTATTTTCAGTCATGAGTGCCTTAAAATTACCTTAGATAATTGCATTGCTAAGAAGAATTAAGTCTACCAATGTTGGTCATCCTGCAATGTTACTGTTACTGTGTACAATGTTCTCTTTATTCTGCTTATTTCACTAAATATCTGTTCATGTAAATCTTTCCAGGTTTCTCTGAAATTTGCCTGCTTATCATTTCTTATAGCACAATAGCATTCTATTACATTTATATGCCACAATTTGATAAGCCATTATGCATTTGATTGGCATCCACCCAATTTCCAATTCTTTGCTACCACAAAAAGAGATGTTATGAATATTTTTGTACATGTGAGTCCTTGTCCCTTTTTTATATTCTCTTTGGGATACAGACCTATTCACGGTATTGCTGGGTGAAAGGGTATGCACATTTTTGTAGCCCCTTTGACATAGTTCCAAATTGCTCTCCAAAATGGTTGCATCAGTTCACAACTCCACCAACAATGCATTAGTGTTCAATTTTCCCACATCTTCTCCAACATTTATCATTTTCCTGTTCTGTCATATTAGCCAATTATTAGATGTGATGTGGTACCTCAGAGTTGTTTTACTTTGAATTTCTCTAACCAATAGTGATTTAGAACCTTTTTGTATGACCATAGAGAGCTTTAATTTCTTCATTTGAAGACAACCTTTTCATATCCTTTGATGATTTATCAATTGGAGAATGACTCGTGTTCTTATAAATTTAACTATGTACTTTATATATTTTAGAAATGAGGCCTTTATCAGAGAAAATGGTTGTAATTTTTCCCCCAACTATCTACTTCCCTTCTAATCTCAGATGCATCAGCTTTTCTTGTACAAACACTTCATAAATTTTACTGTATAGGTATGACATCATTAATACAGACACTACTTTCCCATAGATCAGTATACAGAAAATATTGCTAATAGGTTAGGTACACAATCAGCATTAGTCAATGACTATAGTAATCTACTATTTGATAAACTCAAAGAGTACAGCTTCTGGGATACGAACTCATATTCTGACAAAAACTTCTGGGAAAACTGCAAAATGGTATGGCTGAAAGTAGGCAAAGACCAACATCTTATACCATATACCAAAATTAGGTCAGAATGGGTACATGATTTAGACATAAAGGGCAAGGGGATGAGAAAATTAGGAGAGTAAAGAATAGTTTTCCTGTCAGGTTTTTCAAGAAGGGAGAATATTACAAAATGTAAAATCAACAATTTTTATTGCATTAAATTAAAAAGGTTTTTCACAAAGAAAGCCAATACAACCAAGATTAGAAGGGAAGAAGAAATCTGAGAAACATTTTTTACAACCAGTGTCTCTGGTAAAGGCCTCATTTCTTAAATATATAGATAACTGAGTCAAATCTATAAGAATACAAGGCATTCTCCAATTGATAAATGGTCAAGGACTATGAACAGGCAGATTTCAGATGAAGAAATTAATGCCAACTACAGCCATATGAAAAAAAATGCTCTGAATCACTATTGATTAGAGAAATGCAAATCAAAACAACTTTGAGGTATCATATCACACCTATTAGATTACCTAACATGACAAAACAGAAAATGATGAATGTTGGAAAGATGTGGGAAAATTGGACACTAACGCATTGTTGGTAGAATTCTGAACTGATCTAGCCATTCTGGAGAGCAATTTGTAACTATGCCAAAGGAACTATAAAATTATGTATACCCTTTGATCCAGCAATGCTACTATTGGGTCTGTACCCCAATAAGATCATAAAAAGTGAAAAAGACTCACATGTACAAAAATATTTTTAGCAAGCCTTTTTCTGGTGGCAAAGAATTGGAAATTGAGGTGACTCTCATCAATTGGGGAATGACTGAAGAAGTTCCTGTATATGAATGTAGTGGAGTACTATTGTGCTATAAGAAATTATGAACAGGAGGATTTCAGAAAAATCTCAAAAGACTTACATGAACTCATGCTAAATGAAATGAGGAGAACCAGGAAAACATTGTATACAGTAACAGAAACATTGTGTAATGACCTACTTTAGTAGGCTTGGCCCTTCTCAGCAATACAATGATTTAAGATAATTACAAAAAATTCATGGTTGAAAATACTATCTACATCGAGAGAAAGAATTATGGAGGCTGAATGCAGATCAAAGAATACTATTTTCTCTTTTTTGTTCTTTGGTTTTTTTTTTTTTTTGCTTTCTTTTGGTTTTCCCCTTCTGTTCTGATTTTTCTTTCACAACATCACTAATGTGAAAACATGTTGCTATGATTGCACATGTATGGCCTCTTTCATTTTGCCATATTAGCAAGGGAAGAGGTAAAGGAGGGAGAAAAATGTTTGGAACTGAAAAAAAAAATTATAAAAAAAAAAAAAAACTCTTGAAAGCTGTCTTTACATGCAATTGGAAAAAAAATACTATTAAGTTGAAAAAAAATAAAATTAAAAAAAATTTAAATACCAAGTAATGATAAAAGAAAAATATTCTTATTAAGTAGAAAGGCAGAAGAATAGTGAACAGAGATGTGTTCTATACATCTTTATATGTCTTTTTGGTTGCTTAAATGCTGTCATCACAGAAAGAATACATAGGAAGTGATAGCAATGAGACCATGGAATAATGAGTAAGAAGATACACCAGAACATTTAATGAATCAATACATAGCATGTTATCATCTTAAGGAAGAATTATATTCTAATACTATCCACATAGAAATACTTTTTTTACTCTCAGTTTGTATAGGTTTATAGGAAGGGTACTGTGGGAGTTTTACGGAAGTTAAGGCTTGAGAAATATATAAGAAAAGATGGCATGTTACAGACATTTTTCTAGTGTAAAAAACTTAAGAATTGGGAAAAAGTTATCTGTGACAGTGGGATGGAGGCTGGCTCAGAGGTGACATGGTGATGGTGACAGAAGCAGCAGGAACTTTGGGATCTCGCAAAGCAGAGATTTACATCACCTGCCAACTACTCGTAAAGATAGTTTAGTGGGCACCTGCCCTAGATCTGATGCAGGACCAGACACTGTTCAGAAGGTCCACACCTTACATCCACTTCTGGGTCATAGTTCAAGGGAAAGGAGGAATACTTTAGATCATGAGGAAGTTGAAATTCTGAGTGGCTAATATTTAGCAAATCTATTGTCTATAATCAGACGTGGGTGATAGTTCAAGAGCAGAGAAGAGCAGTTTCTGGCTAGAGGGAGTGGAAGACCTGAGGAGAAGTTGCACTTCCAGTCTATAGGGATAAGAGATCTGAGAAGCAGCATCAAATACTCTCCCAAAGTATCAGGGGTGTTTCTGGGCATGGAGCAGGGTGCAGAGCAGAAAAGCAAGAACCATACCTCTCCCCAGAGCACACCAGCTTACAACCACCTAATATTTCCACCCTCCCAGATCTAGTTCTGAAAACCGAAGTGTGTAAAAACTTAAAGCTTGAGATAGTATCCCTCCGTGACCCACATTGAAATAGAGACCAACAATAACATGAATTCACAAATCAAGTAATAGGGTGGAAAATGAAAAAAAAAAAGCCAACACTAAGCAAATAAAAAAGAACATGACCATAAAGAGATACTATGGCAACAGGTAAAATCAAGAAACAAAGTCAGAAGAAGAAAATGAAATTAAAAATTATAAATGAAGTTTTAAAGAGAAAAAAGCTAAATGGACATGACCCTAATAAGAATTCCTAGAAGAGCTAATTTTTCATTCACTTTTTTTTTAAAAAGTGGCAAAGGAAAATGTAGGCAACAAAATAAAAGTGAAGGAAGAAAATTGTGAAAATGTAATTAACATAAAAGAGGAGCAGAAATATTAAATAATACCCTAAAACATATGAAAATAAAAAAAAATAGAAAACCAAATTGAAAAAGTGGTACAAGCTTTCATTGATAAAATTAATTCCTTAAAATGCAGAATTGGACCATTGAGGAAAAAAACTTACAAAAGCTCACTAAAAATATCCTTAAAAATTAGAATTAGATAAGTGGAAGCTAAAGACTCAATGAGACATCAAGTAATAATCAACCAATGTCAAAAGAACAAAAAAGAGAAGAAAATGTGAACCATATCATAGAAAAACACTGACATGAAAAAATAGCTTGAGGAGAGATAACTTTAAAAAAATTAGACTACCTGAAAGCCTTTATAAAAAAAAGAATCTATACACAATATTTCAAGAAATTTTCAAGGGATTCTTGAATTGAAATCAGAAGAATCTATCAATCACCTCCTAAAAGAAATACTAAAATGAAAGTTCCCAGGAATATCATAGCCAAATTGCAGAGCTCCCAGGTCAAAAAGAAGATATTTTAAGCAGCAAGAAGGGTACAATTTAAATATTGTAAAGTTACCATCAGGATCACACAAGATTTAGGAGCTTCCACATTCAAGGAGCAGAGACCTTGAAGTGGGATATTCTGAAAGGCAAAGGAGCTAATATTACAACCAAGTATGACCTACCCAGGAAAACTTAGTATATTCCCTCAGAGGAAAAAAATGGATATTTAACTATATAGAATACCTTAAAGAATTCCTAATTAAAAGACAAGAGCTGAATAGAAAATTTGACTTTGAAATACAGCCCTCAATAGAAAGATAAAAAGTAAACATGAAAGGGTAATCATAAGGGCCTTAGTGAAGTTAAACTTTTTACATTTCTAATAAGAATATAACACATGTAAGTCCTAAGAACTTTGTCATTATTAGGACTGTTGAAGTGAGTTAACATAGACAAGGAGCATGAGTGTGAGTCGAATATATTTTAATGTTATCCAAAAAAAAGGAAGGGGTAAGAAAAGATGGATGCACTGGGAGAAAGGGAAAAGGAGAAGTAGAAAATTTTTCACATAAAAGGAAGAACTTTTAGAGTGTAAGGGAACTGCAGGGGCTTGGCAGACAATGTTTAAACCTCACATTCATCAGAATTGGTGCAAAGCAAAAAGAATTGCAGTAAGTGAAATTCTGAGAGAAAGAGTTCCAAGCATAATTAATCAACTTACTAGCAGCTAGCTATAACCAATACATTAAGGTCATTTATCTCTCTTGGTGATCAAAGGTGCCAAGTAAGCATCATAGGCTCCTTCAAATCCCGGTCTCTTTTCCTGACAGAATATCATTGGGAATTCCCCTGACAAGTGGAAAGGCAATCTCTTATTGTGGACATTTAATGAATAAGAGAGCTAAGAGTTCTCTGCTCCTTTGTATTACTTCATTGCTGGCAGGGGGTGGGGAGATGCAGCTGGGTCAGTTGGACTACTCATAAGGCTCAACTGCTTCTAGCAATCTTGGCCAGAAAAAATCACCACAGTCAGGATTGTTCTGGCTTAGTTTCCCCTTTGGAGACAAAATCATAATCAACTTTGATTATAAATAAAGGTCATCCTTGGTAGTGTGAATGAGCTTAGGCTATCTTCTGTGCTCACAGTGTAAACGGAGAGGCCCAGCCCAAGCCTTGTGGGGTGGGGGTAGAACATGATCATATTCTTTAGCCAGTTAAGGGTGGGAGACATTTCTCTATTTAAGCTAAGCTGGAAGATGGGAGTTTTTATAGAAAAGGGAATATTGCATTTTAATTCTAATAATCAATTGATAGAGCATTAAAATTAATTTTCCGCAGTGTGTGTGGATACACACACAGGCACACAGACATACAGACACACATACACGCAGTTGTGCATGAAATCTAATTTACTCAAGAGGGAAACAGGGTGAAAAATGGATAATAGAAAGGCAAAGATGATAAAAGAGACGGCAGATTAAGGTAGGAAGTATATAGAAGCAAAATAGACATTTGAGGAGTGATACAATAAAAAGTGAGAGAATAAACAAACAAAAAGGGATTCAGGGAAATACATTTAGTAAGCATAACTGTTAACCTGAATTAGATAAGTTCACTAATAAAACAGAAGCCCATAGCAGAACAGATCAGAAATCAGAATTCAGAAATATATTGTTTACCAGGGACACATTTGAAACAGAGAGACACATATGAAGTTAAAATAAAGGTCTGGAAAAGAATTTAATAGACTCCAGCTGAGGTAAAAGAAAGACAGGGTTAGTAATGTTGATCTCAGACAAAGAAAAAATATAATCCCAGTTAAAAGATATTGTCTGAGAAAGTATATTTTGTTAAAAGTTACCACAGGCAGTCAAGTAATATTAAAACCATTTACATTAAGTTTCTCTGATAAACACCCAATTTCTCTAATTTATACTGGATCAAATATATAAGAATAAGTGACATTTTCCAATTGATAAGTGACCAAATGATATATAGAAGCAGTTTTCTTTTTTATTTAATATTTTAGTTTTCAAGATTCATTTCTACAAGATATTGAATTACAAATTTTCTCCCCATTTCTACCCTCCCTCCATTCCAAGATGGCATATATTTTGATTTCCTCATTCCCCAGTCAACCCTCCCTTCTACCACCCCACTCCCCCATCCCTTTTCTCCTTACTTTCTTGTAAGGCAGGATAGATTTCTATGCCCCATTCCCTATATATCTTGTTTCCTAGCTGCATGCAAAAACCACCTTTTTTTTATTTTTTTAAGCATAGGCTTTTAAAATGTTGAGTTCCATATTCTCTGTCTTCTTCCCTTCCCTCCCACTCTCCCTAGGAATGCAAGCAATTCAACATAGGTCACACATGTATCATTATGTAAAACAATACTCATGTTGTGAAAGGCTAACTATATTTCCTTCCATCCTATCCTGTCCCCCTTTATTCAGTTTTCTCACTTGACTATATCTCTTTTCAAAGGCGTTTCCTTGTGATTACCTCCTCCTTCTATCTGCCTTCCCTTCAATCATCCCCCCTTTTTGTATCCCCTTCCCTTAACTTTCCCGTGGAGTAAGATACCCAATTAAGTGTGTATGTTATTCCCTCCTCAAGTTGGAGCAGATGGAGTATGATTCACTCATTCCCCCTCACCTGCCACCTCTTCCCTTCCAACAGAACTGCTTTTTCTTGCTATTTCTAGGTGAGATAATTTACCCAATTGCATCTTTCCCTTTCTCTCTCTCTCAATATATTCCTCTCTCACCCATTAAATTTATTTCATTTTTTTAACATATCATCTCTTCATATTGAACTCACCCTGTGCCCTCTGTCTGTATATATGTATATTCCCTTCAACTACCCTAATACTGAGAAAGGTCTCATGAATTACACACTTCATCTTTCCATGTAGGAATGTAAACATAACAGTTTAACTTTAGTAAGTCTCTTATGAATTCTCTTTCTTGTTTACCTTTTCATGCTTCTCTTGATTCTAGTATTTGAAAGTCAAATTTCCGTTCAGCTCTGGTCTTTACATTGAGAAAGCTTGAAAGTGCTCAATTTTACTGAAAAACCATATTTTGCCTTGGAGCACTATACTCAGTTTTTCCGGGTAGGTGATTCTTGGTTTTAATGCTAGTTCCTTTGACCTCTGGAATATCATTTACCAAGCCCTTCAATTCCTTAATGTAGAAGCTGCTAGATCTTGTATTATCCTCATTTTGTTTCCACAATATTCAAATTGTTTCTTTCTGGCTGCTTGCAGTATTTTCTCCTTTACTTGGAAACTCTGGAATTTGGCTACAATATTCCTAGAAATTTTCTTTTTGGGATCATTTTCAAGAGGTAACCGGTGGATTCTTTCAATTTCTATTTTACCCTCTGGTTCTAGAATATTGGGGGAGTTTTCTTTAATAATTTCTTGAAAAATGATGTCTAGGCTGTTTTTTTGATCATGGCTTTCAGGTAGTCCAATAATTTTTAAATTATCTCTCCTGGATTTATTCTCCAGGTCAGTGGTTTTTCCAATGAGATATTTCACATCATCTTCCATTTTTTGATTCATTTTTTTCTGTTTTATGCTATCTTGATTTCTCATAAAGTCACCAGCTTGCACTTGCTCCAATATATTTTTAAGTTGTTATTTTCTTCAGTGGTCTTTTGGACCTCCTTTTCCATTTGGCTAATTCTGCCTTTCAAGGCATTCTTCTTCTCATTGGTTTTTTGGAGCTCTTTTGCCAATCCGTTAATCTATTGTTTAAGGTGTTATTTTCTTCAATTACTTTTTGTGTCTCCTTTAGCAAATTGTTGACTTGTTTTTCATGATTTTCTTACATCACTCTCACTTCTTTTCCCAATTTTTCCTCCACTTCTCCTACTTGCTTTTCCAAATCCTTTTTGAGCTCTTTCATGGCCTGAGACCAATTCACATTTTTCTTGGAGGCATTTAATGTAGGCTCTTTGACATTGTTGACTTCTTCTGACTGTATGTTTTGATCTTCTTTGTCACCAAAAAAGGAATCTAGAGTTTGAGTTCAAGTCTGCATTTGAGTCTGAATTTGTTTTCCCTGCCGGTTCAGGTTCTCAGCCAACTACCTGACCCTTGAGCTTTTTGTCAGGGTATTACTGCTTGTAGAGTAGAGAGTACTTTGTCCCATGCTTTAGGGTCCAAGCACTGTTTTTTCAGAGCTACTTCTACTCCACCATCACCCAGACTCTGTTACAGCAGCACTCCTCCTCCCCCAAGAACTTCCAACAAGGACCACAATACAGATCCAAGCAGGGCACAGCAAGAGAATCTGCCTTTGTGCCCACAAAGTGCTCCTTGCACTCCCGCTCTGATCTGCTGCTAGATTCCTCCCACCGTGTGAGCCAGGGACTCAGGAAGCAGCTGACACTGGAGTTCTGGAAGCAGCCTTAGGATCTTCCTGCTGCTGCTACTGCCACCGCTGCACCACCTCCTCCACTCCCACAGCTGGTGGCTAGACCACTCTGAACTCTATCCCACAGTTTTCCCCTAAACTGCTGATTGGCGTTTGTGGTTTAAGAATTCTGCTCACAGTTTCATGGTCCCAAGGCCTGTTTTGGCTGGCTGATTCTGGGTCTGGTCTATCCCCTTGCAGCCCATGCTGGGCCACCATCCAGGCTCTCCTGGGTTGTAGATCTGTTTCCCTCTGCTATTTCGTGGGTTCCACAGCTCTAGAATTTGTCCAGAGCCATTTTACAGGTAATTAGAGGGATTTGGGGGAGAGCTTAAGCAAGTCTCTGCTTTCCAGCTGCCATCTTGGCTCCACCCCCTACAAGCAGTTTTCAAAAGAAGAAATCAGTGTTATCTATATGCTTACGAAAAATGCTCTAAATCACTATTGGTTAGAGAAAGGCAAATTAAAACAACTCATACCTATTAGAAATGACCAATGGTGAAGGGCATGGTATAAAATAGATAAAATAATGAATTGCTTGCTGGTGGAGTAGTGGACTAATTCAACTTTTCTGAATTATGCCCAAAGGGCTATCAAACTGTGCATACTCTTTGACCTCACAATATCATTATTGGTCTGTAGTCCAAAAAGAGCAAAAAAAAAAAAAAGAAAAAAAAGCTTCTAGATTAGATGCACAGTAATATTTATGGCAGGATTTCTTGTGTTGACAAAGAATCACAAATCAAGTGGGTGCTCATCAGTTGGGGAATGGCTAAATAAATTGTGGCATATGAATGAGATGGAGTACAAGGGTAGTACAAGAAATGACAAGGGGATGTTTTAAGAAAAAAAATGACAAGTCCTATATGAACTCATGCAAAGTGAAGTAAGAACTGGGAAATTATTGGGCACAGCACTGTAATAATTAGACATGATTTTGCAATGATGATCAACTACAGAATGCTTGGTTACTCTGATCATTACAATGTTGCCAGAGAATTCCAAAGGACTCATGAAAAATGCTTTCCACTACTAGAGAAAGAACTGATGAACTCTGAGTGCAAGTTTTCCTGATTTCTTTATATTTCTTAATTTTTTGCATATATGCCTGTAACAGCAAAGCAATAAACACAACATCAACGATATTTGTGAATCTGCCTATGTACTTCTGCATCACAAAATATGAAATACTCCCCATATAGATGTTAGAAGTAAAATATTTATTCAGATACCAGAGGACCAAATCCCATAACCAATAAGTCTTTTTTTTTTTTAAATGCAATTTATTTATTTAACATATTTGGTTTTCAGCATTGATTTTCACAACAGTTTGAATTACAAATTTTCTCCCCATTTCTGCCCTCCCCCGCCACTCCAAGATGGCATATATTCTGATTGCCCTGTTCCCCAGTCAGCCCTCCCCTCTATCACCCCCCTCCCCTCTCATCCCCTTTTCCCTTCCTTTCTTGTAGGGCAAGATAAATTTCTACGCCCCATTGCCTGTGTATCTTATTTTTTAGTTGCATACAAAAAGTTTTTTTGTTTTTGAACATCTGATTTTAAAACTTTGAGTTCCAAATTCCCTTCCCTCTTCCCTTCCCACCCACCCTCCCTAAGAAGTTGAGCAATTCAACCTAGGCCACACATGTATTATTATGTATAACCCTTCCACAATACTCATGTTGTGAAAGGCTAACTACATTTTGCTCCTTCCCAACCCATCCCGCTTTATTGAATTTTCTCCCTTGACCCTGTCCCCTTTCCAAAGTGTTTGTTTTGATTACCTCCACCCCCATCTGCCCTCCACTCCATCATCCCCCTGCCTTTTATTTTTTTTTTTTTTTATCTTCCTCCCTCTTCTTTCCTGTGGGGTAAGATACCCAACTGAGTATGTATGGTATTCCCCCTCAGGCCAAATCTGATGAGAGCAAGGTTCACTCATTCCCCCCTCACCTGCCCTCTCCCCTCCTCCCATAGAACTGCTTCCTCTTGCCACCTTTATGCGAGATCATCCACCACATTCTATCTCTCCCTATCTCCCTCTCTCAGTATGTTACTCTCTCATCCCTTAATTTCATTTTATTTCTTTTAGCTATCTTCCCTTCATCCTCAACTCACCCTGTGTCTGCTCTCTCTCTTTTACATATATATATATACACATACATACACATACATACATATACACATAGATACATACATACATACTCATTCACTTATATATATACATAAACATATATATGCATATATATATATATATATACATATATATATATATATATATATATATATATATATATATATATATATATGCATCTTCCCTTCAACTACCCTAATACTGAGGTCTCATGAATCATACTCATCATCTTTCCATGTAGGAATGTAAACAAAAGAGTTCAACTTTAGTAAGTCCCTTGCAATTTCCGTTTCTTGATTACCTTTTCATGCTTCTCTTGATTCTTGTGTTTGAAAGTCAAATTTTCTATTCAGTTCTGGTCTTTTCACTGAGAAAGCTTGAAAGTCCTCTATTTTATTGAAAGTCCATATTTTGCCTTGGAACATGATACTCAGTTTTGCTGGGTAGGTGATTCTAGGTTTTAATCCTAGCTCCATTTACCTCCGGAATATCGCATTCCAAGCCCTTCGATCTCTTAATGTAGAAGCTGCCTGGCCATATTCCCAACCAACTAACTTGACCCTTGAGTTTTTCAGTGGGGTATGACTGCTTGTAGATTACAGAGTTCTATGTTCTACGTTTGGGGGGGAGGTGCCAGCTCTGTCAGAGCCGCACTCCTCCTTCCCCAAGGACCCCCAGTCCAGACTGGGCTCAGATCTTCGGCAGGCTGTGCACCCCTGCTGTGATCCGCCACTTAATTCCTCCCACCAGGTGGGCCTGGAGCCGGAAGTAACAACAGCTGTAGCTGCCCCACCTCCGCTGCCCCCGGGGCTGGAAGCCGAACCTCGAACTCCTTCCACTCCCGCAGCTTTTCCCACTAACCTTCTCCGCAGTCTTTGGTGTTTGTGGTTCGAGGGGTCTGGTAACTGCTCACGTATTCAGGGCGCTAGGGCCCCCTCCGCCCGGCTTCCGGTCTGGATCGTCCACGCTGCTCAGGCTGGGCTCTGCTCCACTCCGTTCCCAGCTCCCAGCTCCCAGCTCCCAGCTCCCAGCTCCGTGTGGAATAGAGCTCACCCAGAGACCATCCTAGCTGTCCTGGGCTGTAGCCCTGCTTCCCTCTGCTGTTCTGTGGGTTCTGCCATTCTAGAATTGGTTCAGAGCCATTTTTATAGGTTTTTGGAGGGACTCGGGTACGGAGCTCACTCTAGTCCGTGCTTACCAGCCGCCATCTTGGCTCCGCCCCATAACCAATAAGTCTAATCCATCCAAGCAACAACCAACTCTCCAAACCAGTAAGTCCACTTTATCATAACAGCAAGGAACTTTAAACACAATATCACAGCATGGAGGTGCGCCATCCCATAACCTTCTGCCCCCTGCTGGGTCCTTTGCACAAACACACTCACAGCACAGCTAACACACCTGGGTCTGCTATTTCCCTCCACTATAACTGCTCTCAACATTCTCTGCTTCACCTATTCCTGTTCCTCTAATTCAGCAAGGTCCTCCCACCAGATGTGACTTAGGCTTCCTGTGATGTAAGCAGGTCATGTGGGCCTATTAATGGGTGGGAAAGATATTCAAATTTATATTACCATTACATTTAGCCCCAAGATCTTTCTTATCCATTAAATAGGTCAATGAGAGTTTTGGGATAACTGGTGTCAACAGAAATTTACAACAATACAACAGGGATAACACAAAACAAGGACATAAAGCAATATCCTCATTCTCCCCTTCAATCAATGGAGCTCAAATTCTTGGGTTAAAGGGTAAAGATCTCATCCTCCAAAGCTTCTTCTTGCTGAAATTGCAAATAGAACTGTCCCTGTCCCAAGAGGTCAAGAGTCCCATTCAAGAGGTCACTTCTTTAGCTGGCATCTGGAGCTTAGTCAATGCCAGGTCCGAGGATGACAAATGACGGTTGTGGACAAGTCCAGGGGTGACATCTGGCTTAAGTGATTGGACATCTGAAGGTGGATGGTACTAAGCCTACAGGAAACAAATCTAGCAAACAAATTTAACAGAAAAAAAGCAAAAGAGAAAGAACACTATCATAGCCTCATTCATGGTGAAATATGTGAATCAAGGGTATAATTTGGAAAACATCTTCTCCTGAATTTTTTTTAATAAATTTCTTTATTTATTTTTAGTTTACCACACACAGTTCTACATAGTTTTGAGTTCCAGTTTTTCTCCCCTCCATCCCCCCTCCCTCCTCAAGACGGCATGAAGTCTCATATAACTGTCATGTATAACTTCGCATTGAATTAATTTATGCACTAGTCAAGTCGTGGAGAAGAATTTTGACCAATGGAATGAATCATGAGAAAGAAGAAACAGAACCAAAAAAAAAAAAAAACAAAAACAAAAACAAAAGAGAAGCAGAAAAGGCGAGCATGTAGTGTGCCTCAGTCTGTATTCAAACTTCCCAGTTCTTTGTCTCGATGAAGATAGCATTCTCCATCGTGAGTCCCCTGGAGTTGTCCTTGCCCCTTAGGTTGCTGAGAAAAGCGCAGTATGTCAGGGTTGGTCCTCACGGAATCCATATATCTGTGGCTGTGCACAACGTTCTCCTGGCTCTGCTCCGCTCACTCAGCATTATGTCGTGTAGGTTTTTCCAGGTTGTTATGAAGTCTGCATCATCCCCATTTCTTATGGCACAATAGTATTCCATTACCTTCATGTACCACAGTTTGTTCAGCCATTCCCCAATTGATGGGCATCCCTTTGATTTCCAATTCTTGGCTACCACAAAGAGAGCTGCTATAAATATTCTTGTAAATATGGGTCCTTTTCCCGCTTGCGTGATTTCTTTGGGATACAACCCTAGAAGTGGTATTGCTGGGTCAAAGGATATGAACATTTCTATAGCCCTTTGGGCATAGTTCCAAACCACCCTCCAAAATGGCTGGATCAGCTCACAACTCCACCAGCAATGCAACAATGTTCCAATTTCCCCACATCCTTTCCAGCATTTATCATTCTCCTGATTTGTTATTTTAGCCAATCTGACAGGAGAGATGTGGTATCTAAGAGTTGTTTTGATTTGCATTTCTCTAATCAGCAGCGATCCAGAACATTTTTCCATGTGCCTGTAGATAGCTTTAATTTCTTCCTCTGAAAACTGCCTGTTCATATCCTTTGACCATTTCTCAATTGGGGAATGGCTTGTATTCCTATATATTTGGCTCAGCTCCCTGTATATTTTAGAGATGAGGTCTTTATCAGAGATACTAGTTGCAAAGATTTTCTCCCAATTTTCTGCTTCCCTCCTAATTCTTGTTGCATTGGCTTTTTTTGTACAAAAACATTTGAATTTGACATAATCAAAATTATCCATTTTGCATTTTGTAATGCTCTCTATCTCTTGTTGGGTCATGAATTCTTTACTTTTCCACAAATCTGATAAGTAAACTATTCCTTGCTTTCCCAAATTACTTAGAGTATCAACTTTTACTCCTAAATCATGAACCCATTTTGACTTTATTTTGGTATATGGTGTAAGATATTGGTCTATGCCCAGTTTTTGCCCTAACATTTTCCAATTTTCCCAGCAGTTTTTGTGAAATAGTGAATTATTAGCCCAGAAACTGGCCTCTTTAGGTTTATCAAAGAGTAGATTGCTAAACTTGTTGATTTCACCTACTTGTGTACCTATCCTATTCCACTGATCCACACCCCTGTTTTTTAAGCAGTACCAGGCAGTTTTGATGACTGCTGCTGTGTAGTACAGTTTAATATCTGGTGTGGCTAAGCCACCATCTCTAGCATGTCTTTTCATTAATATCCTAGATACTCTAGACCTCTTGTTTTTCCAAATGAATTTTGTTATTATTTTGTCCAGCTCGGTAAAAAATTTTTTTGGTAGTTCGATTGGTATGGCACTGAATAGATAGATTAATTTAGGTAGAATTGTCATTTTTATTATATTAGCTCAGCCTAACCATGAGCAACTGATATTTCTCCATTTATTTAGATCTGATTTTATTCGCGTGAAAAGTGTTTCATAGTTATGTTCATATAGGCCCTGGGTTTGTCTTGGCAAGTAGACTCCCAAATATTTTATAGTGCCTTCAGTAACTTTGAATGGAATTTCTCTTTCTATCTCTTGCTGTTGGGCTTTATTTTCTAGCCAAATTAATACCAAAATCCCCATTCAAATCAATATATTCCTGAATAATAATCTGTTCTTCCACTATTGGAGATTCCCCATTTTCCTGTGCCATAGAAATATTCCTATTTAAGCTAGCTGATTTTTTAACTGTTTGAGTTCTCTCTTGTAACAGTCTGTCTCTGCTTTCATATATAATATGATACACTTTGAGTAAAATCCAGCCTCTCCTACTCACTGCTGCCCGTTCTCTCCCTGGATTAACTTTAATTTCTTGCAAATTTTTTTTTCCAAATCTCTAGGTTCTCCCCTTTGCAGCTTCTGTTCCCAACTTTCATAGAATCCTATTCCCTTAGCCTGTTCCTGGGCTAGGGAGGAATAAGGTATATCATCCCATCTTTGGATAGCCATTTATTCCTCTAAAGCCCTTCTACCTGCAAATAGAGATCTTATATCTTGGGATCCTGTTTGTGATGCCAAATGTATTAGAAAGGCAATAAACACAACATTGATGATAATTGTGAATATGGCTATCTAGTTTTGTATCACAAAATATGAGACATTCTCCATATAGAAGGTAGAAGAAGTAAAGCATTTATTCAAATACCAGAGAACCAAATCCCATAACCACTAAGTCTAATCACTCCAAGCAGCAACCAACACCCCAAATCAGTAAGTCCATTTTATAACAACTTAACAGGGGAAGTATTAAAATGAAGAGAGAAAAGAACTGGGAAATACACCTGCAGTATCAATAGTGCAGGAAAACTGTTTTGACATTTCTCTGGGATATGAAGGTTCAGGCCAGACCTACAGAAGAAAAAGAATAAAGCAAGTTGGTACTGTCTTGGGCTCTCTGTTCTTTATTCATGGAAAGTGAAACAAAATATTGAGGAAATTTTTCAGCTAAGGTTGTTCAGTATTTAATATCATTGGGTCTATGTGGGTTATTTTGTTGGGCTCTTAATTGAAAATAGTGAATTAAATATTTGCCAATCATAGAATGGGCAATAATGTATTTTGAAAGAAGATATAGTTCAATGAAAACCTGCATTTAAGCAAGACTATCATTACATCATCCCAGAACAGAGACAAAAAATCAGGGCAGCTAGGTGGCTCAGTGAGTAGAGCACCAACCCGGGAGTTGGGCGGGCCTGAGTTCAAATTTGGCTAGAGACTTGACATATGTACTAGCTGTGTGACCTTGGGCAAGTCACTTAATACCAACTGCCCTGCCAAAAAAAAATTCTGACTTTGCCTTGGGCAGTTTCAGAGTGGACAAAAACAATTGCCTTCTTCACTTGTGCATTGGAAGTAATGAGTTGATATACAAATACCTGGGTTTCTTGACAGGTTACTGTCCTTGGTAAGTTACCATAGTTTCCTTTTTCTTTTCATTCATTTTTTTTTGAGAACCAATGTCCTAGCCAACAAGTTTGAGGGTATGGGGAATTCTCTTCTTTTGGTATCCATTCTTAGTTTTAGAGAACTGGAGCAAGTCTCAAGGACAAGCTTCAAATATTCATGCCTTATGCCAGGAAGAGGAAGTATAATATGCATTAATGCAAGATAAAAGAGTGAGAAGGGAAGGTTAAAAAAACAAAACTGGCTTCTCTCTAGCAATTAAAACCCTTAGGGGATTCTAAAAATGATACATGCATTTTAGAAATGTTTGCATACTGCATCCAATTGTGGTACCTTGGGATAGGTCAAGGTCTCACCATAAATAAATTAAGAATTTTACAAGCAGAAGGCATAATACAAACTGTGTTTATGGTTTCAGAGTATACACACATCTTTTTTTCCCTCCATAAATATAACCTAAGTGCAAGGAAAACAATTTTCAGAAGATTTTAGTATTAGATCAGAGTTTGTGAGCTTAAAACCAAATCTAAGAGGTCATAGTAACATGCAATTATTTTAAGTACCTCACATTCTTGCCAAATCAGATTGGCATAAGAAAATCTTATAGCTTATGGTTCTAGTACTGTAACCCATGATTTTACAAAGAATAGCTTATCTGAAAAATAGTCTAGGACAGCTAATAATCATTCTATTTCATTGTCAAAACATTAATATGTAGAAGCATTTCAATCCTTGGGTCTTCTGGGTCAATCTTCAGTTTTATTAGTCAAACTCACTCCCTTTACTCCTCCCCTCCTTTCCGTAGATATAGCACCACATTATTTTTTACATTAAAGCTGAATCATGAGGTATTGGTATTGGATAAACAAAAGCAAAAAAGTAAGAGTTGAATAGGCCTTACTTAAAAACCATCCTCTAAATGACATCTTTCTGATTTTCCCAACTTTCAGTTCTTGTCTCCCACCAATTATCTTTTATTTATTTTATATGGATTATTTTGTGTATTTCATGGATACTAAATGTGAGTTGTCACACTGTAGAATGTATAACACTTGAGGGAATGTTTTTTCTTCCATTTTTATCTTTGTAACTGTAAACATGAAATAGTGACCAGCATAATAGATGGTTCAAAAATGACTGTTAGCTGATACATTAAATAACTGACTGATTCAGAAGGAGACTTCTATTTATTTTCCTTTTGTTTGTTTCTTCCCTTCTTTTATTCCTTCCTTCTTTGCTTCTTTGTTTGTTTCTTTTTTCTCTCTTCTAATTTTTCCAGGTTGATGAAGAAAATCATGTTATAAAAAGAAAAAAAAAAAACAGGGATTTCAAAGGAAGAAAAATAGTACTAACTACTATGTACTACAACACTATATTGGAAAATCTGGCATTCATCTTCACTAAGAGATTCTGCAAAGTTAGAGGACATATAGCAGTACTTTTTTTCTTCAGACAGAGCAAACTAATTTTTAGACTTTCATTGTTTCATTTCTTTGGGAATCTTTGACTCACGGATTGTTTGAATCAGTTATTTAGATGTGACAGGGCATTATCAAAGTAGTAAAGTACACAAAAATAACAGCATTTAAAAAAATTGCATAGGTTCTTCTCCCCCCACACACACTCTTGTATTAGCACAGTAAATGTTTCAAAAAGTGAAGGCTTGTAAATATGGACAAATACCTTTCCATGAAAAGAAATGAAGTGAATAAATTGTTCACGTGTAAATTTTAAGACCTCCTGAAATACTGTGTTCTATTTCTCTAAATCCCTATTCATGTGTCTCATTTTGATGTAGTACTGACACTAGGTTCTGAAAAGTGACACTAGTTTAGAATATTCTCAGATAGTACTTACTAAGCAGAAAAAACAAATTCATGTCAGGATCTAGGGAAGGAATAGATATCTGTTTTCTGAGGGGAAAACTATCTAGGTTTAGAAATTCTCATCATCAGTGATTTGGCCACTGAGTGAGGATTTCCTTTTTGCCATAGTAAATTACAAAGATTTTCTGCTAATAGCATTGAGAAACAGAGACACAAGCAAAATATTACAATCATTTTGCATGAAAAGCAAATATATATCCTCATGCCAATGAAATAATAGTCTTTCTGAAGAGAAATTATTTTATCTCTAAATAAGTGTCTATGAAACTTGTAAAAGAAAAGAAAAGGAGATACAACTTGACTGGATTGTGGAAAAGGCATGGCTTGTTATGATTTCTTTTCACTTTGTTTGCCTGGCTTTATTTCAAAAACAAACTCCACATCAAAATTTAGAAAGTAGATTATCAGGGAATCAAAGAATAAAGTTTATTGGAATCCCATAAAACAAAGAAATCAACTAAAAATAAAGTAATACAGAACAAAGAAACCCAAAAGTTTCTACTTCCTATACGACAAAACTATTTGTAAAATGATAGAATATTAAGGGCATCCAACCAGCTAAAGCCTACTAGCATTCCCTTTGAAACAACTTTAAAATGACACCTCAAATCAAATTTTATTTTAACAGAGACAACAAAAAGTTGGAGTGAGAGGATTTTCTTCCCGAAAAAAAAAAAAAAAAAAAAAAAAAAACTTAAGTTGAAAGGAGAAATCTGTGACACAGTTGTGGAGGCTTGTCTTGAGCCCACACATGGTAGCAGCATCAGCTTTAGGATTTTTCAGTCCAGAGATGGTAAGGGGATTGAACAACTGATCAGAAAGAGATTATAGAAGACCTTTTGCTGCCACTGGGCACAACTAGCTCTGATTGGCAACTCTATAGTGCATACTGAGATCTCAATCACAGTTCCAGGACAGAGAGAGAGCTAGTGATTGGTCTCAATGAAGAAGGGCCCTTTCCACAGTACCAAAGCAAAAAAGGAGCACAAGTACTTGTAGCTGCAGGAGCCAAGTGGCCCTTCCTGGGTAAAGACCAGAGTACAGACCAGGAAAGTGCTGAAGCTACCTCTACCAGAGTCATATGATGTCAGAAGTACAACAAACTTGTAGACTTCTGAAACTCTGAACAGCTGCTCTGAAAATAGCAACACTAAAAAGGCTAAAATTTAATAAAGTGCCTTCTCACATGCAGGTAAGCTGAACCCAACTTTAACATAAAGTTCTGAGTCCCAAAATAGATTGAGAAAAGAAGAAGAAAAGAAACAAAAAAGAATTTGACCACAAAAAGCTATTATGGCAGAGAAGACCAAGACATTAATTCAGAAGAAGAAGGTAGTATGAAAATAGCTTCAAAAATAATGCTCAAAGAAAATGTTGAGTGAAGCCAAACTCAACAAAAATTCTTGGAAGATTTAAAAAAGATAAATATGGTAGAGGAAAAACTGAAAAGAGAATGAGAGGGATACAAGAAAATTATGAAGAAAAGAACGGCTTAGTAAAAGAGGCACAAAAATACTGAAGAAAATACCTTAAAATGGAATTGGCCAAATCAAAAAATAGGCAAAAAAGCTAACCAAGAAAAGAACTTCTTAACAAAGAGAAGTGGCCAAGGGGTAAAGGAGTCACAAAAGTTCATTGAAGAATATAATTTCTTAAAATTTGAATTGCACAAGTGGAAGCTAATGACTCCACAAAACATCAAAAAACAAACAAAATCAAAAGAAGGAAAAAAAAATGAAGAAAAAGTGAAATATTTCATCAGAAAAAAAAGGAAATGACCCAGAAAATAGATTGACTAGTGATAATTAAAACATCTTGGATTACTTGAAAGCCATTATTAAAAAAAGATCCTAGAAATAATATTTCAAAAATTTATCAAGGACCACTGCCCTTATATCTTAGATCCAGAAGGTAAAATAGAAACTTTAAGAGTCCAGTGATCAATTAATAAGAGATACCAAAATGGAAACTCACAGAAATAGAACAGCCAAAAGTTATAGTCTCAGGTCAAAGAGAAAATACTTCAAGAAGCTAGAAAACCATTAAAATAACATGGAACCGCAATTAGCTTCATGCAAGATTTAGCAGCTAATACGTTAAAGGAGCAGAGGCCTCGGAATACAATTTTCTGGAAAGCAAAAAAAACCAGTATTACTACCATGAAGAACCATCCCATCAAAACTGAATATAACTCTTCAAGAGAATAGACAAAAATGAAATGAAGTGCTTTCAAACATTTCAGATCTAAAGCAAGAGCTGAATAGAAAATTTGGCATTCAAACTATATTCTCAAGAGAAGTATAAAAAAGGTAAGCATGAAAGAATAATCATAAGGGACTCAATAAAATTAAGCTATTCTCATTCCTGTGTGGGAAAATGATACATGCAACTCCAAAGAATTTTATCACTACTGGGGGAGTTATAAAACCAGTTTGCATAAAAAGAGGACATTGGTATTAGTCAGTTATGTTGGAAAGATCTCTCAAAAAATTAAGGGATGAGATGGAGGAATGCCATAGGAGAAGAGAGAAGAGAGAAATAGAATGGCAAAAAAAAATGTCACATAAAAGAGGCTTACAAGGAAGAGCTTTCACAATGGAAGGGAAATACAAAGTTAGGAATCATAACAGTAAATATGAATGGGACAGTCTGACCTGAAAAATGGAAAAACCTAGCAGAATGAATTTGAAGTCAGGATCCAAAAATATGCTGTTTATGAGAGACACACTTAAAATGGAAAGGCATACACAGAATTACAATAAAGGGCTGGAGCTGAATCTAAAAATGTCAGCTGAAGTAAAAAAAAAGGCAGGGATGGCAATAATGATTTCAGACAACGCAAAAGCAAAAATAACCCTAATTAGAAGAGAGAATCAGGTAAATTACATTATGCTAAAAGGTACCATAGACAATGAAAAATACAAACAAATATAGCATGTTTCTCTCATCAAGCATAATTTCTGTTATACATTGAATATAGAACTGAGTCAAATTCATAAAAATAAGACCCATTAGCCAATTGATAAATGGTTAAAGGCTATAAACAGGAAGTTTTCATAAGAATAAATCCAAACTGTCTAAAGTCCATTCCTTAATGTAGAAGCTGTGAGTTCTTGTGTTGTCCTGACTGTTTCCACAATACTCAAATTGTTTCTTTCTGGCTATGTGTGACATTTTCTCCTTGACCTGGGAACTCTGGAAACTGGCTACAATATTTTTAGGAATTTTCCTTTTGGGATTTTTTTTTTTCAAGAGGTGGATTCTTTCAATTTCTATATTAGTCCTGGGTTCTAGAACATCAGGGCAGTTTTACTTTCTAGTTTCTTGAAAAATAATATCTAGGCTTTTTTCATTGTGGCTTTCAGGTAGTCCAACAATTTTAAAATTATCTCTCTTGGATTTATTCTCCAGGTCAGTGGTTTTTCCAATAAGGTATTCCACATTGTCTTCAATTTTTTATTCTTTTGGTTCTGTTTTATAATTTCTTGATTTCTCATGAAGTCATTAGTTTTCATTTTTTCCATTCTAATTTTTCAGGAATTATTTTTTTCAGTGATCTTTTGGAACTCCTTTTCCATTTGGCCAATTCTGATTTTTAAGGCAATGTTCTCCTCATTGGCTTTTTGGACCTCTTTTGCCATTTGGGCTAGTCTATTTTAAGGGGTTATTTTCTTCAGTATTTTAGGGGGTCTTCTTTAGCAAGCCATTGACTTGTTTTTCATGATTTTTTTGCATCCCTCGCATCGCTCTTCCCTATTTTACCTCTACTTCTCTTACTTGATTTTCAAAATTCTTTTTGAGCTCTTTCATGGCCTGAGACCATTTTATATTTTTCTTGGAGGCTTTTGATGCAGTATCTTTAACTTGGTTTTCTTCTTCTGGATGTATGTTTTGATCATCTTTGTCACCAAAGTAAGATTCTATATTCTGAGGTTTTTTACACTGTTTGCTCATTTTCCCAGTCAATTACTTGACTTTTTAGGTCTTTGCCAAGGTGGAACTTTACTTCCAGAGTGAAGAGTGTTCTGTCCCAACCTTCTGGGATTTTGTGCTGTTGTTTTCAGAACTACTTCTAGGCACGTGTAAATTTTCAGTTCTTCTGAGGTGGGATGTTCCAATGTAAGATGTTTACTCTTCTCCTGGCCTGTACTCCTAACTGTGAGTGATCTCAAACATTCTTTTCTGCTATTTAACTACCAGGAGGACTCCCTCTCTACCACCACTATAAGCTCTGCCACACCAGTACTCCTCTTCAACCATGACCAACAACCAGGAATGTGACTCACATCCATGCAGGGCAAAAAAGAGAGAATCCCACCTCAGTGCCAGTGAAGAGATGCCAGCACTCCCACTTTGATCAGGCACTTAATTTTCCCCACCTTCTTCTATGGGCTTGGAGCTCTGGAAGCAACTGCCACCCTGATGCAGCTGCTGCTGCTGTTTCTGCTACTGCTGTAGCCACCTCTGCTGCCCAAGGCCTGGGGCCAGACCATGCCATTCTCTCACCCAGGTCCAACAGAGTTTTCCCACCGATCTGCTAAGTTGTCTTTGGTGTTTGTGAATTGGGAAGTCCAGAAACTGCTGTAGCTCAGTGATTCAGTACCCTGGGCCCTGTTCCACCCAGTCTGCTGTGGCCTGTCTGTCTTGCTGCAGTCCACATTGGGCTGTGCTCCTCTCCCAGCATGGAATGACAGACCCTTTTCAGCGACCATTCAGGCCATCTTTGGCTGGAGGTTTGTTTCACTCTTTCGTTTCATGGGTTCTGTAGTTCTGGAATTTGTTTAGAGTCATTTTTACTGGTTTTTGGAGGTATTTGGGGGAGAGCTCAAATGAGACCCTGTTTTCACTTTGCTATCTTGGCTCTTCCCCCCCAATATGTTTGTTGGCAAGAATAATAAATGCCAGTAGTCTCTCTGTACTTGTCTAATATTCTTCTGTTTGGCTGAAGTTGTCAATTGTTTCAATGAATTTTAGCTAAACTCCGGGATTCTCTAACTTAACTCATCCTGCCATTTGCGAAAATTTCTGAATCTCTGTCCTCATTGCCTATGATGATTCTTTCAATTCATTTCTTTCATTGTAATTGCTAGCATTTCTAATACTTTCTCAAACAGTATTGGTGATAATGGATATCCTTGCTTTATCCCTATCTTGCTGGGGACAATTCATTTTCAAGGAAATTTTCTGTTTTTATTTTCCTTAACTCCATGATAGATATAAAAAAAGAAGAAAAATTGGAAAGATGAAGATATGGGCTTTTTGATAGGGGGAACAAGAAATATTAGGTAGTAAGAAAGAGGTACATGTGGCAGGGATTATACTTCATGATGTAGGCTGTAGCAGCTAGAGAGAACATCTAGTAAACCCTTAATAAATTTTAATTTTCTGTTTTTTGAAATGAATTTGTAGGAATAAGACTGTAATAAATTATAAACATTATTTTTAAGAGGAGAAGAGTTGAGGATGACTCCATAAAAGAAAAAAAATGGAAATTTGAGACAGAGAAAGTGTTGTATGAGTGACAAAATCCAGTATATAAAGGTAATGGGATATTATTATTGAATATGAAATTATGAAAAAAATAATTTCATAGAAGCCTGGGAAATATATATGAATTGATTCAGTGTTAAGTGATCAGAGCCAGGAAAACAATTAATGCAAATGCTATATCATTATAAAAGAAAAAAAAATGTTGAAAATGTGATAGCTCTGATCAATGCAATGAATAAACATGAATCTAAAACACCATTGATGAATTACTCCTTTTTTTTTTTAACCAGAACTTGATGGGTTAAAGGTACCAAATTAGAGTATTTGCTTTTTGTATATAGTAGTTCTATGATAATATTAGTCTTTGAGCTTTTTATTCCAAATGTTCTTTGTTTACTCACCAAATAACTACTTTTGAATCAGCAGCACATTAGACTAGTTTAAGAAGACCCTAAAGGACATAATACAGTTTAGACAAAGACAATTCTATCTGAGGGCAGTTTTAAATTGGCATGTTAACTCTAAACTAGCTGAGGGGGAGGAAAGTCTTATTCTAACTCTCTGGAAGTATTTGATAATTAAAATTTTAATATATTGATTGATAAAAAAATTTACATAATAGAATGCAATGGAACCATAAACATTTCCACCATCTATCAAGTTCATTCACCTTCTCATGTTGGATTTTTTCCAAGCTTCTCTGTTAACTGTTCATTGACTGTTGACCAAAGGAAAGTCACAGGGAATACCCATTCATTATTCTAAGCTTATTATATGTTGCTCTTGTACCCTATTTCTAGTTATATATATATATATGTATGTATGTATATACATATATGTGTGTGTCTCTATATATGTGTGTGTGTGTGTCTATATATATATATATATATATATATATATATATATGTATGTATATGCTTATGACTTTTAAGATATTTCATGTATATGAGCTCTCGTTGGTAGCCTGCTACAGTCTTTGCATGGCCACCATGAGTTTTTTTTTTTCATTGTCCTTTTTAAATTTATTTTTTCTGGAATTGTGTTGTCCCATAATTCATACCTGTCTAACTTGAAGATTTTTTTTTGAGGATAGAAGGTTGGTTGAATAAGCAATTACAATGTCAAGTCTTTTAATTCAATGCAAATTTCTCATATAAAAACCATCTCCATTAATGCAGAAAAATTGGGGAAATTTTTTGTAATTTATAATCTTAGAGAGATTCCAGATCACTGACAAATTAGAACTTGACCATCTAAATAAACTAGTATATGCAGATGCAAATATTGAGGCCTCATGCTCCTGATTTCATGGCTTTTCCCCAATTCACTATACCCTGCTGCCTATCAGTTACAAATAGTGTCAAAATTCAGTATTTGGAGGCAGGAACCAGCTTGTAATCATTGATAGTGAAAATAAACATGTTTATGGAACACATCATAGAAAGCCAAGCATATTTCTCTCCATGGAGAAGATCAAGAAAAGCTTTGGAGTCAGAAAATATAGTTCCAAATTCTATTTGTGTTTTGTGTCACCTTTGGCCTTGTTCAAGTCTACGTATAACTCAAAGTCTCATTTTCCTCATTTTTAAAATTGAAGATTTCAATTACACAATTTCTAAGATACATTTTAACTCTAAATCCAAGTATATTAGGTTGGTTTCTCCCTTACTTCATTGCTTTTCCTGGCTCCCTCTCACTCTCTTTTCCCGTCCAAAATATATGTTGTATGAATTTTTATATTTTTCTATATAAGTAGTGTTGCCTATTCCTATCTTCTCCCACTTGTGATCAGGGGATATTAATTTTTGGATTTTTTAATAACTACCTACCTATCAAATACCTACCACACTGTTTGAAACTGAGTAGGTTGTGTTAAGTAATGCAATGAATATTTCCTGAATTCTTGTGAAATAAATTTGGAATAAATAGTAGATGTCATTAGCAAAAAAAGTATTCTGCCAATATAAATTAGTTTTAAAATGATTAAAGGAATAGTAGAAATTTTATTAGAATATTTTAGTGCTATATATCATATGCAGAAAGCATTGAGTCTAAAAAGGAAAAGAAAAGGAAATAATTTAAATAGAGCTTACTTTGTGGTACTTGCTGCCCTAGGTACTTCACAAATATTAAGTCATTTGATCCTCCCAACAAACATGTGAAGCCGGTCCTGTTATTATCCCTATTTTATAGTTGAGAAAACTGAAGCAAACTGAGTTTTTGAGAGTTACTTAGCCAATACATATCTGATACCATATTTGAACTGAAGTCTCCCTGACCTTGGGTTCAGAGATTTATCCACTGTGCATGTAGCTGCCTCCAAAAGCAGTTACCTTTATTATCACACAGTAATAAGCCTTTAATTTTATTGAAATTGGTGTCTCCCAGTGAGAAATATTTTATGCCAATGTATAAAGTTATCTTTTCCTGCTAATTATTATCTTAGAGTGTTGCTTTGATTATAGAGAAATAAACTGATTCACTTGATATAGCATAGATATTTAGAGATAATATTTCAACCCAGGTTTTCCATTCTCCAAGGCCAAGTTTCCATTTATTATACCACACTGCCTTTCTTTTGTTTTTTGTTTTTTGTTTTTTTTTATAAATTTCTTTATTTATTTTTAGTTTACCACACACGGTTCTACATAGTTTTGAGTTCCAGTTTTTCTCCCCTCCCTCCCCCCTCCCTCCCCAAGACGGCATGAAGTCTCACATAACTGTCATGTATAACTTCGCATTGAATTAATTTATCCACTAGTCAAGTCATGGAGAAGAATATTGACCAACGCAATGAATCATGAGAAAGAAGAAACAGAACCAAAAAAAAAAAAAAACAACCCCAAAAACAAAAACAAAAGAGAAGCAGAAAAGGCGAGCATGTAGTGGGCCTCAGTCTGTATTCAAACTTCGCAGTTCTTTGTCTCGATGAAGATAGCATTCTCCATCGTGAGTCCCCTGGAGTTGTCCTTGACCCTTAGGTTGCTGAGAAAAGCGCAGTATGTCAGGGTTGGTCCTCACGGAATCCATGTATCTGTGGCTGTGCACAACGTTCTCCTGGCTCTGCTCCGCTCACTCAGCATTATGTCGTGTAGGTTTTTCCAGGTTGTTATGAAGTCTCCATCATCCCCATTTCTTACGGCACAATAGTATTCCATCACCTTCATATATCACAGTTTGTTCAGCCATTCCCCAATTGATGGGCATCCCTTTGATTTCCAATTCTTGGCTACCACAAAGAGAGCTGCTATAAATATTCTTGTACATATGGGTCCTTTTCCCACTTGTGTGATTTCTTTGGGATACAACCCTAGAAGTGGTATTGCTGGGTCAAAGGGTATGAACATTTCTATAGCCCTTTGGGCATAGCTCCAAACTGCTCTCCAAAATGGCTGGATCAGCTCACAACTCCACCAGTAATGTAACAATGTTCCAATTTCCCCACATCCTTTCCAGCATTTATCATTCTCCTGATTTGTTATTTTAGCCAATCTGACAGGAGAGATGTGGTATCTAAGAGTTGTTTTGATTTGCATTTCTCTAATCAGCAGCAATCCAGAACATTTTTCCATGTGCCTGTAGATAGCTTTAATTTCTTCCTCTGAAAACTACCTGTTCATATCCTTTGACCATTTCTCAATTGGGGAATGGCTTGTATTCCTATATATTTGGCTCAGCTCCCTGTATATTTTAGAGATGAGGCCTTTATCAGAGATACTAGTTGCAAAGATTTTCTCCCAATTTTTTGCTTCCCTCTTAATTCTTGTTGCATTGGCTTTTTTTGTACAAAAACATTTGAATTTGACATAATGAAAATTATCCATTTTGCATTTTGTAATGCTCTCTATCTCTTGTTGGGTCATGAATTCTTTACTTTTCCACAAATCTGATAAGTAAACTATTCCTTGCTTTCCCAAATTACTTAGAGTATCAACTTTTACTCCTAAATCATGAACCCATTTTGACTTTATTTTGGTATATGGTGTAAGATATTGGTCTATGCCCAGTTTTTGCCCTAACATTTTCTAATTTTCCCAACAGTTTTTGTGAAATAGTGAATTATTAGCCCAGAAACTGGCCTCTTTAGGTTTATCAAAGAGTAGATTGCTAAACTTGTTGATTTCACCTACTTGTGTACCTATCCTATTCCACTGATCCACACCCCTGTTTCTTAAGCAGTACCAGGCAGTTTTGATGACTGCTGCTGTGTAGTACAGTTTAATATCTGGTGTGGCTAAGCCACCATCTCTAGCATGTCTTTTCATTAATATCCTAGATACTCTAGACCTCTTGTTTTTCCAAATGAATTTTGTTATTATTTTGTCCAGCTCAATAAAAAAAATTTTTGGTAGTTCAATTGGTATGGCACTGAATAGATAGATTAATTTAGGTAGAATTGTCATTTTTATTATATTAGCTCGGCCTAACTATGAGCAACTGATATTTCTCCATTTATTTAGATCTGACTTTATTCGCGTGAAAAGTGTTTCATAGTTATGTTCATATAGGCCCTGGGTTTGTCTTGGCAAGTAGACTCCCAAATATTTTATAGTGCCTTCAGTAACTTTGAATGGAATTTCTCTTTCTATCTCTTGCTGTTGGGCTTTGTCAGTAATGTATAGGAATGCTGAGGATTTATGTGGGTTTATTTTATATCCTGCAACTTTGCTAAAGTTGTTTATTATTTCAAGTAGTTTTTTACTTGATTCTCTAGGATTCTCTAGATCAATCATCATATCATCTGCAAAAAGTGATAATTTAGTTTCTTCTTTTCCTATTCTAATTCCTTCAATTTCTTTTTCTTCTCTTATTGCTATAGCTAATGTTTCTGGTACCAAATTGAATAATAGGGGTGATAATGGACATCCTTGTTTCACCCCTGATCTTATTGGGAATGCGTCTAGTTTATCCCCATTACAAATAATGCTTGTTGATGGTTTTAGGTAGATGCTATTTATAATTTTGAGGAAGGTTCCACTTATTCCTATGGCTTTTTCTGAGTCTATTGAGATGATCATATGGTTTCTGCTAGTTTTGTTGTTGATAAGGTCAATTATGCCAACAGTTTTCCTAATATTGAACCAGCCTTGCATTCCTGGAATAAATCCTACCTGGTCATAGTGTATTATTCTCGTAATGAGTTGCTGCAATCTTTTTGCTAATATTTTATTTAAAATTTTTGCATCAATATTCATTAGAGAAATTGGTCTATAATTTTCTTTCTCTGTTTTAACTCTACCTGGTTTGGGTATTAGTACCATATTTGTGTCATAAAAAGAATTTGGTAGGACTCCTTCTTCACCTATTTTCCCAAATAGTCTACAAAGTATTGGAATTAGTTGTTCTTTAAATGTTTGATAGAATTCACATGTAAAACCATCTGGCCCTGGAGATTTTTTCCTAGGGAGTTTGTTGATGGCCTGCTCAATTTCTTTTTCTGATATGGGGTCATTGAGAAATTTCACTTCCTTCTCTGTTAGTCTGGGCAGTTTATGTTTTTGTAGATATTCATCCATATCTCTAAGGTTGTCAAATGTATGGGCATACAGTTGGGCAAAATAATTCCTAATTATTGTTTTGATTTCCTCTTCATTAGAGGTGACCTCACCCTTTTCATTTTTGATACTGGTAATTTGATTTTCTTCTTTCTTTTTTTTAATCAAATTGGCCAAAGGTTTGTCAATTTTATTGGTTTTTTCATAAAACCAGCTCTTTGTTTTATTTATTAATTCAATAGTTTTCTTGGTTTCAATTTTACTAATCTCTCCTTTGATTTTCAGTATTTCTAATTTGGTATTTAATTGGGGGTTTTCAATTTGCTCTTTTTCTAGCTTTTTCAGCTGTATGCCCAGATCATTGATCTCCTCTTTCCCTATTTTATTCATGTAGGCATTTAGAGATATAAAACTTCCCCTAAGAACTGCTTTTGCTGCATCCCATAAGTTTTGGTATGTTGTTTCATTATTGTCATTCTCTTGAATGAAATTATTAATTGTTTCTCTGATTTGTTCTTTGGCCCACTCACTCTTTAGAATTAAATTATTTAGTTTCCAATTAGTTTTTAGCTTATTTTTCCATGGTACTTTATTAAAAATGATTCTGAAAAGGATGCATTGACTACTTCTGCTTTTCTGCACTGGATTTTGAGGTTTTTATGCCCTAGTACATGGTCAATTTTTGAGTATGTGCCATGTACTTTTGAGAAGAAAGTATATTCCTTTTTATCCCCATTCAGTTTTCTCCAGAGGTCTATCATATGTGCCTTTTCTAAAATTCTGTTTACCTCCTTAACTTTTTTCTTATTTATTTATTTTGAGGTTAGATTTATCAAGTTCAGAAAGGGGGAGGTTGAGGTCTCCCAATATTATAGTTTTGCTGTCTATTTCTTCCTGTAACTCTCTTAACCTCTCCTCTAAGAATTTGTATGCCTTACCACTTGGTGCATATATGTTAAGCAATGATATTGCTTCATTGTTTATGGTGCCTTTTAGCAGTATATAATGTCCTTCCTTATCTCTTTTAATTAGATCTATCTTTACTTTTGCTTTGTCTGAGATTAGGATTGCTACACATGCTTTTTTTACTTTAGCTGAGGCACAATATATTTTACTCCAGCCTTTTACCTTAACCCTATGTGTATCCCCCTGTTTCAGATGCATTTCTTGTAAACAGCATATTGTAGGATTATGGTTTTTAATCCATTCTGCTATCTGCTTCTGTTTTGTGAGAATGTTCATCCCCTGCACGTTCGGGGTTATGATTTCTATCTGCGTCTTTTTCTCCATCCTGATTCCCCCTGTTTATGCTTTTATTTCTCCCTTTCCCCTTCTCCTCCCCAACAAAGTTTTGCTTTTGACCGCTGCTTTCCTCAGTTAACCCTCCCTCTTTATTCCCCTCCCTTATCTTACCGTTACCCACTTGCTACTTCTCCTCTTCCTTCTGCCCTCCCCCCTCCCTTTTTCCCCCCTTACCCTCCCACTTCCCGTAGGACAAGTTAGATTTCTAAACTTATCAGAGTATGTTATTCTCTTCTTGACCTAGATCAGATGACAGTAAAGCTCAAATACTGCTCTTCTCCCTCCCTTCTTTCCCTCTACTATAATATGTTTTTTTGCCACTTCCTTTGGTGTAATTTACCCTTTTCTACTACCTCCTTACCACTTCGCTCATAGCCCTCCCTTTATATCTCTTATTTATATTTTATATCTTTATATCAGTTAATTTATACAGGCATTCACAACCTATGTATATCCCTTTCATTTGTCATAATAGTTGTACCATTCACAAGAATGACTTATATATGTATATGTATATGTATATATATATATATATATACACACACATAAAAAACATACATAAGATGATATAATCCCACATAAAGATGTAAACAACCTAACCTTATTGGTTAATGAGGTTTGTGGGGTTTTTCCCCCTGGTTACCTTTTTATGTCTCTCTTGAGTTTTGTATTTGGAGATCAAATTTTCCATTGAGTTCATTATTATTATCATGTTATTTTGCCATTGACTTAAAAGAACCATTAACTTGTCTTGGATATAAATGAAGGTACTAAAAATTAATCTTAAAAATTTTTGGCGGAGCCAAGATGGCAGCTGGTAAGCAGGGACTAGAATGAGCTCCGTACCGAGTCCCTCCAAAAACCTATAAAAAATGGCTCTGAACCAATTCTAGAATGGCAGAACCCACAGAACAACAGAGGGAAGCAGGGCTCCGGCCCAGGACAGCCTGGATGGTCTCTGGGTGAGGTCTATTCCACTCAGAGCTGGGAACTGGGAGCTGGGAGCTGGAAACGGAGTGGAGAAGAGCCCAGCCTGAGCGGCGTTGAACAACCAAACTTGGAGTCGGGCGGATGGGGCCCCTAGCACCCTGAATATGTGAGCTGTGGCAGTTACCAGACCCCCTCAACCCACAAACAGCAAAGACTGCAGCAAAGGTTAGTGGAAAAATCTTCTGGAGTGGAAGGAGTTCCCGGTTCGGCTTCCAGCCCCGGGGGCAGTGGAGGCGGGGCAGCTACAGTTGCTGCTGCTTCTGGCCCCAGGCCCACCTGGTGGGAGGAATTAAGTGGCAGATCAGAGCAGGAGTGCACAGCCTGCGGAAGATCTAAGCCCAGTTCGGGCTGGGGGTTCTTGGGGAAGGAGGAGTGCGGCTCTGACAGAGCTGGCACATCCCCCCCAAACGTGGAACATAGAACTCGTTAGTCTACAAGCAGTCATACCCCACTGAAAAACTCAAGGGTCAAATTATTTGGTTGGGAATATGGCCAGGCAGCGAAAACACGAAAGTACACCCAGATTCAGTCTCAGAATTTGGATTCTTTCTTTGTCACCAAAACACACAGCCTAAATAAGACAACAAAGTCATAGAGCCCACAACAAAAGCCTCCAAGAAAAACATGAACTGGTCCCAGGCCATGGAAGAGCTCAAAAAGGATTTGGAAAAGCAAGTAAGAGAAATAGAGGAAAAATTGGGAAGAGAAATGAGAAGGATGCAAGAAAACCATGAAAAACAAGTCAATGACTTGCTAAAGGAGACCCAAAAAAATACTGAAAAATACACTGAAGAAAACAACACCTAAAAAAGTAGATTAACTCAAATGTCAAAAGAGCTCCAAAAAGCCAATGAGGAGAAGAATGCCTTGAAAGGCAGAATTAGCCAAATGGAAAAGGAGGTCCAAAAGACCACTGAAGAAAATACTACTTTAAAAATTAGATTGGAGCAAGTGGAAGCTAGTGACTTTATGAGAAATCAGGATATTATAAAACAGAACCAAAGGAATGAAAAAATGGAAGACAATGTGAAATATCTCCTTGGAAAAACCACTGACGTGGAAAATAGAGCCAGGAGAGATAATTTAAAAATTCTTGGACTAATGAAAGCCATGATCAAAAAAGATCCTAGATATCCTCTTTCAAGAAATTATCAAGGAGAACTGCCCAGATATTCTAGAGCCACAGGGCAAAATAGAAATTGAAAGAATCCATCGATCGCCTCCTCAAATAGATCCCAAAAAGAAATCTCCTAGGAATATTGTCGCCAAATTCCAGAGCTCCTAGATCAAGATGAAAATACTGCAAGCAGCCAGAAAGAAACAATTTGAGTATTGTGGAAACCCAATCAGAATAACCCAAGATCTGGAAGCTTCTACATTAAGAGATCGAAGGGCTTGGAATGCGATATTTCGGAGGTCAATGGAGTTAGGATTAAAACATAGAATCAAATACCCAGCAAAACTGAGTATAATGTTCCAAGGCAAAATATGGATTTTCAATAAAATAGAGGACTTTCAAGCTTTCTCAGTGAAAAGACCAGAACTGAATAGATAATTTGACTTTCAAACACAAGAATCAAGAGAAGCATGAAAAGGTAATCAAGAAACAGAAATTGCAAGGGACTTACTAAAGTTGAACTGTTTTATTTACATTCCTACATGGAAAGATGATGTGTATGATTCATGAGACCTCAGTATTAGGGTAGTTGAAGGGAATATGCATATATATATATATATATATATATATATATGTTTATGTATATATAGAAGTGAATGTGTATGTATGTATATATCTATGTGTATATGTATGTATGTATGTGTATGTATGTATATATGTGTGTGTGTATATGTGTATATATATACATATACATATATATATATATATATATATATATATATATATATGTAAAAGAGAGAGAGCAGACACAGTGTGAGTTGAAGATGAAGGGAAGATATCTAAAAGAAATAAAATGAAATTAAGGGATGAGAGAGCAACATACTGAGAGAGGGAGATAGGGATAATTAGAATGGGGTGGATTACCTTGCATAAAGGTGGCAAGAGGAAGAAGTTCTGTGGGAGGAGGGGAGAGGGCAGGTGAGGGGGGAATGATTGAACCTTGCTCTCATCAGATTTGGCCTGAGGAGGGAATACTATACATACTCAGTTGGGTATCTTACCCCACAGGAAAGAAGAGGAAGGAAGATAAAAAAATAAAATAAAAGAGGGGGGATGATGGAGGGGAGGGCAGATGGGGGTGGAGGTAGTCAAAAACAAACACCTTGGAAACGGGACAGGGTCAAGGGAGAAAATTCAATAAAGTGGAATGGGTTGGGAAGGAGCAAAATGTAGTTAGTCTTTCACAACATGAGTATTGTGGAAGGGTTATACATAATGATACACGTGTGGCCTAGTTTGAATTGCTTGACTTCTTAGGGAGGGTGGGTGGGAAGGGAAGAGGGAAGAGAATTTGGAACTCAAAGTTTTAAAAACAGATGTTCAAAAACAACAACAAAAAAAAGTTTTTGCATGCAACTAAAAAATAATATACACAGGCAATGGGGCATAGAAATTTATCTTGCCCTACAAGAAAAGAAGGGAAAAGGGGATGAGAGGGGAGGCGGGTCATAGAGTGGAAGGCTGACTGGGGAACAGGGCAACCAGAATATATGCCATCTTGGAGTGGTGGGGAGGGTAGAAATGGGGAGAAAATTTGTAATTCAAACTGTTGTGAAAAAAATCAATGCTGAAAACCAAATATGTTAAATAAATAAATTTAAATTAAAAAAAATTAAGACTTTGTCAAGGGGACAGGGTCAAGGGAGAAAATTCAATAAAGGGGTATGGGTTGGGAAGGAGCAAAATATAGTTAGTCTTTCATAACATGAGTATTGTGGAAGGGTTATACATAATGATACACATGTGGCCTATGTTGAATTGCTTGACTTCTTAGGGTGAGTGGGTGGGAAGGGAAGAGGGGACAGAATTTGGAACTCAAAGTTTTAAAAACAGATGTTCAAAAACAAAAAAAAATGCTGAAAACTAAATATGTTAAATAAATAAGTTTTAAAAAATAAAAATAAATAAAAAAAATTAAGTGTTCATCTTTTGACTTTTCTCTCACCAAACAGTTCCCTAATGTGGGCTTATTTGCTGGTCTGAACTCTGATATTTTACCTGATTTGAGGTTCTTAGCCTATTTTTCATGCCATTGTGGGATACATAATACTCACCTAAACAATTTCAGCCATCTTATTAATTTATTTAGAAGTTCACTAATTTAGTGAAAATATTACATAGGGTCTTATGTGCAAAGAATATGTTCACCTATCTTTATTCCCTTAGCATTTTTCCCATTAGGAAGAGACTAGAAAATTCCCATTGCCATCTTTCATCTTATAGGGAAAAACATAAGATTCCAATGGATATGTAATCTCATTTATTAAGTAATGTATGCATACATGAAGGAATGAAAGAATAAATGAATTGAAAAAAAATATTCAATACTTACTTTGTGCCCAACACTGAAAATCTATTGGAATACAAATGCAAATGTTAAAATAGTCTTTGCTCTAAAGGACATTGTATTTTTTGTGAAAAATAATGGCAACAATTGAATGTTTCAATCTGGGAATTCACAAAGGTGATAAATGGGATCTGAGGGCAATTGATTGACCCTTCTATTCAAGGAAGGATAATGTTGAGAGCTTTATGGCTAAACACAAAATGGCAGGAAGATTGTTAGAATGCAATAGATCTTGGTGAGGCTGAAAGTATCTACAGTGGGTGAGCTCACACTAATTAGTAGTGTAAGACAACAGGCCTTGATCTGGACTGTTGGTCTAAGTAGAGTAAAAAGTAGATTAAAGCATCTTAGCAGCAAGATGGCCAGAGTTGATTACTCCCTTTGATAATGCAGCAAACAACCTATCCGTGCCTTTCCAGCCAGCACTTTTTCTTGCATATCCCCTTTCAAAATTCTCCAAAGACATCTTCCCAATATGATGATTTTTTTTCCCCTGAGCATATAGAACATGGGCTATCCATCTCTTAATCCTTGATCATTTCAAAATGACTTACCAACTTCTTCTTAAAAATTATATATTTTATGGAAAATGTATTTAATGCCCCATTTTGGAACATAATCATTCATTAACTCAAGAAATATATAAGTGCCTACCATTATTCAGTCACTGTGATAAGTACTGGATATCAAAAAGAAAAGAAATAAAAGACAATTCCCTACCCTCTAGGAACTTAATATTAAACTAAATGGATACAAATCAAGTTATATTCAGGATAAAAAGGGAACAAAAGAGGGAAAGCATTGGAATTAAAAGAAGTTAAAGAAAGCGTATAACAGAAGGTGCAGTTTTATTTGGAACTTAAAGAAAGTTAGAGAGTTAGTAGTCTGAGCAGAGAAGGAAAAAAATATTCCAGATGTGGGACATAGCTAGAGAAAATGCCCATAGACAACAGATGGAAGTGTCTTCTGTCTGGAATAGAGGAAGTCAATGTCATTAGATTGAAGGGTACATATCAGGGAATAAAGTGTAAGAATACTGAAAAGGTAAGAAGGAGCTAGGTTATAAAGGTATTTGAATGTTGAACAGAACATTTAGTATTTGGTTCTGGAGGCAACTCCATTAGAGTTTATGGAATAGAGGGACTGACATAACCAGAACTGCATTTTAGGAAAATCAGTTTAGTGTCTCAATGAAGAATGAATTGGAAAAAGATGAGACTTGAAGAAGGCAGAACCACTGGTAGCCTATTATAAAAATCAAGATGTCAGGTGATAAGGGTGTGCAGTAGAATGGTAGCAGCAAGAGAAGAGAGAAGAGGCCATATTCAAGATCTGTTACAAGGTGAAACTGAAAAGATTTGGCAACAACTTTGATATGAGGTGTGAGAGATAGTGAGGAATACAGGATAAATCTTAAAGTGTAAGCCTGAGATTTTCATCCTAAAAATGAACTGGAGAAAGAAAGTACAAACAAGTCTAGTATCTTTGCCAAGAAAACCCCAGATGGGGTCACAAAGAGTTGAACATGACTGAAAATAACTAAAAAACAAAACAAAACAAAAAAAACAGCAACAAAACAAGGATATAGGAAGGTTTGGGAGAAAGATAATGAGTTCTGCTTTGGACATATTGAGTTTATGACATTTACTGGTATCCAGTTTGAGATATATGAAAGGCAGTTGGAGATGCAAGTTTGGAAGCTAGGAGAGAAAATTGGGGTAAAACACAGAAGATGTGAGAGTCAACAAAATAAACACTGTAATTAAAACCATGGAAGCTGAAGAGATGACTAAGTGAGGTAGCAAAGAGGGAGAGGAGAAAAGGATCCAGGATTGAGCTTGAAAGACCTCAACAATTAGAGGGCTTGGTCTGGAGAGGGATCAAGCAAAGGAAACAGGATGAGAATTCAGATAGGTAAGGGGGAAACCTGGAGAAAGTAATCTCCTGAAAACCTGGAAAGAAGAGAGTATTAAGGAGAAGAGGCATGGAGATCTTATGGAGAACCACTGTCTCAAAGTTCAGAATTTTTCACACTGTTGTTTTCAGAGCTAATGCTAGGGATTTGCTTACAAGATTGTGTGATCTGGGGATTTGTGTGGTCACTGCTCTTTTGATCTGAACTCTAGTTCTTACACGGAAAGGGCCCCTGATCCTTTGATATTGTTCTCTTGTGACTAGAAACAATACTGTTGCTCAGAGTCCCTAATCCCTAGGGGCCAGAAGTGATATTGACCCTCAGAATGTACAATTCCTCTTGACTGAAAGTGTTTTTCATTGTCCTTGAGCTATGACACAGGTTGGGTATAAGCAATGGAGTTGCCAAACAGCTTCTTTTCTTGTGTCCAGTGCTAGCATAGGAGTTGCCTATAATCTCTTTGGGTGCAGCTGCCAGGTTCTCTTATTGTTTCTGGCTTAACGACTCCTGAACGTGCTGCTGCTGCTTTTCTCCCTACTCCATATTCCAACCACTAGAGCTTTATCGATGTGGGCTCTGGATCGGCCTGCCCCATTTCATCACAAATATCTTTTTCTGACCTCCCTCATGCTGCCTTTGGCTAGAAGAATGTATCATTCTCATCTTTGTTGTTGTTCTTGGCTCTGCCACTCCACAATTCAATTTGAAGTGTTATTTTAAAGGTTTTGGAAGGAGATGTTGGAAGAGTATGGCTGAGCCCTTTCTTAACTCTGCCATCATGACTCTGCCTCCAATACTCCCTAACACTTTTTTATTGGAATTTTACTTGTCTATTATAAGTTCTATTTTATTGATTTCATTTCACAGAATGAGGAAACAGGGAAATGTGGAGGTCAGGGGACACATCCATCATCACAGAAGTAAGTGGAAAAGTGAATATGCAAAACCATTTCTCTTGACATCACTTCTCATTCTTTTGTGTACAACACCATGACTGTTTATTCTTATTTTTTTTCTTGCTCAGGATAAGAAAATCATAAGAAATTTCTATTTTATTTATGATTCTGAATCTCATTCTGCACCTACCACACAATGGCCATACTGGAAATTTCTGCATCTGTAGAGAGACAATTGATGTGTTGAAATATGATTGTTGACCATAAATCTCAAAATAACTTTTATCTAATTTTCAAATGTCTTCAATTAAGTTTTACCTTTTCTTTGGAAATACTTCTGAACTCTATCTATTGATCAAAAATACTTTTTTTTTCCATTTTTTATCATATTTTGCCTTCGTAGCTGTTAAAAATCCTTTCAATTTGCCAGTTCTGATTTGCTTCCTGAAGTGAAAAGTGGTACCATTTTTAAACTATCGCAGTAATTTCCAGGGATATACCTCAGGATGTTTTTTTTTTCAAATCTGAAAAGGCTTGTTTACCCTAGCATGTGCTATTTTGACTTTAATTTCAGTACCTTTTTATATATCACACGGTTTTCATTGGAATCAGGTATTTGGTACAACTGAAGGCAAAACAACACAGATTATTAACAGGAAACAAGGTTGGGCTATTAGAACCCCTTGGTGATAATCACTACTTAATTGTATTATGTCAACAGAGTTATTTATTTCCTTTGGACTTCTATATACTTATCAGAAAGTGAGGACAGGATAGGATAGGAATACAAGATGGAGAAGTCAACAACCACAGCAATCTACTCTTTGATAAACCCAAAGAAGCCAGCTTCTGGGCTAATGATTCACTATTTCACAAAAAATGTTGGGAAAATTGGAAAATGGTAGGACAGAAACTGGGCATAGACCAATATCTTACACCATATACCAAAATAAAGTCAAAATGGTTTCATGAATAAGGAGTAAATGCTGATACTATAAATAATTTGGGAGAGCAAGGAATAGTTTACTTATCAGATTTATGGAAAAGAAAAGAATTCATGACCCAACAAGAGATAGAGAGCATTACAAAATGCAAAATGGATAATTTTGATTGTGTTAAATTGAAATGTTTTTGTACAAAAAAAACCAATGCAACAAAAATTAGGAGGGAAGCAGAAAATTGGGAGAAAATCTTTACAACTAGTATCTCTGATAAAGGCCTCATTTCTAAAATATACAGGGAACTGAGCCAAATATATAGGAATACAAGCCATTCCCCAACTGAGAAGTGGTCAAAGGATATGAACAGGCAGTTTTCAGAGGAAGAAATTAAAGCTCTCTATAGGCATAAGAAAAAATGCTCTAAATCACTACTGATTAGAGAAATGCAAATCAAAACAACTCTTAGATACCACATGTCTCCTGTCAGATTGGCTAAAATAACAAAACAGGAAAACGATAAATGCTGGTAAGGATGTGGGAAAATTGGAACATTGTTACATTACCGGTGGAGTTGTGAGCTGATCCAGCCATTTTGGAGAGCAATTTGGAACTATGCCCAAAGGGCTATAGAAATGTTCATACCCTCTGACCCAGCAATATCATGTCTAGGGTTGTATCCCAAAGAAATCACACAAGCAGGAAAAGGACCCATATGTACAAGGATATTTATAGTGACTCTTTTTGTGGTAGCCAAGAATTGGACATCTAAGGGATGCCCATCAATTGGGGAATGGCTAAACAAGCTGTGGTATATGAAGGTAATGGAATATTATTGTGCCATAAGAAATGGGGATGATACGGACTTCATAACAACCTGGAAAAACCTACACGACATAATGCTGAGTGAGTGAAGCAGAGCCAGGAGAACACTGTACAAAACCACAGATGTATGTATTCCGTGACGACCAACCCTAACAGACTTCACTCTTCTCAGTAACACAAGGCGCAGGCACAACTCCAAAGAACTCATGATGGAGAATGCTATCTACATCCAGAGAAAGAACTATGAAGTTTGAATACAGATTGAGGCACACTTCATGCTCGCCTTTTTCACTTCTCTTTTGTTTTTTGGTTTTTTTTTGGTTCTGTTTCTTCTTTCTCATTATTCATTCCATTGGTCGTAATTCTTCTCCGCAACTTGACTAGTGTTTAAATTAATTCAATGTGAAGTCATTCATGGTAGTTATATGAGATTCCATGCCATCTTGGGGAGGGAGGGGGGAGGGAGGGGAGAAAATCTGGAACTCAAAATTATGTAGAACCGTCTGTTGTAAACTAAAAGTAAAAATAAATTTTAAAAAAAAAGGAAGAAAATGAGGACAATTGGGGCAGCTAGGTGGCACAGTGAGTAGAGCACCTGGCCATGGATTCTGGAGGACCTGAGTTCAAATCTGCCCTCAGACACTGGACACACTTACTAGCTGCATGACCTTGGGCAAGTAACTTCACCCCAATTGTCCTGCCTTCCCCCCTGAAAAAAGAAAAAAAGAAAAAAATGAGGACAATGGAAATAAGTAAACTCTACTATTCTATTCATCTCTAGAATTTTGTGAATATGTGCAATATGATTGTGGAATCATTAAAGTATCCTTCAAAATCAGACTTGCTCCCTTAAAGATTTGATTAGCTTATCCATCGAATTAATACTATTGCTCACCAGTTGTCAAGCCTCTGCAGTCACATGTAAGAAGAAAAGAGATAAATTTAATTGTATCTCTTCCTAGAAAAAATGTATTTTAATCAACCAGGCACATAGTAGTAGATTAATAATCCTTCTTGATTGACTGATCGACGTGAATATTAATATGATTTTGATAAACCTATAAATATCCATAAATTAACTAATCTCTTGGCTCATCATGGTATAGAATTTGTCTTCTATACTTGAAGGCAATGCAAGGGGACAGCAAGCAGCGGTAGCATATACCAAGGTTGAAAGGACTGTTAGTGACTGAGAATCAGCCTAAAAATGTCAATAACCATTGGTAAAAATAGATGCTGACATTTTTGTATATGGCATCCCTTAGAAAATAAAAATACAAAATAACTTTAACCATATGTGAATCTCCCTCACTTCTGAAATTGTGTTGTACTCAGGGAAGGGGAGCACAGGTTATTGAATAATAAAATTTTTAGACTGTGTCTAAATTATTAAACTACTGCAGTCTTTTTCTTACTTTTTTCAATATTTTATATTTTTCAATTACGTGTGAAAATTTAATGTATATACATATATGTATACACACACACACACACACACACACACACACACACATATATATATATATATATATATATATATATATATATTTAAAAATTGAGTTTGAAATTCTCTCCCTCTTTCCCCTGCCTCTCATTGAGAAGGCAAGAAGGCAAGCAATTTGATACAGGTCATACATATAGAGTCATGCAAAACATATTTCCATATTAGTCATGTTGTGAAAAAACACAAAATAAAAAACAAATAAGAAAAACAAAGTTTTTAATAAGTATGCTTAAATCTTCATTCAAACTCCATTAATTCCTTCTCTGAAGATGGATAGCATTTTGGTAAGTCCTTCGAAATTTTCTTGGATCACTGTCATTCACTGTTGGTCATTACACTACATTGCTATTACTGTGTACAATGTTCCTCTGGTTCTGTTCATTCCTCTTTGCATCAGTTCATGTAAGTCCTTCCAGGCTTTTCTCTGAGCATCCTCCTCATCATTTCTCGTAGCACAATAGTATTCATCACAGTCATATGCCAAAACTTGTTTAGCTTTTCCACAATTGAGGGGCATCCTTTCAATTTTACATTCTTTGCTACCACAAAAAGAGATTCTGTAAACATTTTGGGACCTATGTTTTTTTTTTAATTTTATTCTCTTTGGGATGCAGACATAGTAATGGCATTATTGCGTCAAAAGGAGTTCAATGTTTTTCAACCCTTTAGTCATAGTTCTAAATTGTTGTCCAGAATGGTAGAATCAGTTCACAGCTCCAACAGTGCATTAGTGTTTTCTCACATTTCCTCTAAAGTTTTTCACTTTCTTTTTTCGTCAAATTAGCCAATCTGATTAGTTTAAGGTGCTAACTCACAGTTCTTTTAATTTGCATTTCTCTAATCAGGAGTGATTTAGAAGAATTTTATATCACTATGGATAGTTTTGAATTCTTTATATGAAAAATGCCTATTCATATCCTTTGAAAATTTATCTGTTGGGAAACAACTTGTATTCTTATCAATTAAACTAAGTTTTATACGTATTTGAGAAATAAGGCTTTTATCAGAGAAACTTGCTCTAAATATTTCCCTCAGTTATGCTTACTGTATATTTACCTCCATCATATTTTCCCAGTGTATATCCTACTCTCTTCTTTTCACCCTGCCCATCCTCCAAAGTGTTTTACTTTGGCTACTGTCCTCCTTAATCTACACTCCCTTCTAACAATCTCATCCTTTGTTTTTACATTTCCCCTACTACTTTTCTGCATGTAAGATTGATTTCTATACCAAAGAGAGTGTGTATATTATTTCCTCTTTGAGCCAATTCATATGAGAATAAGATTCAAGCACTTCTCCCATTTCCCTCATATTCCTCTCCATGGTAAAAGGTTTTTTGTCACTCTTATTTTTTGAATAAATTTATTTATTTTCAGTTTCCAACATTCACTTCCACAAGATTCTGAATTCCAAATTTTCTCCCCAAATCTTCCCTACCCCCAACCCAGGACAGGATGCATTTTGGTTACCCCTTCCCCCAATCTGCCCTCCCTTCTATTAGCCCCCACCCCTTTCTCTTATCCCCTTGTTACAACAATTAGGCTAGCAGCTCCTGTGGGGATAAAAGACCAACACAAGCCCAACAACAAAGATGCTGCCAACACAGGTTCTTTTGATCTGCTATACTAAAGAAAGTAGCATTAGGGGGTTAACAATCTTATTTCAAACCAACATACAAATATCATTCACTTAGTTCAGGGGAAAAAGCCAATTCCCTGAACTTCATAGGAAATACAAACAAATTACAAACATACATTATAAACAGACCAAATATAATTCATAGTTACCAAGAAACCATCAACATCTGAGTTCAGGAGCCAGGGAGCTCATAACAATGCCTGGCCCAGAGTCACACACCACTCCTCCTGTGGCTCAGAGCCCCAAGGGAGAACGCCAACCTCTGGGTTTATATATCTTGTTCAGGGCCAAAGGTGAGTCACACATGCAACTCACCCGCATGACCTAAAAGCTTCACAAAAATGCAACTTACACACATGTGGTCTAAAAGCCTCTCGTGTCATAAACTTGTCACTGAAACCCATGTAAACTAGGCTTTTCCTTTAGGCAAGGAGGTCATCAAGGACTCCTATTTTAATCAAGAAAACAAAGGCCAAACTCTTCAAGGGCACATGATTGAATAAGTGTTAAAAGGCCATCTTAATTACCAATACACTCCTTACCCTCTATTTTCCTGTAGGGCAATATAGATTTCTATAGACTGTGTATCTTATTTACCAGTTTCATGTAAAACAATTTTTGACATTCATTTTTTAAATCCTTGAATTCCACATTCTCTCCCTTCCTCCATCCCCTCCCATCCTTATTAAGAAAGCAAGAAATTTTATATAGGTTATACACATGTAGTCATGTAAAACACTTCCATAACAGTTATCTTGTGAAAGACTAACTATATTACCCTGCCCACCATTTATTCTATTCTCTCTTTTGATTATCCCTTCCCTCAATCTGCTCCCTTCTATTATCTCTCCCTCTTATCCCCTTCCCCCTACTTTCCTATAGGGTAAGATAGATCTCCATACCCAAATGAGTGTGTATGTTATTGCCTCCTTAAGCCAAATCCAATGAGAGCAAGGTTCACATATTCCCTCTCACCTCCTACATCTTCCCTTCCATTGTAAAAGCTCTTTCTTGCCTATTTTATGTGATATGATTTATTACATTCTACCTCCTTCTTTCACTTTCTCCCAGTTCATTCCTTTCAACATAATTTCATTTTTGAGGTATCATCACTGCATATTCAGCTCACCCTTTGCCCCCTGTCTACACACACACACATACACACACAAGTAGATATACATACGTACATACATAATGCAATACACATAAACACACATGTGTGTGTATTCCATATAACTACCCTAATACTGAGAAAGATCTCTTGAGTTACATATATCTTCTTTCCATGTAGGAATGTCAAAAGTTCAACTTTAAGAAGTGCCTTATGACTTCTCTTTCCTGTTTACCTTTTCATGTTTCTCTTAATTCTTGTATTTGAAAGTCATATTTTCTATTTAGCTCTGATCTTTTCAACAAGAATGCTTAGAAGTCCTCTATGTCATTGAAATTCCATTTTTTCTCCTGAAATATTATACTCACTTTTGTTGGGTAGGTGATTCTTGTTTTTAATCCTAGCTCCTTTGTCCCCTGAAATATCACATTACAAGCCCTCTGATCCCTTAAAGTAGCAGCTGTTAAATCTTGTGTTATCCTAACTGTGTTTCCACAGTACTTGAATTGCTTCTTTCTGGCTGCTCACAATATTTTCTCCTTGACCTGGGAACTCTGGAATATGCCTACAAAATTCCTAGGGGTTATGCTTTTGGTATGTTTTACAAGATGTCAATTATTTCAATTTCTATTTTACCCTCTGGTTCTAGAATATCAAGAAAACTTTTCTTGATAATTTCTTGAAATATGATGTCTAGGCTCTTTTTTTTACTATGGTTTTCAGGTACTTCAATTATTTTTAAATTATCTCTCTTGGATCTATTTTCCAGGTCAGTTATTTTTCCAATGATATATTTCACAATGTCTTCTATTTTTTTCATTCTTTTGGTTTCCTTTTAAAATTTCTGGATTTCTCATAAAGTCACTAGCTTCCATTTGTTCCATTCTAATTTTTAAGGAATTATTTTCTTCAGTGAGATTTTAGACATTCTTTTCTGTTTGGTCAATTCTGCTTTTTAAGGCATTCTTCTCCTTTTTGGCTTTTTGGACCTCTTTTGCCATTTGTGTTAATCTATTTTTAAAGGTGTTATTTTCTTCATCATTTTTAGGGGTTCTACTCTAGCAAGTTGTTTTCTCATTTTTCATGATTTTCTTGCATCTTTGTCATTTCTCTTCTCAATTTTTCCTCTACTTCTCTTACTTGATTTTCAAAATCTTTTTTGAGCTATGCCATGTCCTGAGACCATTTTATATTTTTCTTGGAAGCTTTGGATGTAGGAGCCTTGATCTTGTTGTTTTCCTCTGGCTGTATCCCTTGGTCTTCCTCATCACTAAGGATTTAAGAAAACACTTTTTAACCAAGAAAGTAAACTTCTATAATCATTCCCCCCCCCCGTTTGCTTATTTTCCCAGTCACTTACTTGACCCCTGAGCTTTTTGTTATGTGAAGGGTGTACTGCTCCAAGCTTCAGGGGTTTTGTGCAGCTGTCCTCTGAGATATTTCTAGGCACCTGTAAATTTTATCATGCCTCCAAAGTGGTATGATCAGAGGAGATGTGTCCACTCCTCTTCTGCCTGGCGTTTTGGTCTGTGAGCAACCGCAAGCATTCATTTCTGTCTTGGAGCTGTGAGGAATACTCTCTCTCCACAGCTACCAACAGCTCCGCCATATCAATGCTCCTCCTCACACCAGGATCACCACCCTGGACTATAATCCAGATCAGTGGCTTGAATCCCCCATTGTCTGTAGGCCCATAGCTCCAGAAGCAGGTGCCACTGTGGGCAGTGGCTGCCACCACCCTGGGCTTGGGGCTTTGGCTGGGGCTGGACCCTGCTCCTCTCTCACCCGGATGAGAGATGCTTTCCCACTGACCTTTGAAGCTGTCTTTGTCATTTGTGGGTGGAGAAGTCTGGAAACCACAGGAGCTGCAGTGATTCAGTTCCCTGAGGCCTGCTTCAATTCTGTCTGTGCTGGCATGGCCCACACTGGGCTGCACTCCTCTCCAAGCCTGGTGCAATAGACCCTTCCTATGATCCTTCCAGATTTTCTTGGGCTGGAAATCTGTTTTGCTCTATCATATTGTGACTACTGCTGCCCTAGAATTTGTTTAGAGTCATTTTTACAGGTATTTAAAGGATTTTTTGGGGGGGGTTCAATCAGGTTCCTGCTTCTATTCTGACATCTTGACCTCTTGTCCCTCTTTTATGAGAGATAATATATCCTATTTTACTTCTCCCTTACAGTTTTCCCAGTATATTCCTCTTTCTCATCCAATGTTTTTTTTCTGTCATCACATCATTGTCCACTCACACCCGTGACGTCTGTCTATGTATACTCCCTTTAACTTTTTTATTGGAGATAATTTTTTTTAAAACTTATAAGTATTATCTTCACATGTAGGAGTACAAAAAGTTTAACCTTAATGAATTTCTTAAGTTTACTTTTTTTTCCTATTTTATGCTTCTCTTGAATCTGGTTTTTGAAAATCAGATTTTCTGTCAAACCCTGATCTTTTCATCAGGAATGTTTTCTGTTTGATTGATTATCTATTTTTTTTTCCTGAAGGATTATATTCAGTTCTACTAGGTAGGTAATTCTGGGTTGTGATCTTTCATCATTTACCTTCCAGAATATTATATTTCAAGCTTCTTGACCCAATAATGTAGAAGCTGGGAAATCCTTTGTAATCCTGATGGTTGCTCCATAATATCTTAAATGTTTTTTTTTTCTTTTCTGGTTGTTATCAGTATTTTTCTCTTTGAATTGGGAGCTCTGGAATTTGATTATACCATTCCAGGGATTTTTCATTTTAGGATCACTTTCATGAGGTGACTGGTAGATTCTTTCAGTTTCTATTTTGCCCTTTGCACATAGAATATTAGCACAGTTTTCCTTGATAATTTCTTGAAAGATGATTGTTGTTTTTCTTTTTTAATGATTGCTTTCAGGAGTTGCAAAATTCTTAATTTTTCTCTCATCAATCTATTTTCCTGGTCAGGTGTTTTTCCAAGGAGATATTTCACACTTTCTTCTCTTTTTTTTCTTTTAATTTTGTTTTATTGTTTTCTGATATTTCATGAAGTTAATAGTTTCCACCTCCCCACCTTTATTTTTTTAAGAATTATTTTTAAGAGCTAGGATTACAACAAAGAATTATCCACCCAGCAATACTGAGTATAATTCTTCAGGGGAAAAATGGATATTCAATGAAATATAGGACTTTCAAGCATTCCTGTAGAAGACCATAGCTGAATTGAAAAAAAAAATGACTTTCAAATACAATATCCAAAAGAAGCATAACAAGGTGAACAGGAAAGAGAAAACACACAATTCAATCTGGGTAAATTGTTTATATTCCCATATGCTAAAAATATATTTATAACTCCTAAAATTTTTCTTATTATTTGGGGAGTTAGGAAGAGTATACATAGAAAGAAAGTAGAGATGTAAGTTGAGTACAATCATACGAGTATATAAAGAAATATAATTAAGTGATTAGAAAGAAGAATGCATTGGGGGAAGGGGAAAGGGAAAGGTAAAATAAGATAAAGTATATGATATAAGAGGCCTGAAAGAGATTTTTCAGTGGAGGGGGAAATGTGGTAAGTGGTGAAGATAGCACATGAACCTTACTCACATTGGAATTGGCACAAAAAGGGAATAACATACACACTTAGCTTTGTGTAGATACCCATCTTACCATATAGGAAAACAGGGACAGAATTAGAAAAGAGAAGGTTGAGCTGAAAGAAGGGAGGGCAGTTTGGGGGAGATAAAAGTCAGTTGCAAAACATTTTTGAGAATGAACAGGGTAAAAGGAGAGAGAGAGTAGGATAAATGGCTAAAATAGGATGAAGGGAAATACATAGTTGGCAACCATTACTGTGAAAATAAATTACAGTGAGTCTCACTAATAAAGACAATTTCTCAAATATACAGAAAACAGAATCAAATTCATAGAAATAAGAGCCATTCCTTAATTGCTAAATGTTCAAAGTATATGAACAAGCAGTTTTCAAAGTAATCAAAGTTATCTATATTCATAGAAAGTGCTATAAATCACTATTGATGGGAAAAATACAAGTAAAACAAGTCTGAGCTAATACCTCACACCTGTCAGATTGAGTAATATGACAGAAAAGGAATATGACAATTATTGGAGGGCATATGGGAAAATTAAACCACTAGTGTCCTATTGTGAAGTTGTTTGCTGATTCAACCATCCGGGAGAGCAATTTGAAACTATGACCATTAGCTTCCATATGATCCATTTTAATTTTTAAGGAATTATTTTCTTCAGGGAGCTTTGGAACCTCCTTTTCAATTTGACCAATGCCATTTTTAAGGGATTCTTCTCCTCATTGGCTTTTTGGACTTCTTTTGCCATGTGGGATAATCTACTTATTAAGGTGTTTTTTTCTTCACTATTTTTGGCTCTCTTTTAGCAAGTTGTTGACTCGTTTTTTCATGTTTTTCTTGAATTACTCTCGTTTCTTTTCCCAATTTTTCCTCTACTTCTTTTCCTCTACTTGAGTTTCAAAATGCTTTTTGACCTCTTCCATGGCTTGCAACTAATTCATATTTTTCTTGGAGTCTTTGCATATAGTACCTTTGATTTTGTTGCCTTTTGGTTGTAAATTTTGGTCTTCTTTGTCACCAAAGTAAGATTCTATATTCTGATTTTTTATGCTGTTTGCTCATTTTCCCAGCCAATTATTTGATTTCTGAGCTCTTTGTCAAGGTAGGTCTCTGTTTCCAGAGTGAAGAGTGCTCTGTCTCAAGTTTAAAGGTTTTTGTGCAGCTGTTTCCAGTTACTTCTAGGCACCTGTAAAATTTCAGTTCTTCTAAGGTGGTATGATCAAAGGAGAGGGGTTTACTACTCTCTTGGCCTGTGATCTGGTCTGTGACTGACCACAAGCACTTTTTTCTGCCTTGAAACTGTGAGGAAGATTCCCTCTCCACAGCAGCTACAAGCTCTGCCATGCCCGTGATGCTCCTCACCCCAGGACTGTGACTCAGATCTAAGAAAAGCAAAGCAAGAAAATCCTACCTCAGTGCCTGCAAAGAGATCCCTGCAATCCCCCTCTAAACAGCTGTTTGATCCCCCACTGTCTGTGGGCCTGGACCTCTGGAAGCAGTTGTTGCTGTATTCACTGCCACCACCACCACCTCCACTGCCCTGGGGCTAGGGCTGGACTATGCTCTTCTCTCATCCAGGCCCAAAGAGAGTTTCCCCACTGACCTATTTTGTCTTTGGCTTTGTGGTTTGGGAAGGATGGAAACCCTCACAGCTGCCAGTGATGCAATCCCCTGTGCATTCATGGCCCACACATTCTGCTCCCACCCTGGTGTGGTAGACCCTTCCTTGCAGGCTTCCGGGTCATCCTGGGGTAGAAATTCATTTCTCTGGATCATCTTGTGGATTCTGTAGCTCCAGAATTTATTCAGAGTCATTTTCTATAGGCATTTGGAGGTGTTTGGGGGAAAGCTCAAACAAGTCCCTGCTTTTACTCTACCCTCTCATAACCATTCATTTTTTTAGTGTTTTTGAGAAGAATACATGTAATTTGTCAAAGGCTTTCTTTCTATTTCTTTTGAGATAATTATATATTTTTTATCTATTTTGTTTTTTATATGGTCAATTATGCTGATAATTTTCCTAATATTGAAACAGCCCTGAATTTCTGATATAAATATCGACTAATCATATTGTCTGATCTTTGTGATGTATTGCTGCAATCTCCTTGCTATTATTTTATATAATATTCTTGCATCAACATTCTTTAAGAAAATTGGCCCACAGTTTTATTTCTCTTGTTTTATTTTTTCTCTCTACCTAGTTTACAGTATATCAAATCATATTTGTATGATAAAAACATTTAGTAGCACTCTTTTGCCTATTTTCTTTTCCAAAGGTTTGCATGTCATCAAAATTACATTTTCCTTAAATGTTCCATTGAATTCACTTGTAAATCAATCTCCTCCAGTGGAGTTTTTTAGGGAGCTCATTTATACCTTGTTTATTTGGTTTTCTAGCATAGGTTTATTTAAATTTTCTTTGCCTCTTCTGTTAATATGGGGAGTTTATTTGTTTATAAACATTTATCCATTTTTCTTAGATTGTCAGCTTTACTGTAATACATTAGGGAAAATAAGTCCAAATAATTGTTTTTACTTGATCTTCATTGGAGGTACATTCACCCTTTTTTATAATGGTAGTTTATTTTTCTAATTTTTTAAAATAAAATTAATCAATCGTTTATTTATATTATAGGTTTTTTTAATAAAACCAGTTCTTAGTTTTCTTTGTTAGTCCTATATTTTACTTTTAGCTTTATTCATCTCTCCCTTCCTTTTTAGGATATCCATTTTGGTGTTTAATTGGATATTTTTAATTGTTTCCTTTTCAATTTTTTTTAGGTTGTGCACCCAATTCAGTTATCTGTTCATTTTCTCCTTTATTGATGTATGTGTTTACAAATATGTATTTTCCCCTAAATGCTTCTTTGTCTATATCCCAGAGATTTTGGAAATTTATAGCATTGGTAGCCTTGATTTTCAAAATTCATCTGAAGCATAATAGGTCCTGCTCTAGCCCATTATTTAAACTCTGTATACCTCTTGGTTTCAAGTGTTTTTAGCAAACAATATATTTTAGATTCTGGTTTCTTATCCATTCTACTCTTTGCTTCCATTTTATGGGTGAGAACTTCCCATTCACACTCACAGCTATTATTATTAGCTGTTCATTTCCCTCCATCTTATTTTCTTCTGTTTATCCTTCTCTCTTTTTTCCTCCTGTCCCTCCTATAAAGTCTGTTTTGCTTAATACATTACCTTTTTAAATTGGCTCTTTATTTTATCACATCCTCTTTCCCTGTTCCCTTACCCTCCTACTTTCTTGTTGAGTGAGATAGATTTATCTTAATAATTTAGTATATAAATATATATGCCTCTTTGAACCAAATTAGATATGAGTGAGATTCAAGAGCTGCCTGTTTCCTACCATATCTCCCTCCACTTCAAAAAATTCTTCATGTTCTTTTCTTTTATGTGAGATGATTTTACCCATTCTGCCATTTCCTTCTCCCATCTCCCAGGGCATCATTCTTTTTGTTTATTTATTTTTACATCATCCCAACATATTCAACTCAGTCCCACATCCTCTTCCTCTGTAGAATCCTCATAGCTAGTCTTAAAATGATAAAGTTCTTAGAACTAATATGGATTATCTTCCTGTATAGAAAGGAAAACATTTGATATTTTTGAGTCCCTGTGGATTTCTTATTTTTTTTGGAGGGGGGAGGGGATTAGTTCTTTTATGTTTTTTTTTTCTTGAGTCTTCTCCTTGAATGTCAAATTTTCCAGTTGACTTTGGTCTTTTCATTAGGAATGCTTGGAAAATCCTCTATTTTATTAAATATCCATTTTACCCCTTAATGTTTACACTCAGTTTTGTTTGTTAGCTTATTCTTGGTTGTAATCCCAGCTCTTTCATTTTTTGGAATATCACATTCATAGCCCTCTGATCCATTAATGTAGCAACTGCTAAACCTCTTGTGTTCCCAATTGTGGTTCCATTAAATTTGGATTTTTTTTTTCTTTCTGGCTGCTTGAAGTGTTTATTCTTTGTTTCAGGGACTCTGAAATTTGGCTGTGCTATTCCTGGGAGCTTTGATTCTGCTGAATTTTTTCAATTTCTATTTTTTTCTATATCTTACATATTGGAGCAATTTTTCCACAACAACTTCTTAAAGTCCAATATCTTAATCCTTTGGGATTGTTTTTCAGGTAATTCAATAATTCTTAAATTTTCTCTCCTTAATCTATTTTCCAGGTAAGTTTTTTTTTGATGAGATATTGTATGTATTATTCATATCATATCTCTTGCCTTCTTAGTGTTGAAGAAGGGTTTGAGAGATAGAGAGAGAATTGTAAACTCAATTTAAAAAAAATAACTAAATAGTAAACTTAAAAAAAATACATAGGTTTCCAATGAATGAAAAGAGAATTCCTTAGTACAGTGAAATATAAAGGGCTTGTCCAAGGTCTTGATGCTAGTATGTGTTAGGTCTGGGTCTTGAATCAAGGATTTCTTTACTCTGAGGGTAGCCCTTTATCTACTACTCTAAGCTATTTTCTCAGTTATGGGACACATTCAAGAAATACTAGTGCCTCTGGCATGAGGGCTGCCAACTTGTTTTCAGGGCTGCTTTCTATTTTTGGTGTCCACCTAATTCACCCAACTTCAACCTATGGCTCCAAGAACCTTAAAAAAGTGCAGCAACCATAATTTTGCAATCCATTTCAGCAGACAAGCTAAACTAGGCTGAGGGTAACTGATGGGTCTCAAACTCTTTGCTGACTTAGGGAGGTGTCTACCCCAAGCATATGAAGATTTCCCCCAGTGGAAGGGACAGGTAAGAACATTTTTTTCAATTACCATGAAGGCAGATAATGTAGGTGCTATGGAGCATTTGGGACTTTGTCAGACATTGAAGATTCCAAGGTCATCCACTGCATCCCTAGACATCATCAGTCATCTTGACTTTGTCTTGCCACCTGGTTCTGATGACTCTGGAAGAGAGAAGGCGAGGCTGACAACTTTATACAACTCTGCCTTTCTTAAGTAAAATTTTTGAACTCGTGAAAAGATTTCATCCATATCATTTTAAGCTATTTCAAAGTTCTTTGATGACAGGAAAGTGATGAAGCAGCAGGTGAAGAAACACTGGAAGCTATAGTCACAGCCCTGCATACAAGCACCATAGGGTCATCTCACTAGAAGCATACGTGGGATTCAGCAGCCCCCTACATATCTGGGTAGGCTTTTTAAGGGGCAACACTGCTCAACTCTTTATGTAAGAAAGGGGCTAGAAAAGATTTTCTAAAAATTGTCTGCTATACACAATCTTGTGTTGTTTATTATGGCAGGTGGGGATCCTACCATGTGTTCTATACATAGACATAGACACACCTCCCCATACACACACTATGTACAAAAACTTTTGCAAAGATGATTGCACTCACCATCTGCATACAAAATGTGTACATGCTTATGTATAACACAAAATCCAATAGACCTGAAATATGAACAAATGTTGTTGTGATAGAATTCAGCAGGTATCATATCCAAATAGCAGCCCTGAGTGAACTAAGATTGGCAAATGGAGGCCAGCTTACTGAAGCTGCAGAGGCATACCAGGTTGGTTTATTTATTTATTTATTTATTTTATTGAATGGCTACAGTGAAGGAGAGGACGGTGAAGCTGGTTTATATTTTGCAAGCAAAACTAATCTAGTCAACAACCTTGTATGCCTACCAAAAGGAATGAATGACAGGTTCGTCATAATGCTGTTGCCACTTGCAGGGAAGTGCCATGTACCTATGGTGCATATCAAATACTCAGTTCTGAGGGAATCATATTTATTAGTGATAAAGACATGATCCTAGAGAGATGGGCTTATACCTTCCATAGTGTTCTCAACTGACTGTCATCAATCAATGCTGAAGCCATTGACTGTATATCTCATGTTGAAGTCAATCCCTCTCTAGCCAAATGTCCAACTGAAGTAGGGATTTTGAATGCCATTGGACTACTCTCGTGTAGCAAAGTTCCAGGAACTGATTCTGTTCCAGCTGAGATTCATAACATTTGGGGTCCACTGAACATACAAAAGTGAGTGAAAATTTCCAGGTCATATGGCAAGAGTACCTGTCCCCCATGAGTTAAAGAATGCTTCTATTGTCCATCTGTATAAAGATAAATGAAATAGATAGTCCTGTGACAATCACAGAGGGGTCTCTTTGGTAGTCTGTGGCAGTAAGATTCTTGTCAGAGTCCTCTTTAATAGGCTTATCCTTAACATGAAGATGGTTATCCACCTACTGAACAGTGTGGCTTCAGAAAGGGCTGAGGAATGGTTGATAAGGTTCTTGCTAACTGACAAGTCCAGGATAAATGCCAGGGGAAGAACAGAAGTCTGTATACAGTGTTCATTGATCTCACCAAGGCCTCTGATACTGTCAGTTGTGAGGGCTCATGAAAAATTATGTCAATGTTTTGTTAACTGGCGAAGTTCATCAGTATGTACATCAATTTCAGGATGATATACTTACATAGGTTCTGGATAATGATGATGCTGTCAAGCATTAGTCACCAATGGGGTGAAGCAAGGCTGTGTTCTTGCTTCCATTCTTCTTAGCATGATGTTTTCAACAATGCTGTTTGATGTTTTCAATGAGGAAAAAAACAGCATCAAGGTCAATTACCACACTGATGGTAAATTATTTAACTTGAAAAGACTACAAGTCAAGAATAGAGTGGAGGGAGAGTTGGTACATGATTTTTTTTTTGTCTGTGGATGACTGTGTATTCAATGCAGTCTGTGAGGTTAAGATGCAAAAAATATGAATTGATTCCTTGCTGCTTGACTAATTTTGGTCTCACAATTAACACCAAGAAAACATAGATACTCCACCAGACAGCACCACACTATCCATACATGGAACCATCAGTTACAGTAAAAGGAGAAATTTTGAATATTGTGGATAAGTTTACTTACCTTGGAAGTATAATTTCCAGGGATGTACACATTGATGATGAGGTTGACACTGACATTGCTAGAGCTAGCTTGGTGTTTGAGAATCTCTGAAGAAGAAAAGAAGTATTAGACTGCTTGACAAATTGAAGGTCCACAAAGCCATTCTGCTGAATTTATTGTTATATGCCTGTGAAACCTGGACAGTACACTAGAGCCATGCCAAGAAAATGAATAACTTCCATTTGAATTGTCTTAAGAAGATCCTGAAAATCACTTTGCAAAATAAAGTATTGAACACTGAGGTCCTTTCTTGAGCCAAACTGTCAAGCATTCAAACTCTATTGCATAGAATGCAGCTCCAATGGTTGTTCCATGTTCAAATGCAAAATTTATGCTTACCTTCAAGACTATTTTGTGAAGACTCACATAAGGTGAGTATTCATATGTAGATTAGAAGAAGCAATGCAAGGACACTCTCAAGGTCTCTCTGAAGAACTTTGGAATTGACTGTGTGACATGGGAGTAATTAGCAAAGGATAACCCAACACAGCATGCCTGCATCCAAGGAAGCCCTGTGCTCTATGACAGAAGCAAAATTCCAGTAGCTTAAAGGAAATATGAAGTGCACAAATTTAGAGAAATCTCCACTCCAAATGCTTATGTGTATTATTTCTTCCGAGCCTGTGCTAGAGCCTTCTGAGCTCAAGTTGGTCTGATCAGCCACAGGTTGACACACTGTCCCTTGACTCCAGTATAGTGAAGTCATTTTGGTCCTCTTCAAATATAAAGGACAAAGCACAAACAAACAAAAAGCAACCCTAAATTATTCCCTCAGGTAATTATTTTTTCAATTGATATGAGATATTAATAACATTGTTTTAAGAATAGTCTTACCATGTGATTTCATGATTTGGATAATAAGGAGCAAACTCTCTCCTGATGTCTATCATTATCCATTTATGACTTACAAAATAAAAAGTTCTATGTATTTACTGGAGGCCCACTGAATTTTAGAGACTGGCCCAGGGTCAAAAAACTTGCAAATATCATCAGCACGATTAGAACACATTTCCATTTCTCCAAAATTAGAGTTGTCCCTACTGTGACATACTGCATCTGTAATGTTGCCAGGAGACATGTATTAGATACATTCATGATTCCATTCCATTTTTACCTGATACATTAACTGTACTTCGGTTATTGTAATATTGTTACACTCATAAACTGAAATTTCAATTTGAAAAAAATACCAGTATATTATCAAGTTTTCAAACAAACTAGCAGCAAAAAGACATGGTCTATCATCTGACATACCAACTGGTTTCCCAAATGACCTATGGTTAAAATGTGACATTATTGAAAAAATAGAATTTAAAATGGATTTTGTTTAAGGTTGTAAAGGTAAGATTCAGAGAAAACAACTTAAGCAAAACAACATAAATCAATTGTTGTCTGAATAGACATAAAGAAAATAACCAATTTTCATTGTGAAGGTTAATACAAATTGTATCTTTTTGCATACAAAGTAAAGTGCCTAAAACTTTCTTACAATAGAATCATTCAAAAGAAAATGTCAAAATGTCCTCCTATTTCTCTATAAAAAGAAACACTGAAGAAACTATAAGAAAACAAACTTTTCTCCCATGACATTTGTACTGAACGATTATATCAGAGCTCTTACAGCTTACTCTTTAGATACTTTATGAGGTACTGCAACTAGAAAATGCCTATCTAGATTCTCCCGGGGCTATTAGTCAATTAAGGCTCCTGGGTTAATTCTCTTAGGTCCATAGAACACTATTTGGCACATCACGGCTCTTAGATAGTGTCGTAATGCTCTGAAAGTGTTAATGTATCTTCCTTTATTGTCTAACTTATTTATACTGGGGAACTTAGGTACTGGATCAATAGGAATGCTAGAGGATTTATGTTTAGGGATTTCTTCCAAAACTTCAAAGCACTTTTTTATATAGTATCTAAATTAATTTTTTTTAAAAAAGCTGGTGTCATTATCTCCATTTCACAGACAGAAAAAAAAACTACAGCAGAATAAATTTATACAGCAAGTAAACAGAAATGGGATGAAATTCTGGGTTTTTGGACTCAAAATCTAATAGTTTCTTGTAGAAACTTTGATAGATGCTTTGTATGTAATATAATCTACTTTTAAAAAATTAAATGTGTCAAAAAAATGACTAGAATCTTCCAGAGATAAGTGAACATGAAGATTTAGAATGTTTTATATAACACTTTTTCAAAATGTTATGTTTTGATTAGGGCAAAAATATGTGTACTACAAGGTCAAATTAAGTTATTCTCATTTTTAGCAGTGATGAAATTTATGCTCATAAAGGTTGAGTAATCCACATAATACAGCTAGTTTGAAAGACTTTTACCATTCTTGGGCCTCAGTTTACTGATGTATTGAGTTAGTACTTTTAAATATATATATAACATATATACTAAGGTTGCTTTCATCATTAAATCTAGGATACCAGGGGGAAACAGACAACACTTGAATACAGGTCTTCTAATTGAAACCTGTTGGACAGGATATGGGCAAGTTCAGAAACTAATGCATTGTTGGTGGAGTTGTGATGCTCTCAGCAATACCTGGAAAAAGTTAGATGAACTGATTAAAAGTGAATTGAGTAGAACCAAGAGAAAATTATTATATAATTATATAAGATGATCATCTGTGAATGACCCAGCTAGTCTGAGCAATACAATCATCTAAAACAATTCTGAAAGATTTATGATGAAAAGTACAATTCATCTTCAGACAAAGAACTGATGGTATCTGAATGGAGATTGAAGCATCCTTTATTTTTACTTTATTTTTCTTGGGTTTTCTTTTTTAATGTAATTTTTTTGGTTTGTTTTAAAATGTGAATAATATGGAAATTTATTTTTCATGACTACACATGTATAACTTATACGAAACAACTTGCCTTCTCAATGAGGGGAGTAGGGAAGGAGAGAGAAAATTTGGAACTCAAAATTCTAAAACTGAATATTAAAATTATTTTTACATGTAATCTGGAAAAAATAAAATATGGAATAAAATGGAGGCAGAAATGAGGAAGAAGGTGATTTCCACAATATGATCAAAATATAGAAAATTTAATTTAAAGAATTTAATGATAGTATAGATCCTAAGAATAGGTTAAAGTGAAACTAATTCATTTTGTTCTAAGATTCTATCAATAACCATTTACTAAGCATCTACTCTGAGGGACAGGGCTTTGTCAGAAAGTAAAAGAAAAAAAAGACAATCTTTACTGCAATAAATTGCTAAAGGCAATGTGTTACAGGTGACAAAATAAAATAAAGATTAAATGAACAAATATACAATGTAGCAGTTGCATTTAAAACCATACAAGAAAGAAAATATTTTGGAAACAATTATGCATTGGAAATATCTGATTTTAAAGTGCAGGTCCAACTATGAAACTCCCTTCTTCAATAAACACCAATGCCTCAGTTTACTGATATATTAAGTTACTCTAGGATCAATCTAGGATCAAATACAAAATCCTCTGGCATTCATAATCTATTGATACTGGCCTCCTGACTGTTCCATGAATAAGGAACTCCATCTCACCACTCTGTGCATTTTTTCTATTGGTCCCTCATGCCTGGAATGCTCACATTTCTGTTTTCTGCTTCTGCCATTCTTGCCTTCCTTTTTATTCACAACCAAAATTCCATATTCTATAGGAAACATTTCCCAACCCCCTCTTAATTCTACAGCCTTCTCTCTTTTAATTATTTCTAATACACACACATATTTGTTGGTATGTGTTTGTACATATGTGTACACATACACATATGTACACACACATAGTTTGTACATATTTCTTTGCTTATTGTCTTTCTCAATATACTGTGAGCTCCTCAGGAGCAAGGAATGTTTCTTCTTACTTCTTTCTGTATCCTCAGTACTTAGCACAAAGCCTGACATATAGTAGGCACATTCTAAAGTTTGCTGACTGAACAATTGACTGCTTGGTAGAAGCAATAGCAACATAAAGCATCATCTGTTCAATAGACAAAATACTCCCATTTTGCATGTCATTCTAGTTCTCAGTGCTCTTAGGTCTGATCAAACAGGATCACTGTGTCTAGTGTCTATTTTTAATGATTTTGAGTTGTAATTGTAGGTTCATAGAAACTATTGATTTATGAAAGAATAATTGCAATCCTTGTCAGTGAGTTTACGTCTAGAAAACTGCTTAGAAGTAACCCAATGCCTTGGTCATTAATATATGTTTATCAATTCTATGCATATTAGTAATATAATAACTATTCAGAATAGAGCAGAATCTATAAATCAGAATGGAAGTAAATTATTCTGAAATGTAAAACACTCAGATTCTAGAGGTATCTCATAGAGAGGTGATGGGTTTTTAATCTACCAACTCTGCCATGCTCATCGGTATACTTAGCCTTTGTTAACACTTTTGTTCCTTAAGTTGATGAGTTATTAAGTTAATAGTTTCTATCCCCCTCTAAGGATATTCATACATTTAGAAAGTACTGATTGAGAGGGACAAAGTGGTGCAATTTGCTGTGTATTTCCTTTCCTCTGCTCTCTTAGTCATCACCTTAGTTCAAACCCCAATCACCTCTTGACTATATTATTATAACTGTTTCTTAATTGGTCACTCTGCTTCACATTTCTCATTCTTCTAGTACCTCATACTCATATCACCAAAGTCTTTTTATTTAAGTGAAAATATGACTATGTAACTCATCTATTCAATCAAATACAGTGGCTTCTTATACTTCATCTAAGATTAGGTATAACTCTCTATCTTTTAAAGCCCTATGCAACCTGTCCTCAACCTATTTTTTCAGCATCATTTAACATTATCCCCCTCTTGCATTTGTATTCCAGCCAAATTGCCTTTTCTGTGCTTCACACAGAATACTCTATCACTGGTCTCCTTGAATTTATACTGGCTGTGCTACATGTCTGAAAAGCATTTCTTCCTCACTTGTGTCTCAAATAATTCCTCTCTTCCTTAAAGTGCTGTAACCAGCAAATCAACTAGGAAGGAAAGAAACAGTCATTTATTTATGAACCATCTACTATGAGCTAGGCATTGTGCTAAGCTCTTTACAAATATCTAATATTATCTTTTACCCTGGGAGGTAAATGCTATATTTATAGCTTTTTTTAAAAAAAATTTCAAGAAACCTACACAGAGATTAAGTGACTTATTGCTAGCTAGTAAGTGGTTGAAGTCACATTTGAATTTAGGTCATCCTGACTCTAGACTCAGTGGTCTATCCACTTTGCCATCTAGCTGTTTAAGCTCCTATTATGTTCAGGCATTATATCACCTGCTAGTAACACAAACTAAAGCAAAAACTCCAAAACATTTCATTCTTCAAGGAGCTCACATTCTAATGACTTAAATGCCATTTTCTGAATGTTGCATGCAAATGCTAGATCCCTACTTTGCAACCCATCTCAAATATACCTTTATTTTGTATATTAATATTATCTATCTATCTATTCTATAGATTATATTCCCTTATTTCTCCTGCATTACAGTGTAAGTATTTTTTGAGGGCAAGGATTATTTCATTATTAGAAATGGTATCCCTAATGCTTAGCACATCCCTGGTACATAATAAGCATTTAATAAATGCATGTTGATTCACTCCTTGGTGGCTAGTAACTATGTGTTTCTATGACTAATTTTTCAAAGTCTCTGTTTTCATTGCAACTATGGCCAAAATTTATGTATTAAGGTTTGCAAAACATTTCATAGGCATTATCTTATTTGATCCATAAAAAACCAAAAAATCAAAAAATTATGAAGTACATGCTATGGTTTTCCCCATTTCAGTGATGAGAACACTGATATTAAAATTTTATGTATTAAATAAAATGACATAGACATCTTAATGTAAAATGTTAAAGTGGACTTCATGAGTAAAAAGAAAGCTCAATGAAATATTAGAGGAATAGGAAAATGACAGAATATATGTTATTTAAAAAGGAACAAATGAGCACAAAGGAGATTATGAAATAGCACTGTTGTTGGAGAGATGTTCCTATGAGAAAAATGTTCCTTGCCTTGTCTCATATAACTAGTAAACATCTGAGGCATAATTTGAATTCAGGTCTTCCTTGCTCCAAGGTCAGCATTCCACACACTATTCTACACTGCTCTTTAGAAATGAACAATATATGAGGCTAAAAATATTAACTTAGATAGATAGATAGAACAACTAATTATAGAACTGTCCATGGGCATTAATTTGTTGAATTGCCATGTTCAATTAGAGAAAAAATAAACTAGTCCAAATTATGATTTTAAGTGGAAGAAATTAAGGCCAATACAAATGACACATCAGTCTCCAAATAGAAAATACTGCAATTTGGTAATCTGGCAATTTCCAAACAGAAGAAATTAAAGTCCACATAAATGAAACACCAATCTCCAAATAGAAAATCCTCAATGTTTTCCAGGCTAGTGTTCAGTGCTATGAAATTGTGAAAAAAAAACCTTCAGGTTTACTCAGTCAAGGTCTCTATTTAGGGTCTTAGTGAAGCATCCAAATGAGTTTAGAAGCCCAAATAAAAGAAAGTGAGTATATCACAGGCATACAATGTGTTTTTGTCCATGTTACTAATTCAGCACAGAGGCTTCATAAAATAAAAACAGACTTGGGAAATAAGCACCCATTTAAGGAGGAGTGGAGTGCTCTTAATAAGTACCTACTATGCTATGTACTTCACAAGTATATCTCATTTAATCGTTATATCAATCCTGTAATATAAGTAAGATACTACCCACATATATGCTTTCCATATACATTTTCTTACTCACATACCATACAAATTCAAACAATCAAGGTAGAAAGAAAAAAAAGATCATTCAATGAAGATGTTGTCTAGGAAGAAGGACAATATTAATATTCATGCACCAAATGTAAAGAGTTTATATATTTAACTAAATGACAGAAATCTTAAATGTAAAATGTTAAATTGGAATGTATGTGTAAAATGAAAGCTTGATGACATATTAGGGGAATAGGAAAATGCAAGTATAAATTTTATTTAAAAAAGAACAAATGAGTACAAAATTGATTATGCAATAGTATTGTTCATTGTAGAAGAGATGAACCTATGAGAAAAAAATACATAAAACAATGAACTAGAAAAGGAAAATAATGCTAGTGTCTTTTGGTGAGGAAGAAAAATAAGTAATGATATAGTGAAAGTACATTAAGAAACACACCAACCAAAAGGAGGAAACAGAGGAACAATTTCAGGTTTCTGATCTGCTCTCATTAAAATATAGCCTATGGCTGCTCTTAAGGATTGCATGGTGCTAATAAAAGACTTCCTCTTTCCAGATAGCTGCTGAATCTCTTCAGATTAAAGAAATTGATAAATTATTGCTTTGTCTTTCTGATAATTTAATCTGTCATGTAGTAGAATAGAAGATAGAGGGAACTAATATTCTGGACCTGGATCTGACCAGTAAGGTAGAACTTGTTGGAAAGGTAGAAATGACAGGAAATTTGGAAGGAAGTAATTATGACATATTAAAGTTTGTGGTTGGTAAGAGCATAAAAAGTAGACACAATATGGTGTATACTCTTGATTTGGAGATATTAAGCTTCAAAGTATTCAGAGAAAATATGGACAGGTCCGCATGGACAAAAAATGTATAAGGGAAATCAATATAAGACCAATGAGGTGCATTTCAGAAATATGTTGCAATAATAAACATGCAAGTTTCCCTATGAGGAAGAAAAGAGACAGTTGTCAAAACCCAGAAAGAGAAGGTTTGAGGTAATAGGATGAATACAAATGCAGACACATGAACATATAAACAAACCAGGAGAACTGGAAATTAGTAAAAACAAGTAGGAGAAAAGATTTATCAATGGGAAAATGAAGAAACAAGTAAGTGAGGTGAATGGGAAACATCAGCCAGAATACTGTTACAATCTTCCTCCTTAAAAATGAATATCACAATATATGTGTGTGATATTTATGACTTGCACATTCAAGTGATATAAAGCAGCATAGTGTAGAGGATTAAGTAATTTTTTTGAGAATGAGGAAGAACTGAGTACACATCCTACCTTTGAGATAGGCAGTGGATGCCAGTAGTCTCTTAACCTCTCAGTAATCTAAGCGACTCTCTAAAACCATGTCACAGAAAAAGTTCATGGTTTTATTGGTAGAGGGAATCCCTCCCACCCTCCCCCCACACCCACAACCCCCTGCCAAGGTCCAATCCTTATATTGAGTTTAAAGGAACAATTAGCTTGTGTAAATCATGAAGGTATTGACAAAAAGGGGACTTATGATATTACTACAGAATTTAAAGAGCCTAAATGATAGATTTTAGGGATCATTGATCAACACCAGTGTTGTTTGAAGGATCACACAAGATATTTGTAGAGGGCTTAGCACAGTGCCCAGTACATAATAGCTACTCAATAAATGCTCCTTCCCTTTCATTCCTTTGCAGGTACTACCATGATTTTATCTGCATATAGGCCAGATATAAAATATGCTTCTTTAAAATTCTACCATATTTCCCCTTAACTCATTTCTTCCCATGCCACTGAGCCAACAATCAGATACCTAGCATGGTTAGGAGGCTCCTAATATTGTAGAAATAATGTATTACATTTTCAAGGAAACAAATGCCACCACATTGTTTTCAGTTTTGGTTTTGGTGTTGCTGTATGTGCATTTACTTTTAGCCCAAACCTGTTATTCTATTTAATTTCTTCCATCCATACATATGAGTTAACACTCTTCAATGCATTGTTTTTAGAGCAGAGTTCTTGTAATTTCCTTTGTTAATCTGGTGAAGCCTGTGGGCAATGTCTTAGAGTAATATTGAAGTAATTTTTTTTAAATTACTTAGGATTAAAAAATAAACCAATTATATTGAAGTATAAATATCAAATATATTTTTAAAAGCTTAACCTAATTTAAGAACCTCAATTTAGAAAAATTATTGACATGGATAAATTAGGTATTTTGCCCAGGTTCTTGGAGATAATATGGAAGGGTAGGAGTGGAACCCAGACCTTTCTGATTTAAAGAGCAATTCTCAATAGGGAACACAATGCAGATACATAAAATAATCATTTCCATTCCAAATTAAAAAGACAAAGGATAAATTACCAGAAAGTATAATATGATTAGTCATTGGTACACGCACAGTGTGGTAAAATGAATTTATAATTTTCTAAGAGGTTTGTTCTCTCTACTGTACTGAGAAGGGGTTCTATGTCTTCCATTCCTGCATAGTTGGCTCCTGTGATTCAGTTTCCAAATCATCCCAAAGAACAAATTGACCCTACTTCCCTGAAGAGAAAATACATAAACTAGTCTTTAAGCAAACAAATATGTAGAAGCTCAGGATAGAATAAACATCCCCTTGCCCCAAGCAATTTGGAAATGGCTACAGGTTCATAAGAAACCCAAGTCATTTATGTTTCATCAACAAACCCAAACCAGGCAAATATAAGTTATTTTCCAAGGAATGGGAATAAAAAATTAAGATGTGTTAACCAGAATTCTCACCTTTTATGTATCCCAAATATTTTTCATGGACCATTTGCTATTGAGTTAAGAAGGGGAATTGCAAGTGTCACTTACTGCTATATTTCTTTTCTGGGAAGAAGAGTTTCTAAAAATGCACTTTTGACCCAATATAATAAAAGTTTATGGGACTGCCACCAAAATTATCAGTATAGTGTTTTACCAAAGTCCTAAACTTTTACTATTCCCACTAGTTCTGAAATTCTCCCACTTGGAGAAGGCAGAGCCAAGATAGTGGAGTAAAGCAGGAACTAATCTGAACTCTCCTGAATTGATGTCCAAACAACTATAAAATAACACCTCAAAATGAATTCTACACCAATAGAACAAACAAAAAAGATGAGATGAAGCAGCCACCCAAAACAACTTAGAAAGTTGGTAGGAAAGGTTTCTCCCACTCAGTTCAAATGGGGGTGTAAGTCCATTGCAGGTGGTATCCAAACAAGCAATCAGCAGGTTGTGCCGCAGCAAGTCAGATGAGAGGCTTCAAGCAAAAGGTAGATCAGTAGGACAGTAATAGGGCACAATGCTTCTGGCCCAAGAAGCTGAAAAAGTCCCCTCCACACCAGGACAGCACAACTTTAAAAGTTATGAAATAATCTTGAAAAATGAACCACAGCAGCAACAACAACAACCACAACCAAACAATGAAACAAATTCCTGACCATAAAAAGTTACTAAATTAACAAAAGAACAAAATATAAGGGATGTACAAAAGATGGAGATGATCCCTTAAAAATTGGAATTGGGTAAGTGGAAGCTAATGACTCCAGGAGTCATCAAGAAACAATAAAACAAAATCAAGAGAATTAAAAAAAAAAGAAGAAAATGTGAAATATCTCATTAGAATAACAACTGCACTGGAAAGTAGATCCAAAAGAGATAATTTAAGAATTGTTGGGCTACCCAAATGCCATGACATAAAAAAGGGTCCAGAGATTATCTTTCAAGAAATTGTCAAGGGAAATTTTCCTGTCCTAAAACCAGAGAATAAAATACAAGTTAAAAGAATCCACTTATTGTAGAGACACCAAAATGAAAACTCTGGGGAGTGTGTTAGCCAAATTCCAGAACTACCAGATTAAGGAGAACATATTGCAAGCAGAGAGGAAAAAAATAATCTAAATACTGTGGAGCCACAGTCAGTATTATGCAGAATTTAGCAATTTCTACATTAAAGGACTGGAAACCTTGCAATATGATATTCTGGGAGGTAAATGAGCTCAGATTACAACCAAGAGTCACGTACCAAAAATAAAAGAAAACAGTATAATCTTTCAAGGGAAAATATGACTATTCAATAAAAAGAGGACCTTCTAGCATTACTGATATTGTTGCCTGTGATATTAGAAAATAAATGTGATCTTTCTTTCATTAGAGAATCTACTTAGAGATGTTAAAAATCTTCAGTGGGGACAGAGCCAAGATGGTGCAGTAAAAGCAGGAACTTGCTTGAGCTCTCGCCCAAACCCCTTCAGATGCCTATAAAAAATGACTCTAAACAAATTCCAGATCTACACAACCCACAAAATGACAGAGTGAAATAAATCTGCAGCTCAAGATAAACTGGAAGGTCAACAGGAAGGGTCTATAACACCAGGGCTAGGAGGGGAGCTCAGTACAGCCTGGGCCACAAAGAAAGTGTTAATTGCCTACACTCAATATTTACTTTCTATATTTTTGTACACTTAGGATAAAATCTGTATTTTTTCTATAACATGTCTTATGTCATTACAGGACAAACTGCATAAGGAACTAATTATGTCCAAAAGAAGTTTGATGTAGTAGTGAAGATACATTCTTGATTTTGAGTCAAGAAGCATTCATATTTCCCTGGTTTGTGAGAAAGTCTTTGTGAGAAAATAACTTTATATCTTTGCTCCTCAATTTCTCTTTCCTATAAAATGGGTATTATTATAGCTATAATATTTACTTCAAGGTTGTTGTTACATAAACAGCAGATAAATGTATATAAAGTCCTCTATAAATCCCAAATTGATGTATAAATGTCATTGATTATTATTTTTGAAGAAACACTAAGATGGGAGAAGCTGAAGGAGACAAATATGAAATCATATTAATGACAAGTGATTCATCTTTTCAAACACATGTTGCTGTTTCAAGGTTAGTTTATTTTTAAGAGTATACCAGTCTAAATCTAAAGAAAGTTATAAGGAAAATCAATATTTTCAAGCTTTGAAGGACCATATAAGCCATCTTTTCATTGAATAATCATTTCTTAAGTATACATAAACCTCTATGTTTTATGTTACATATAATTGAAAAAAAAGTCAAAATTCTCTAATCTTAAGGAGATAGTATTACATAGTAGAGTGGATAAGACATTCGAACAACAATGATTATATAAGACAATGTGTGATAAGTGACATGAAAGTAATTTTTTTCAAAAGGTGTATAGGCTCAGCGGAGGTGCTTTCACAACTAGATGATAAGGGGAGGATATATGAATTCATCACGTGATTTAAGTTTTGAAGGATGAATAGAATTTTGATAGGAAAAAAATGGGGCAAAAGCTACAAGGAAATTCCATGCAAGTGGTATGATATGGACAAAATAAACAAAGTATAAAAAAAACATTTCCAAGAATAACACCTTGTTTAAAATATAAGGTGATGGACAATGGTATACATGAATAATAAGCTAGTCTGAGACAAGATGGCTAAACAATTTGGATTTTGAACATTAGCCTAAAGGGAACCATCAGAAGTTTAAACAATAAAGTGGCTCAGTAATGGTGATGGTGTTTGTGAAGGATTAGTGCCTGACCTAGAATGGGTGACAGATAGGACAAAGTATATTAAGTGAGGAGTGGGAGATGGGAGAGAGGTGACCACAGTGACTAGCTATACCCTTCCGTAGGTTATATTCTTTATCTTTTATGTGTATCTTAGTCATAGCAACTAAAGGTCTTCCACCTTCTGAATTCACGACTCTCTGATAACTACTCAGGTCTTGCCTGTAATTGAAATTATAAGAGATTAATTAAATTCAGTTTGGATTAAAAGGGAAACAATTAGAGGATGAAGGTCAGATCATGAAGTTAATAAAATCATTCTAGGATCAGGTGATAAAGGACTACCCAAAAGGAGAAATTGAAAACAAAATAAAATAGTAAATGTGATAGATACTCAGAGGACAAATCAACTAAAATTATCATTACACTATTATACCAATAAAAATGACCAAATTTGCATGAATAAAAGCTATTACCCTACTAATGAAGAGAAATCTTGGAGTATTTCTTTGAACAGATGCAGAATGTAGAAAATAGAAAGAAGGAAACTGATTTTATAGCAACACAGTAAATTTAAACAATTTTCAAAAGCATAAGAACTAAGCTTAGTGTGATGACAAACAGTAACTCCAGTGGACCAGGAAGGAAGCTTCCTTTCCACTTTCTTATAGAGAAGTGATAGTTTCAGGATACAGAACAAGATACATGTTTGGTCATGATAAATGTGGGAGTGTATATGACTGTACTATGCATACAGGCTGCAAAGGTTTTTTTTTTTTAATTTTATAAGAATGTGGGATTAAATTAAAATAAAATTCTATTAATTTGAAAGAATGAAAAATAAATAAAGGGATTGGGGTTAAAATAGTTTGTCACTTTCAGCTTTTTAGTTTGTATAATTGAAAAATTAAGTATGGGGAAAGAACATAATATTTTTTTCAATGGTCACACAGATAAACTGTCACAGACTTGACTAAAGCCATACTCTTCTGGATTAGACAAGTCTTCTGCACCATGTGCTGGGTGTGTGTGTGTGTGTGTGTGTGTGTGTGTGTATGTGTGTATGTGTGTGTGTGTGTGAGAGAGAGAGAGACAGAGAGAGAGAGAGAGACAGAGAGAGACAGAGAGACAGAGAGACAGAGACAGAGAGACAGAGAGAGATTTGGGAAAAGCATGATTATCTTTATAATGGCATATTAAATACTGATCTTGAGAGTATAAAAAAGAAGTAAATGAAAATATCCTACTCTAAAGGAACCAAAGCAACAACTTTAGGTTCATATGCATTTTTTCATTGACTTTCTTGCTTAAACGATTTCTAAAAATGTCAAAAGTAGGAATAAAATCTGATCATTTTGTGGTTTATTTTCTAACATACCAGTTCAGGAAAAAAAGAAAAAAAGAGAAAAAAAAAGATAAGTGGAGAAAGAAACAAAGATAGAGATAGAGACAGAGACAGAGATTGATTGACATAGAGATGGACAAAGAAAAAGAGAGACAGAACTAGAAACAGAAATAGAGAGAAAATTCTTTTCACAAATTTAATTTCATTGTGAACCAAAATATACTTCTTTTATGGTGAAAGTTAGTTATGGTAACATTATATTAATTTGAATATTGGGGCATATGAAATATTCAGGGAGAACTAATGCCTCTAGTCTGATGGCTTGCCAAGCCCTTTTCAGAACTGCTCATTCACCTTGGTATCAATCTGATACCAACTCTTCCCTGTGGTTCCAGGAAGCTGTAGGATATCTAATGGCCACTCCCATGTAGTTAAGCTAAGCCAGCTTGATGGCAACTAATAGACCTCAAACCCATTGGTGGATTAGGGAGGTGTGTACCCTAAACATGTGCAAACTTCCCCTGGTGGAAGAGGCAGATGACAATTCGTCTCAATGGCCATGAAGGCAGCTGAAGCAGGAACTATGGAGTGTTTACAGCTTGGTCAGATATCAAAGATACAAAGGTCATCCACTGGATCTCAAGCATCACTGGTCATCTTGATTTTTATCTTTTTATGGTTATTTGTTGTTTTTGGAGGGGGGCAGTCAAGGCAATTGGGGTTAAGTGACTTGCCCAAGGTCAAACAGCTAGTAAGTGTGTCAAATGTCTAAGGCCAGATTTGAACTCAGGTCCACCTGACTCCAGGGAACTCCAGGAACTCACTGCTCCACCTGGCTGTCCCTTGATTTTCATCTTGACACTGGATTTCAAAGACTGGAAGAGAAAATGAGGGTGACAACTTTGTGCAACTTAAATCCAGTTCATGCACAAGTCAAAATATCATCCTATGATGCCACTGGTCCTTTTTAAAATCAAAGGATGGACAAAAACAATTTAAAGATAAGCTTTAATATAGATAATTTATATTTAATATTTTAGACTATAATTGGTTATTTTCATATAATCACAAAATTTTTGAAAGTGGCTTTTAAAATTAATTATCTGAAATAAAAAAAAATCACTGAGCTATCTGTGATTTAATCTGCAAAGCTAGTATTTGCATATCAAATTCCTCAGAGGAGTAAATTACAGAGCTGAGTTTTATAACAAAACAAAAAAAAAAGGAATTCAAAATGATAGAAACTTCTTTGGAACAAATTCAATTGTACAAGGCAGGTCTCCTGACTAGTTAGCTTCTCCCAGATTTTTTTTTATTCCTTTGCCAGATGTCCTTACCTGCAGGTGGTGTCTTTTCTAACCACAAATTGTACTGGAAAAGAGAGGAACTTGTGGTCAATGGTTAGCAGTCACCCCCACTCCCCCACCTCCATCATCCTTAGAAGTGTCTGTTACTCAACTTAGACTCTAGCTTAAGAAAAAAAGGAGTATATCCACAAAGACTGGAAAAAGAAACAATTCTGGCTAACTATTCTCCACCTGCCAGAAAGGAGAAAGCCTGTGGTCAACCGCTCTTTTTAAAAGAGTAATCTTCAGATTATTTTATTATGTCAGATTCTACATTATCTGCTACTAAAGGATAAAGTCTTTTCTTTGTATTCACTAAATATATTGTTAGTTTAGACTTGAGAGACTATCTATGTTAGTCTGCCTTATTTTAGGACTACCTTTTCCTAAAGAAGGAAGCTTAATCCTATAATCAAACTAAAAATAATCAATAACAGCTAATTTCCTTATCAGGTATAACTTCATAGGTTATCCAAACACCTTACATGTGAAACATGAACCACTCCCCAAAACCTTTCAGAAAGTTCCAGTTAAGGAGAAAACTACATCTATAATCCAGACCCTACCATAACCAGTATAATGCTCCTTACCCAATACAGCATTGCACACTGTGATAACACACTGGGTTTGCTAAAGTATTTAGTTTCTGATCATATGCATTATTTGTTTTAAACTATATTAGTTGTATTCAGCTTATCACATAACAAGGGCCATTCAACATATATATATATATACATATACATATATATATATATATATATATATATATATATATGTATGTATGTATATATAAACTACAAATAAAGAAAAGTAACAAAAAAATATGAATGAACTCTAAAGTAATGATACTTTTTAAATTCAATTCCACAAAGATTTCTTAAGGATCTTTTCTCTGCAGGACTCTGTTAAGAGTTAATTAAAAGCTGGAGTATGTACAAGAAAAAACAGATGTCTAACCCTAATGGAACACACAAGTCTAGAAAGAGGATAGCTGTATGTCAGGAATGTTCTAGTGAGTGCTCAAAATTTGGCTCTCAAAAAAGTACTCATGACCCACTTTTGAGATTAACATACATTTTTCAATATCTTCTCCATCAATTTCTTTAGTCTAGATGATAAACAATACAATAAATCAAACCTTGCACAGCATTTATGGATTTCAGAGATGTTAATGTTCACGCTGAAAATTTAACAGTAAGAAGTTATTTAGACACAGCTTCAATACAGCACAGATATACATACGTGTGTGTGTCCTTTCATAATCAAATGGATTTATAATCTCTGATCATAATCATAAATCACTGATTTGAGTACTCTCCTCAATGATATACTTCACAACTCATCTATGCCCCCTCATTCTTTGATTACTTCATTCTGTGTATTGTTTATCTATGTTTTTTTTTCCCATAAATCCATCAGAATTATGTTTACTCAACATTATAGGACTTTCTTCATTTTCTTTTTTACTAGGCATAGATGTCAGTGGAGCATTCATCATAATCATTGGTCAGTCATCATTCTACACAAGCAACCATGATCCTTTTCTTTTTTTTTTCCTGACACTACATTTCTATGCACTACATTCGTTGCTTAGTTACCTAATTTTATTTTATCTTTACTTTCTTTTCACCCCCTCTATAATGTTTTTCCCTTTCCTTATGAGTTATCAGACATTTTAGAGTGTAATTTACATTTATGCAAATCAAATAATTATAATATAGGATCACCATATTATAAGTTAGCATTATCATAAGCATATAAAAAGTTTTACATTCATTTATTCATAAAAATACATGGCAATTACACCAAAGATTTGTAATATTAACATTGCAATATAAGGTTCAAGGGGGGAAAGTAATTAATTACTGGTCATCAATAGACAATTAAAGTTGTATTTCAAGGATGTGTAAATGCTTAATAGGTAAGATCAGGAAGTTAATATAATATGCTTTTGCTCCATTGTCTAATGAAGAAACCAGTTCATGAGGGCCAAAGGCAAATTAAATATCTGTTGCTGCTAACTAATGCTATGAGCTATAAAAAAATGTGCCTTCATACCACTGAGACATTAGCATTTATTATCAACAGGACAAAAACTGCCTTTGAAATGAATTTTTGTGGGAGGAAAATTCTAACATTTAAAAATGATTCTCGAAGATGGCGGCTGGTAAGCACGAACTAGAGTGAGCTCCGTACCCGAGTCCCTCCAAAAACCTATAAAAATGGCTCTGAACCAATTCTAGAACGGCAGAACCCACAGAACAGCAGAGGGAAGCAGGGCTCCAGCCCAGGACAGCCCGGATGGTCTCTGGGTGAGCTCTATTCCACACGGAGCTGGGAGCTGGGAGCTGGGAACGGAGTGGAGCAGAGCCCAGCCTGAGTGGCGTGGACGATCCAGACCAGAGGCCGGGCGGAGGGGGCCCTAGCGCCCTGAATACGTGAGCAGTTACCAGACCCCTCGACCCACAAACACCAAAGACTGCGGAGAAGGTTAGTGGGAAAAGCTGCGGGAGTGGAAGGAGTTCGCGGTTCGGCTTCCAGCCCCGGGGGCAGCGGAGGTGGGGCAGCTACAGCTGTTGTTGCTTCCGGCTCCAGGCCCACCTGGTGGGGGGAATTAGGTGGCGGATCACAGCGGGGGTGCACAGCCTGCCGAAGATCTGAGCCCAGTCTGGACTGGGGGTCCTTGGGGAAGGAGGAGTGCGACTCTGACAGAGCTGGCACCTCCCCCCCAAACGTAGAACATAGAACTCTGCAATCTACAAGCAGTCATACCCCACTGAAAAACTCAAGGGTCAAGTTAGTTGGTTGGGAATATGGCCAGGACGCGAAAACGCGCCCAGATTCAGTCTCAGACTTTGGATTCTTTCTTTGGTGACAAAGAAGACCAAAACATACAGCCTAAAGAAGACAGCAAAGTCATAGAGCCTACAACCAAAGCCTCCAAGAAAAACATGAACTGGCCCCAGACCATAGAAGAACTCAAAAAGGATTTGGAAAAGCAAGTTAGAGAAGTAGAGGAAAAATTGGGAAGAGAAATAAGAAGGATGCGAGAAAGCCATGAAAAACAAGTCAATGACTTGCTAAAGGAGACCCAAAAAAATACTGAAAAATACACTGAAGAAAACAACACCTTACAAAATAGACTAACTCAAATGGCAAAAGAGCTCCAAAAAGCCAATGAGGAGAAGAATTCCTTGAAAGGCAGAATTAGCCAAATGGAAAAGGAGGTCCAAAAGACCACTGAAGAAAATACTACTTTAAAAATTAGATTGGAGCAAGTGGAAGCTAGTGACTTTATGAGAAATCAGGATATTATAAAACAGAACCAGAGGAATGAAAAAATGGAAGACAATGTGAAATATCTCCTTGGAAAAACCACTGACCTGGAAAATAGATCCAGGAGAGAGAATTTAAAAATGATTGGACTACCTGAAAGCCATGATCAAAAAAAGAGCCTAGATACCATCTTTCAGGAAATTATCAAGGAGAACTGCCCTGATATTCTAGAGCCACAGGGCAAAATAGAAATTGAAAGAATCCATCGATCGCCTCCGCAAATAGATCCCAAAAAGAAATCGCCTAGGAATATTGTTGCCAAATTCCAGAGCTCCCAGATCAAGGAGAAAATACTGCAAGCAGCCAGAAAGAAACAATTTGAATATTGTGGAAACCCAATCAGAATAACCCAAGACCTGGCAGCTTCTACATTAAGAGATCGAAGGGCTTGGAATGCGATATTCCGGAGGTCAATGGAGCTAGGATTAAAACCTAGAATCACCTACCCAGCAAAACTGAGTATCATGTTCCAAGGCAAAATATGGACTTTCAATAAAATGGAGGACTTTCAAGCTTTCTCAGTGAAAAGACCAGAACTGAATAGAAAATTTGACTTTCAAACACAAGAATCAAGAGAAGCATGAAAAGGTAATCAAGAAACGGAAATTGCAAGGGACTTACTAAAGTTGAACTGTTTTGTTTACATTCCTACATGGAAAGATGATGAGTATGATTCATGAGACCTCAGTATTAGGGTAGTTGAAGGGAATATGCATATATATATGCATATATATATGTTTATGTATATATATAAGTGAATGTGTATGTATGCATGTATCTATGTGTATATGTATGTATGTGTATGTATGTGTATATATATATATATATGTAAAAGAAAGAGAGCAGACACAGGGTGAGTTGAGGATGAAGGGAAGATAGCTAAAAGAAATAAAATGAAATTAAGGGATGAGAGAGTAACTTACTGAGAGAGGGAGATAGGGAGAGATAGAATGGGGTGGATTATCTCCCATAAAGGTGGCAAGAGGAAGCAGTTCTAGGAGAGGAGGGGAGTGGGCAGGTGAGGGGGGAATGAGTGAACCTTGCTCTCATCAGATTTGGCCTGAGGGGGAATACCATACATACTCAGTTGGGTATCTTACCCCACAGGAAAGAAGAGGGAGGAAGATAAAAAAAAAAATAAAAGGCAGGGGGATGATGGAGTGGAGGGCAGATGGGGGTGGAGGTAATCAAAACAAACACTTTGGAAAGGGGACAGGGTCAAGGAAGAAAATTCAATAAAGCGGGATGGGTTGGGAAGGAGCAAAATGTAGTTAGCCTTTCACAACATGAATATTGTGGAAGGGTTATACATAATAATACATGTGTGGCCTAGGTTGAATTGCTCAACTTCTTAGGGAGGGTGGGTGGGAAGGGAAGAGGGAAGGGAATTTGGAACTCAAAGTTTTAAAATCAGATGTTCAAAAACAAAAAAACTTTTTGTATGCAACTAAAAAATAAGATACACAGGCAATGGGGCGTAGAAATTTATCTTGCCCTACAAGAAAGGAAGGGAAAAGGGGATGAGAGGGGAGGGGGGTGATAGAGGGGAGGGCTGACTGGGGAACAGGGCAACCAGAATATACGCCATCTTGGAGTGGGGGGGGAGGGCAGAAATGGGGAGAAAATTTGTAATTCAAACTGTTGTGAAAATCAATGCTGAAAACCAAATATGTTAAATAAATTAATTGCATTAAAAATATATATATATATATTTAATTTATTAATTCATCAATCGATAACATATTAATTATTTAAATAATAACTGTAATTTTAATTATTATATACTTACATATTGTATTGTTATCGTATATTGTATTATAATCAATAAAATATTAATTATTAAAAAAAAAATAAAGAAGCTACGGCACAAGGCAAAAAAAAAAAATGATTCTCTTTTTGTTTTTAAAATAATTCAAATGGACCTTATGTTCCTGTTTATAGCTATTGTACAGGGATTTTTAAAGATGGAAAAGAAATATTCCTTATCTGTCTATCAAATCAAATTTCCATGTGGAAATTAATTTCCCATTTCTTTACAGCAAGCCTATATATATACACACACACATATATATGTACATATATGTATATATATACATGCATGTATACATATATGAAATACACACACACTTTTTTTTTCCTGCAAAGATAACTTTTTGTGGTTTTACTCTCAGTATTGAATTCATCTGAATCTACTGGTGTCTCATGGATGCAATGACTTGGTGAATGCAAGAGTTGCATTGTGACAGGATCTCAGAATATTTTATAATTCTGCTACTTCAGTAGACTTTTTTAGATACCTCATCAATGTATAGCAATGGCACTAAAGGTCCTTGGGTTTCTTGTAGCTTTTAAAGGCACAAACTGTACAAAATATTAAAGGGCTCTTATGTGGTGAAAGAAGGTAGGACAGGATCACCAATTGTGGATCAAGGAAAAAAGAAATCTATACTGTCTTCTATTTTGTTCTACTTCCAGTTTCATTTTCCCTCTAGTGATCAAAGGAAATCAATGGACAGTACAATGAACAAGCACTAGGTCCTTATCTTGTCAATATCCTAAGGCAGCTGGCAATAAAATCACTGAAAACAATTGAGCTACAAAAAGCATTGTAACCCAACAAGAGACTGAATTAAAAAGAAAACATTTGGCTTTATTCTTTAAAACAGTGGAAATGGAATGTCCTTGAGAGCCTGGGGCTCACTAGAGCAAAAAGAGCTAAATGTCAGGAAAATAAAAGGAGTAACCCCATCAGAGATGGAATATGTATTCAGAAGAATTCAGAGGGAGAACAAGAAATAAAGGAAAAAAAAAGATTCTAAACTAAAGAAGTTGAAGTACATATTAATTATCAGAAAGATTTCAATTTGGAAGACTACATAGAGGGAAAACAATTTGATCTTACATATACAAAATGAACAATTTAAGCAACACCTTTGCATACGTAGTCACATACTAATTTCTTTAGTGCTTCTGCATGTGGGATAAGATTTTACAGAAGTTTTTATTTATTTATTTGTCTTTCAACTTAATAACAGAATTTACGAAGGTGACTAGAAAGAGAAGATGGTAATCCAGTTCCTTTATATTCTTCTCTCCCACATACCACTCATCCAGTATTACAGCTTTGGGTTGGATGAGCACATTCAAATCACTTTTACCCAGTAGTCCAGGTTTTACCAGAAGAAAACAGGCATAGAAATCAAACCTTGATAAATTTCCTGTCAGAGAGGAAAAAAAAATAGTCTGGTCTCTTAATGACTTCTCTAAGCTTCTGTTTAAATCTTTGTTTCTCATTCTCATGTAGTATACAATGCCTTTGTTTTTTTTTTATATTTTGAATTACTCAAAAAATTCAGCATTGCTTTGAAGACTATATCTTTGCTTTTATAATTCTACTAAACAATTTATTTATAATTGTGGAACAATTCCTGGATAGTTGGATTAGCTGGTTTCTTAAGTATTTGGCTCCAGAGCCATTTTCCCAATATGGCTGTTATGACATCTATCACTTTCCAAATCATAGGGATTTTGTATGCATTATAGGAATGTAAAAGAGTGCATTGATTACAAGTCATGTTATCTTGGTGTGTGCTCAATATGACTTTAACATTAGAAAAGAGAAAAAAAAATAAAGCAAAACAAAACAAAAATTTGAGAATTTAGTTTTGTTCAAAGAATATGCAGGGAGCTTGGTTCAACATCAACAGTTTCCAGGGACATGTGCACTCTTTCTAGCATGAGATGATTGATTTTAAAATTATATCAAATCTTATTAGCTCTGTTCTGAGTTAGTTGAGTTCATCATACAGAGGTTTGTTACCTTGAGATTATCTTTGATTCTTTCCTCTACCTCAATATTCATATACCATCAATGAGCAGACCAAATACCTCACTTATTGACTACTATTCTCAATACCACTACCATAGAAGTCTTCATTTCTGAATCTCTTGCAATAGCCTCCTTATAAGTTTTCCCACTTTTCTTCATACCCATCTCCTTCTATTATATCCTCCTGATTGCTGAAGATTAATTTTTATACAAATTGTAAATGTGATTCATCTGCTCAAAAGTCTTTACAAATTCTTTTTTCTGTCTCATAAGCAAGCAAACTGACAAAATTCTTCAGTCAGATATTCAGGATCTTTTCCTTACTTGCCACCCTTACATGTGCATCCTTATATCTAGTGGTGGGCCAGCATCAATGAGTTCTTGAGGGACAATAGCTAATTTTTCTAGTTTGATAATTTGTTCTTTGGAAATAGGCAAACACAGAAGCAAGATGACATAGAGGCAGGGAATCAGCTGAACTCTCTTAACATTCCCATCCTGTAATGGTAATCAAGGAAGGATTTTTTGCTATCAAGTGCCATTAATGAGTCTGACCTTTGTTTGAATGGGGCAGATAAAATGGGATCTTTGTCTTGGGATACTGCTCAGCACTAAGACAATCTAGAGTCACTGATTGAAAATAATGTATAAGGTGTTAGTACTGAATAATGAACGTTCCCACACCCTTAAAGATTTCTCACAACCTAAATGGTGAGCCTTGAGCCCCTCAGGGTCCTGAACAGGGTATATGTACTAGAAGGTTAGCCTTTGACTTTTGAGGGTACATTCATTGAAAGAGTGATGAAACTCTGGGCAAGCCATTGAAACAGCCCCCCCCCCCCCAGTCCTCCCTGCTTCGATAGATAACCCAGATGCTGGTGCTTCTCTGGTAACTATGTATTGCCATAAATAAACTGGTGTGTGTTATTTGCTATGTTTATAATGTATGTGATTTGTAATTTCTGCCCTGAAGATCGGGGGGCTGATCTTTGCCCCCTGAATGAAGTGAATGATATTTGTATGTTGAATTAAACTGAGATTGTTAGTCCCTTAAGTTGCTTTCCTTAGAAAAGCATATCAAAGAACCTGTGTTGGCAGCCTTTCTGTGTGCTGGTGTTATTGGTCTTACACAGCCGCAATAGCTGCTAGCTAATTATTGTTACACCTTCAAACAACTTTAAAATAATGCAGGAAGCACATTTCTGGAGTGGCACAGAAAACAATAGGTTAGAGTGAGACATTTTTCCAGTCCAAGAAAATTTAGGAGGTCAGCAGAAAAGGCCTGCAATACTGGAATGGTGGTTAGCCTACAGCTCAATGCATCCTACAGCAACACCACCTGTAGTCTTTGGAGTTGACTGCAACAGAAGTAACAGTACCTTCAGGAGCCCTCAGCCCACAAATGGTAAAGAGCGGGGATGGCAGATGACTGGTCAGAAAGATATTACAGGGGATCCTTTGCTGGTTCTCAGCTCAAGACCCTACTGCATTGCCCATAGGCCATTCTGTATCGCAGTTTCAAGGCAAAGAAGAGCATTAGTGCTTGCAGCTGTGGGGGAACAGAGACCCTAGTCACAGTTTCAGTGTAGATGAGGGCTTGTGGTTGCTCACAAGGGAATAGTGACCCTGGTCTCTGTTTCAAGGCAAAAAAAGAAGTATAGCCTTGTGGCAGCAAAAGAGCAATTGTCCAAGCCACAATTATAGGGCCAAAAGGAACATTGCTTGTGGCCACAAGGGAACAGCAGCTATGCTCTCAGTTCCAAGATAGAAAAGAACACTAGCACTTGCAGTTACAGGGAAATATAAGAACTGGTCATAGTTCTAGGGTCAAGAGCAGCATTAGCACTTGTGGCTACAAAAAGTCAGGGTTCTTTGCTGGGTAAAGACAAGAGCAAAGAACAGGTGAACAGTGACTCTCTTTAGATCATAACACCTTTGCAATGAAGCAGCACCTAAAACGTAGAGAATCCCAGAAGTGCTCCGAAAATAGGAGTATGAAAAACCTAAGGCTAGGTAGAGTTCCTTTCTTTAAATATATATTAAGAATGCTTGAAAATCCTCTATCTCATTGAATGTCCATTTTTCCCCTAAGGATTATGCTCAGTTTTGCTGGGTGGGTTATTTTTGGTTGTAATTCTACCTCCTTTGACTTCTGGAATATCATATTCCAAGCTCTATGATTCTTTAAGGTAGAAGCTGGTAAATCTTGTGTGATCCTGACTGAGGCTCCACCATACTTGAATTGTTTCTGTCTGCTTGCAATATTTTCTCCTTGACTTGTGAACTTAGGAATATGGCTATAATATTCCTGGGATTTTTCATTTGGGGGTTTCTTTCAGGAAGTGATCAGTGGGTTCTTTCAATTTCCATTTTACTCCCTGGTTCTAGAATATCAGGACAGTTTTCCTTGAAAATTTCTTGAAAAATAATGTCTAGGCTTTTTTTTAATCATGCCTTTCAAGAAGTTCAATAATTTTAAAATTATCTCTCCTGGATCTATTTTTCAGATCAGTTGCTTTTCCACTGAGATATTCCATAATGTCTTCTTTTTTATTCTTTTACTTTTATATTATTGTTTCTTGATTTTTCATAAAGTCATTAGTTTCATTTGCTTCATTCTAATTTTTAAGGAATTCTTTTCTTTTGAACTTTTAGACCTCCTTTTCTGTTTGATCAATTCTGTTTTTTAAGACATTCTTCTCATTAGCTTTTGTCCCTCTTTTGTCATTTGTTCTAGTCTATTTTTAAGGTGTTGTTTTATTCAGAATTTTTTGTCTCCTTTATCAAGCTGTTCACTCATTTTTCATGATTTTCTTGAATCACTCTCTTTTACCTCCCCAATTTTTCCTCTACCTCTCATACTTGATTTTCAAAATCCTTTTTGAGCTCTTCCATGGCCTGAGACCAATTCCTATTTTTCTTGGAGGCTTTGGATGCAGGAGATTTGACTTTTTTTTTCTTCTGAGTTTGCGTTGTGATCTTCTTTGTCACCATAATAAATTTCTATAGTCAAGTTGTTTTTTAACTGTTGTTTGCCAATTTTCTTAGCAAATTACTTGACTTTTAATTCTTTGTTATGGTAGGGCTCTGCTTCTGGTGTGGAAAGTTTGCTGTCCCAAGCTTCAAAGGATTTGTGCAGCTTTTTTCAGGGATACTTCTGGGGACCTGTAAATTTTCAAATCTTCCAAGGTTTAACAATCTAAGGAGAGATGTTTACTGCTCTCTGGGGCTGTGCTCTGGTCTGTGAGCCACCACAAGAACTCCTTTTGCCATGCAACTGTAAGGAGGGTTCCCCACTCCACTGGTGCTGCAAGCTCTCCTATGGCAGTCCTCCTCCTTGCCTTTTTACTGCTACTCAGGATTGTGAATTAGATCTGAGTATGGGCAAAGTAACAGAGTATTTACTCAGTACTACCAAAAAGACCCCTATAAACTCCTTTTGACCAGTTGTTTGATCCCCTCCCCTTCACTGTTTATTGCATGGCCTGCACTGGACTGTGCTTGTTACTCACCCTGGTGCAATAGACCTTTCCTGCTGACCTTCCAAGTTGTCTTGGGTTAGGAATTTGTTTAACTCCATCTTTTTGTGGGTTCTGAACCTCTAGAATTTGTTTAGTGTCATCTTTTAAAGGTCTTTAGATTGGCTGGGAGAGATCTCAGGTGGTTCCCTGCCTTTACTCTGCCATCTTGACTTTGTCTCTGAACAAAGTTCCATTCATTTCAGTAAGAGAGTCCAATTTTAACATAAAAGTCAAGAAATAATTTAAAAAAAACTGCAAACAACAAAGAATGAACCATACCAAAAAGTTACTATGGTGACAAGAAAGATCACGATGCAAACTCAGAAGGAGAGGAGGATGTCAAAAGAGCTACATACATAGCTCCAAAAAATGGTATTAGGACAGAAACCCAAGAGGTATTCTGATTAAAACTCAAAAAATGATTTTTAAAATACAACAAGAGAGGGAAAGGCAGCATTCAGAAAATAAATGAGAGTGGTGCAAGAAAAATATGAAAAGAGAGAAAACAGCTTAGTAAAAGAGGCACAAAAATAGTGAAGAAAAAAGGACATTAAAATGTAATTAGCCAAATGTCAAAATAATCACAAAATTCATTTAAAAGAACTCTTTAAAAAACAGAGTTGGCCAATGGAAAAGAAGGTACAAAATATCACTGAAGCGAATAATTCCTTAAAAATTACAGCTTGGCAAGTGGAAGCCATTGACTACATCAGACTTTAAGAAACAATCAAACAATATTGAAAGATTTTTTTAAGAAGAAAAAAAATGAAATATTTCATGAAAAAAGTAATCTGGAAAATAGAAAGACAATCAAAGAAAAAAAATCCAAAGGGAGGTAATCTAGCAGTACTAGATCTAAAAATGCATTACAAAGTGGTAATCATCAAAACAATCTTTTACTGGCTAAGACATAAAGTGGCAGATGAGTGAAATAGAATAGATCCAGAATATGTGTAACAACATAGTTACTTGCAGCTACTGTGGCTGTGGAAGGTGAAAAACATCAGTACACAGTAGGGCTGCTAGCATAGGTTAGTTCATCTGCTTTTCTAAGGAAAGCAATTTTAAGGAGTGTTGTGAGTCCCTGGCCTCACAACCAAATCATGTGGGTCTGTGAGCCCCCACACCCAGGCCTTTGCCTAGCAAAGGGCCTGATCTTGTGGACAATGTATGGGGTGGGAGCCAAAGGTGGTGAGTGACTCCGATTTATTCACGATAGCAGCAAACTTTTATATCTTTAGTGACGTAGGTACATTCTTTGGTTACATGGGTGAAAGAACAGGTAAAATCAGGACACCTGGGTACTAGGGCTGCCCCCACTCCACCTACTCTCCTCCCTTTCTCTTCCTGTGCTAACCCAAAGCTCCCTGCAGTCAGGCAGTCCAGGCAAAGAACTGTAAGTTCCATGTGCTCTGCCAAGCCCAGACAGAGAGCCAGAAGTTCCATGTGGTCAAGCAGGTCCGGGCAAAGACCTGGAATTGCTAGGGAGGCAACAAAAATGAGACCCCTCTTCCTGGCTTCACCCATATCTCAGAGCCCTGAGTTTATCTCAGCAGGCCCTGGGAGTGGAGGTCCGAGGAGGGCGGGGCTCGGCTCTAACTCAGCCGGTAACAAAGGAGTTTGCAATCTCACTTTAATTAAACATACATATATCATTCACTTAGTTTGGTGTTGGGGGAATGTCAGCACCCTGAACTTTGAAGAAAACACAAACAGAAATTACAAGCAGAAATTATATAAACAGAGCAAATAACACAAATCAACAGACATGGTTTATAACTGTCTGTCCATAGCAATACATACATAGTTCTCAGAGAGAGAAGCATCAGCATCTGGGTTTTCAAAGCCAGGGAAGATCTTTAATGGCTACCCAGACTCTCATATGGCAAAATCACATGAACACAGTTCCAATGAGTGAGCCCCCAAAGCAAAATGCTAACCTTAGAGTATATATACACTTGTTCAGGGTCAGAGGGTATCACAAGCATATTACTCAAACTTATGTGACTTAGGTTTTCTTTTGACTTAAGCATGTCATCAAAGACTCTTGATTCAATCAAAGACTCAATGAAAGGCACTTGATTGCCTTAGTGCTGAGAAGCACTCCAAAAGAAAAAAACAGCAAAAAGTCCCACTTTGCTTGTCATCACAGTATGCTATATTAATCTATAGTACAGGCTCTATTAATAATGTACTATTTGATAAACCTAAAGATCTAAGCCTTTGGGATAAGGACTTACTATCTGACAAATGTTCTGGGTAAATTGGAAAGCAGGTTAGTAGAAACCAAGTATAGACCAACCACATACACTGCATACCAAGATAAGGTCAAAATGGGTAAATAATTTAGACATAAAAGATGATATCATAAGCAAATTAAGGGAATATGGAAATTTTACCTGTCAGATCTATGGACAAGGGAAAAATTCTGATCTAACAAGAGATGAGAGGATCAGAAAATGTTTAATGAATAATTTGTAGTACATTTAATTTTACTTTTTTTTTCAGAAACAATACCAAGACATGTAAGATTAGACAATAAGTAGGAAACTGAGGTGGGCGGAAAAAGTCATGACCAAGCAAGAGGTAGGGAACATTACAAAATGTAGAATAGAGAATTTTGATCATATTAAATTGAAAAGCTGTTATACAAACAATACCAATGTAATCAAGATCAGAAGGAAAGCAGACATAAAGACCTAAATTCTTAAATATAAGATAGTTGAGTCAAATTCATAAGAGTAATTAATTCCCCATTTGATAAATGGTCAAAGGATATGAGTATGCAGTTTTCAGAAGAAGAAAGCACAACTATCTACAGTCAGATTTAAAAAGTGGTTTAAATAACAATTGATTAAAAAAAAATCTGTAATATAACCTTACACCTATCAGAATGGCTACTACAACAGAAAAGGAAAATAACAGATGTTGAATGGGATGTAGAAAAACTGGGCCACTAATGCAGTTTTGGTTGAGTTATGAACTGATCTTACCATTATGGAGAGCAATATGGAACTGTGGCCACAGGGCCACACTAAAACTGTGTATACCACTCAGCCCACCCTATACCAGAACTGTGTATCCTAAAGAGATCAAGGAAAAAGAGAAGGACCTATATGGGTACACACACACACGCACACACACACACATATGAGTGTATAAATATGTGTATGTGTGTGTGTGTGTAATTAAGGAATGGCTGAAGAAGTTATGATATATCATTCTGAGGCAATACTGTTGCATTCTAATAAATAATAAAAAACCAGGATGGTTTCAGAAAACCTAGATCAACTTATACAAAATGAAACAAAATTAAGTGAGCAGAACAAAAACATTGCACACAATACTAGAAATATTGTACAATGATCAAATGTTAATAACTTAGTTATTCTAAACAATACAATTATTCAAAATAACCCCGAAGGACTTATGATGAAAAATGTTATGCACCTCCAGAAAAAAATGATCTAATGGAGTCAGAATGCAGATTGAATCATATTCCTCATCTCCCTGCCTTATATTTTTGTTTTTTTAAACATGTCTTATATGGAAATATGTTTTGCATGAATCGCCATGTGTAATTGATGTCACACTTAATGCTTTTACAATGTGTGCTGCAGTGGTTTGATTAAGGGAGAGATTTCAGAACTCAAAATTAACAAAAAAGAATGTTAAGTAATAAATATTTAATTTCTAACAAAATAAATAAATAAATACTATTAATGAGGGCTTAATTTATCTCTTGATTGCTATTCTCAGAAGGTCATGGATAAAATGTTGATTATGAAAATTAAACTAAGTCCTTGTGTATTTCATGCATTTTTATTGCATGGAGATTCAGTTTTTAAAGATTTACTTACATCCTCCTGCTTATACCATATTACCCATGTACACACAATATATGCCTTAGCCAAATAGAATATTTTCTGTTTTCTGATCACAAACTTCACTTTCATAACTCTTTGCCTGTGTTCAAGCTGTTTTGTACCTGTAATGCCTTTTCTTTCTTAGGTTCTTGAATTCCTTCCCATTTGTCAATATCCAAAACAAAGGTTACCCATTGAAGCTCTCTCCTAATTTCCCAACTTGTACAAACCTTTCTTTAAGACCTAGCATTGAAATTTAAAATATAGCTCTATAACACCCTCATTATGTTATATCATACAGTACAGCTCTAAGTATTCTACTCTCTACATGTGAGTTGCTTCATAAATATTTTCCATAGTAAATTGAATTTATTTAAATATCCGATTATATACTAATAATTAGTTCATTAATATTGTTGACATCTCCTGAAGATCACTCCCAACTCCTAACTCAATTTTCAGCATGGGGCAAAATCCAGAAAAAAAATTATCTTAGATATGTACCATATAGATGGGGCTGAAATTAGGTTATCAGGCCAAAGCATGATCACTTTTGAATGTATATTTACTAGTAAGTATTAATAGAATTTTTAGACTGAATGGAACCCTGGAGATTATTCCATCTAGTTTATATACACATATGCATAAACACACACACACACACACACACACACACACACACACACACATATATATATATATATATATATATATATATACACATACATGCATATTAAAGTACATGTATATAATTTACAGATTAGAAAACTAAAGTTCAAAGCATTAAATTATCTTTAAAGTATTTAATCCAATTCACTGAACTAAGTGGGATTTTTGTGAGACAACAGTTTTTATTAAGCACTTGTCATATCCTTGTATTAAAAGATGAGGATACAATAAAAGCCAAGAAAAAAGCCATAATAAGAATAATAATATTTGCTCTCAATGAGTAGATACTATTTTCATACGGAAAGAAAGCATATAAAAGGAAGCTACAAATTATATGTATATATTTGTGTGTGTATGTGTGTGTGCTGGGCTTGGGGAAAGGCTATTCACATAGGGGCATGCAGGTAAAGTTCATTACAGTCAGAAATACAGCAAGGAGGGCAAAGACACATGGCCAGCTTGGGCATGCCATGAACATTGAGATCCAACCACCAGAAGAAACTCTCCAGTAAGATTGAATGTCAGGCATAAGAGTGGGATATTCCAGGGAGAGAAGGTCTCAGACACTTCAAGAAGTTCAGGATGTTCAAGGTTAGGAGGACTTTGAATCATTGGAGTTCTGTCCAATAAAGTTAGATCAACACTAAGATATCTATCTTACTAGTGGTCAGTATTATACAACTCAAGGTGTTTAATTGTCAAAACTGGTGGGCCTTTCTTACATTCTCATTCTTCTAGGCTCTTCGTAGCAGGTGACTGAATTATTCTAGATATGATCTCTTCTTTGGATTTTCTCCCTTTGAGTCTTTTCCCTACCTGACCACTCCTTCTCAATCACCTTTATTACTTTAGATTTCCCCCTTGACACTTTTCTAAATTTCTAGACTTGTTTCACAAACTATTATACATTTCAAATTATTTGTCCCAGATGAATCTGTAACACAACATATAAAAAAAGCCTATTTTACTGCCTCTAACCCCAACAACATACCCTTTTACATTCTCAAGGGCAATGTCTGTTTCACATTTACTTTATTAATTGACTGATGGATTGGTTCTTAGATTCTATGCAGTCTGGACTTACCTCATAATGCATATCTAATATGTATTTGAATCTGTAGGACATTCTTTTTATAGTAGAGCTAATCATAGGAAAAAAATATACAATAGGAATAGATAATATCTTTAATGTATAACTTAATTAAAGATGCCCTTGTTTCACCACTAAGAAAACATAAAAAAGAACAAAGGACAGCAAGAAAAAAATCTTTGGATTCCATTTTTATAATTCCATCAAGGGTCCATGGGTAAATTATTTTCATAATAGTTTTGTAAGCATGAGAAAATGATCATATGGGTTAATGTATATTGACACTTTTTTCTCAAATTTCGATTTTCAGAAATACTTTCTATGAATTTTTGGATAATTAGGAAATTTTGAATACAGATGCAGTGCTCAGGTTCAGCAACCAATCAAAACTTGTTCTCTTTCTTACTTGATTAGTGAACCAGTAAGAGTCATTGAATAACTGAACATGCTGTGAAGTTGATAAAAAAAGCATATCCCTCAATAAGGGCATATGTTTTCCAAGGTGGGATAGACCATTTTTAAGCCTTATGCAGTCACCTATCTTGTACTTGGCATATTGTGAGAAGGTACTTGTTCCCTGGTTGAATATTTGAATGATTGAATAGCTTACATACCAACCAACACTTGGTAGCCTTTAGTCCTTGCCTACCTCAAATCCAATGTTGAATTTAATTATCTTTGTTGTTTAAAATAATTTCTCTGTCTTTCATAATCTTGTAAGAATTAAATGCATAATTAAATATTATTTACAAATGAAAAGAAAATGCTTTTACTGAAAAACTGAAAATTGAACAATGGAAACAGATCATCTTTTGGTGTATGATGAATAATCATTGATGTATTTCATATTATTACAAAAGTTATGAATTATAACTAGCAATAATGAGGTGGACAAGTTAGAATGTAGAGGTTTTACAATCACTTTTTTTACCACCCAAGAAGGATTTAGAGAAAGCAATAGACATACATACATACATATATATATATATACATATATATATATAAATATATATATATATACATATATATATATATATATATATGTGTGTGTGTGTGTGTGTGTGTGTGTATTTGCGTGTGTGTATTACAACTATTCCATGAATATTTACCTCTATAAATACTTAACATCTCAGGAAATTTCTGAAATTGTGGTTTGTAAAGTAGACACTTAAGGATAAATTTATACGTTTGATACCTTATAATTTATATTTAAGGTTTTTATATTTCCCTGAAACTGACATAGTTGATTAGAAATTAGAAAATATATGAAAACTGTATATATATATATATGTGTGTATATATATTCCATTGTAAGACAAACCTATTAAGGAGGTAGCACTTCATAGTAGTTCCCTGATGAGCTTGGACAACCATACAGAATTGTGAGCATTTGTTTGAAGCTTTTATTTTTATATGGTAAGTGCCCAAATAGCTACTGATACCTCCCAGACAACACATTTCCTTAATGGGTTTTGCCCTTAATATAATTCTGTTGGCTCACGTTTGATGAACAAAAGCTGTGGAAGGAACTATACATTTTTGCAGGTCTATGAAACAGGAGAGCAGTGTGCTTTTGATCCTTTAAGCTTTCAATAGAGATGATCTCAGTTCAGGGTCACAGGATGAGTCTGCAACTTACCTCACTCATAAATGGCTGCTTTGGAACAAAGTTATTGAAATCAATTCTAGAGGAGATAATACAGACCTGTACAACTTGTAAACTTTCTTGTGCCTCAAATAGGCTAGACTAGAGGCAGATTGGCAAAGGTTGGTTGCCATGAGTCACAAGACAAACTGAAAAGTACAGAGTGGTAATGATACTTTTTTGTGTGACACTTGAAATCCTTTGGTGGAATACAAGCAGCCTGCTGGCTGTACATTGTGCAGGCCTAAGATAATATGATCAAATTCTCTAGTGCCATAAGCACTTATGGATGTGGAGGGGAGTATTAAAAGTGTCTGGACCCAGCTGTGAACTGATATTGGAAGAGGCAAATAAGTTCTCAACATGATGCAGCTGTGGGAGGCTGAAACCATATGTGTTGAGTGGTGAGGCTTTCTGAACACAAGCTATTCACACAACATTGAGGTGTTTTTCCTCCTTGGGCCTTGCTGTTTTAGCAACCTTGAGTCTAAGAGTTGTCATATCACTCCTACATGTCTACTGAAAGTCAGTGAGCTCCTGGAAATAGTTGCTTCCTTGGAAAGAAGAGAGAATTATATCGTATGGCTTGGAAATACTAAATAAAAACTTCAGAAAACTAAAGATCAGTATTGTTATGAATTATTTAGATGGTATAGATCAAAAGAGAATGTTTGTTTAGGTACCTCAAGTATCTTTTGTCCATCAAAGGCAGTCCAAATAATAAAACTGTACTATCTGGAAGAAGGAACTAGAGTCTAAGGAATATAGCACACAACAGGAAGCAGTGCCTTCCTAGAAAAATTAATTTCAGTTTTGAGGAGTGTCCAAAGTGCAGAATGGCACTATGAGTTTGGAACACTTTAGGACTCAATGGAAAGTGGAACTCACAAGAGACAAAGAGATTTAGGTAAGAATCACAGAACCACAAATAATAAGTGAAAGGGATCTCAGAGGCCATCTAGTAACTACCTCTTCAATTTACAATTGATGAAATGGGCCATGTCAGAAAAGGCCTCACAATTGCTGACTAATAAAATAGTGTACTACAATGGAAAGAATCTCATTCTATGAGGTGATCTTTTCTCCATCAGGAGATATGTATCATGATATATCATTGATTCTTTTCATTGATAGTTATTTTATCATAGTTTTCAAGGCTTTCAAAGTATTTTTAACTTTTTTATTGCTTTATATTTCATTATCTTCATTCTTATCTAATCCCAAATCCATTTATAGGAGTCTGATGAGGTTTCTCTGAAACTACCTCTTCCATCATTTCTTACAGCACAATAGCATTTCATCACATTCAAACATGTTCATTCATTATTCAATTGGTAGACAGTCTATCAAGACCTTAGATTCTTAAAGGCTATCTTGAGGAAGTATAAGTTGTGGTAAGTTTTATATATCCATAAAGGTTATAGGTGCCAACATGATAACTGAGTATAAAGCTATGGTATGAAGCCTTGCATAAATGTTGTAAAACTCATCACAAATGCTTGACAAACAGATCATACATTTCATCAGCAATAATTCATCAAAGGTATCTTCTTAGTTATTGAGATACTGTGATCTGGATCCTGGCAGAATTAAAATATTGTTGAAGTAGTATTAATAATAGATCAATAAACAATTAGCTGATGTGTAATTCCTCATGAAAAAACAATGTCTAAAATTGCCTTCTAGTCCTGTTCCTGGTAGTTGCTTTATCCTTAGCTACCTCTATATTCTTGAGCAACTTACTTAAGGTTTATGAGCTGCAGTTTACCCATCTATAACAAGGACATTAAAATATGCAGTCATCAAAATTCTTTCTGTTATTTACATATGCTTACATACGTATCCAAACATTTATTACATTATAATATGATTGCATAAATGATGATATAAAATCAATCATAGAATGATGAACATAATTAAGGATTAAATATATTTTTATTTAGTTTTCATGTTCTTGGGAACTCTGTATAATTTTTTTGGAAGGACATTAACTGCCTTGTTTGTTCCATAGGAGTGGGGTTGGGAAGCTGGATTGTGAGTCTTGCATTCAAATTCCGGACCTGTTAATTAATACAAATGTGACTTTTGGTATATTCTGTGACTGAATTGTCTCATCTATCAAACAGGGGAGCTGAACTAAATGACTAATGATGTTTCTTTTAGCTTGCAACCTCTGATTTTAAATTCCATAGTACTGAGAGATAATGGCATTAGATTTAGAGAAGAATATTTACAGAGCATAATCAAAGTTACAGTGCAGTTTTAAGCTTTAAGAACTTCAGAATCATAAGTGCTAAAAAGTAATGGAAATATTATTAATATTATAGATATTTCAAGTATTGACATTCTTTTTATTAAAATTAAATATAACTATTAACTTATGCTATATATCACTCAAGCGTGTTTTTCCATTCTTTATCAGTTACTGTTAAGTGACTGCATTTGTAATCCTAGGGCTTTTGATACCTGCATAAGAGTTTTGAAGTCACCCAAAAAGAAAATATCCTGAATGAGAGGGGGGGGGGGGGAGACAGAGAGAGACAGAGACAGAGACAGAGAGAGAGATAGAGAGGAAGCCAAGCAATAGAACCTCTTCTGCCGATACATTTGAGCAGGTTTCATTTAGAAACTATGACACACACCATGCATAATAAGAGCATGCCCCATGTAATTAAAATTAAAGTTAGTAATGCATTGTTCAAAATGTACAAAATTAAATAAGTGTAAACAAAATTAAAATATACAAATTTTTAATGATGTTTTGTTTATATTTTAGAAGCTATTGAAGCATGTAATTGCTCAAATACTTTTGTTATTCATTTAAAGTTTAGAATTCATATTTCTGGGAACCTTTCCTACAGTGTTGTTCAGTCCTTCAGTCATGTCTGTTGTTTTGTGACCCCATATAAGATTTTCTTGGTAAAGATACTGGAATGGCTTTCCATTTCATTCTCTAATGGATTAGGCAAACAGAAGTGAAATGACTTGCCTAGAATCTTACAACTAGAAATCAGGTCTTTTAGATTCCAGACCTAGCACTGTATCCATTGAGTCTACTAGTTGGCTCATTTACTATATTACACAAGGCAATTCACCACTCCAAAACAGATTATGAGGGGGAAGTGATTAGAGAGAGCGCACAACCTGCCAAAAACCACAGAAGAAGGTGAATTAGTGGGGGAGGGGTAGTTGGAGTGGTGTGTGTGTGTGTGTGTGTGTGTGTGTGTGTGTGTGTGTGTGTGTGTAGGTGGGGGGAAGAATTGTATAGAGGGACAGAAAATAGGGAAGAGAGCAGAGAGCCTCCCACAGAATATAAGACTCAGACTAGATGGTATCTTATAAAAGGGCTCCTTTATTATTGAATTTGGGTTAGTTAAGAAATCATGGTACCTTAAGATGAATATACTTTTGTACATGCATTATTTTCCTTCCTAACACAAAAGCTCCATGAAGTCTAGAATGGGGTCTTGTTTTTTTTTGTTTTGTTTTTTTGTTTTGTTTTATACTTTTATAGCACTTACAAAGTGCTTGCCAATAGTAGGTGTTCATTACAAATTTATGAAATATTTAATGAATAAACAAATTTAATTAAACCCTTCTGAATTTGGAACATAGATAAAAATAGAAAATGCTAAATAAATATTATTTTCATGACCATGTTAACAGTTGTGAGAGAAAATAATGAAAAAGCCAACATTTTCAAAAGATTTCCTAACATAACTTCTTATGGCAGAAGAAAATGATTTTGCCTCTGTAAACTCATCATTTTCTAATATTAAGAAATATCTCCCCATATTAGATTTTGATTTGATCATGTTGTGCCATAATAATAGGAAAATATATCAACATCCCAGGATTAATCACAACATACTAGGAGATTGAATGTGCTGATATTAGATAGAGCTGTTTATTCTACACAATCCTAGAATTTCCCAAGCATGGTCATATTTGACAATTTGTAATGACATAAACCCCATTCGACTTGACCTGAATTTGGAATATGAAAAAAGGGCTAATCTAATTTTTCAAGTAAAGTGAGTATTTATGAAAGCTACTAGATGAACAGCTCAGCAGACCAAAGCCTTTCTTTTATTTATCAGCTGAAGTAGTATAGCATGGTCAATAAAAATGCAGGAAATTTAAGGTTCAGCCAACCCTGAGCCTAAGGGACCACTTCAAGGAGTGAAAATGTAATTCAGTTTTAATGGCCATTCAATCCTTGATTTCTCTACAGACGATGCAAAAAAGGCAAAGATTATGATAATGGTAGATTGTTCTTATTTATTTTTAGAAATAGTGACTTACTTTTCACCTGAGCACACCATCTTATATATTAGTAAATTAAGCTGCATAATAGCTGCTTTCTTTATTTTACATAAACTAAATCTATGCAATTGTTCATAGTCAACAGCCTTTGATGAAAGGCTATTGAAGTATATTAGCATATTATTCACAAATAAGTCAGGGAGAAACCAGTTCTTTAACCAAAATAAAATGAAAAAAAATCAGTTTATTTGATCATTTTGACAAATTGTTCTGGGCAATTAACTGAAATCTCCATTTTGCCAGTAGACAATGAATTCACTGCTTCTGTAACTATATACGTAGTTACTCTTTCTCTAATTTTATGTGAATGGGCTTTTGAATGGTCTTCTTGTCAAATAGATGCAAAGGGTTTGGCAAGGTTCAGAGAAAAGAAACAGAAATGATTAAAGTTTTTTTTTTTTAAATAAAACCTATGAGTAAAGAGTAAAGTACCACAGTTGATTTAGACCAGAAAAGATAAAAGCTATATTATGTCTTAATAATGTTCAGCTAGTATATAAAGGAGATTAAATAGAGAAGAGTAACTAATGTTCCCCCAATTCTATAAAGATGGAAGTAAAAGAAAGAAGATTTAATTTTAACATGAGGAATTTAGGTTAGATAAGATGAATACCTATAATACCTAGAATAAAGGTTGCTCAACACTTACAGTTTATTTAAGAAGGTAATGAAGGTGTCTCTGGACTTCTCCAAAAAAAGTATCTCCATTTTCTGGAGACAGCTTAAGCATCATCATTTTCCTGAAGATTTAGCCATACTATAGATGACTTTCAATTTTTCTTAGTACTTTGTACTTATATGACTTATAAAATCAAAAGACATGGTACTGTATAACCTAGAGTACTTTGCTTAAATATTCCTCAAAAAATAAAAGTGTCTTTCCTTTAGCCTGTAAGTTTTTGTGTGTGTTTAAGGAATGCACACTCATACTACAACAGAAGAGATACAAAAATTAAATGAAATAAAATATGCTTTCTCTCTTTAGTGTCTAGAAAAGCCTTATATTTTCCCATCATCTTGGCATAACGTATATAGAAATTCTTCTCTGAAATTAGGGCTATTTGGGTCTGGACAATGTAAAAGTCAATTAATCTTCTGTTGCTACAGATTATACAATGAGTTTCTTACAATCAGTGAAATCAAAATTACACCCACACATACATGCCTACATACATACACAAGAACAAATATGTACATTCTCAAGTTTATATATGAATTACATCTGTATATGAATATATAATGGGTATATACAAATACACACTTATGTATGTATGTATATATGTAAGTATGTATCTCCCATACTTTAGAGTAATCCCAATGTAATATTTGTGGTATCATTCAAGAACTTTGAATAAGAAAATGAGTTAGGTGAAAGAGGGTACCCTGACTTAAAGATTGAGCAAATATTTATGCAAATGTAGTTACTTTAAGGCCAAGAGGAAAATGGAGAAAATAAAAACACTAAATTTGGGGGAAAAAAACTATATAAACAATTAATAAGTTCAAAGGTAATAAATCTGCAAACACCATTTTAATAGTACCCTACCTAAGATATTTAATTATAAAAAAGTACCAATTGCTTATGCTTTGTGAATGGCTTCACTCACAGTTGACTTTGAATATTCTACAATTAAAATCCACTGAATTCTAGCTCAGCTAGTGATGAGTTACTTCATCATTGTAGATAATTTATTTGACCTCCTAATGCCTTAATACATAGAACAATTTGATCCAGTAGCTGTGAAGGTGGGTAAAGCAGGCACAATGGAGCACTTGTTCAGATGTCAAAAATGCAAAGGTCATCTGCTGTATCCCAGGCCGTTGACAGTCATGCTGACTTCTGTCTTCCCGCTGTATTTTGAGGATTCTGAAAGAGAAAATAAGGCTAGTAATTTGTACAACTCTGCCTCACTTAAATCCAATTAACGTGTGTGTCAAGTCAGTAACCCATGATGTCATTGGTTCTCTTTGAAAACTAAGGATGAAGAAGTGGAACAAAGATGGTAGAGAGAAGCCAGGAAGTTGCCTGAGCTCTCCCCAGCTTTCCTCAAAAATATTGTTAAATCAAGTCTCTAAATGGATTCTGGAGTGACAGAATCCACAAAAAGAGGGAGCAAAACAATTTTTCAGCTTCAGATAACTTAGAAAAACTCTATTAAGGTCTGTTTCACTTGGGTAAAAGGGGAGTGCAGCCTAGTGCAGTTTCCAGACAAGACAGAAGAAGGCACTTACACACAGCACAGCTCAGCAACTGAAGCCACTTGATCCTGGCTCAGCAGGCTAGTGTCAGAGTAGAATATCTGTGAGGCCTCCAGCCCCAAGGCAGAAGGTAAATTTCCAGCCATAAAGGCTCAGCACAACAGGGGCAAATAGATTGGGTGACCTCAATGTAGTGGGCAAGTCTTAAGCACCTGAGGCCCCAGCACAGAAAGGCAGTGACCAGACCCCTGGCACCCAGCAAAAGAAGCTTGGGACAGTGCCCCCTGCACCCCAAGAGCAAAGCTCACCTTTAAAACATGAAAATTAAAAAGAGCCCTGACCACAGAAAGCTACTATGGCAACAGGGAATACTGAAACACAAACTCAGAAGAGGAAAACAAGGTCAAAATGCCTACATGTGAAGCATCAAAGTGGGATGTAAATTGGTCTTAAGTCCAAAAAGTTCTCTCTGAAGAGTTCAAAAAGTATTTGAAAAGTCAATAAGAGAGGTGGAAGAAAAATTGAGGAAAAAAAATGAGAGTTGTGTAGGAGAATTATGAAAAAAGAGTCAATATCTTGGAAAAGAAATTACAAAAAAATGACTGAAGAAAATAACCCCTTAAAAAATTGGCCAAATGGAAAAGGAAGTAGAAAAGTGAACTGAAGGAAAAAAAAAATTCTTAAAAATTAGAATCGGGAAATGGAAGCTATTGAATCTATGAGACATCAAGAATCAGTGAAAGAAAATCAAAAGAATGGAAAAAAATAGAAGAAAAAACGTAAAATATCTCATTGGAAAAACAATTGATCTGGAAAATAGATCCAGTATAGACAATTTGAGAATTAGTGGTCTCCCTGAAAGAGATGACAAAAAAAGAGCCTGAACAGCATCTTTCAAGAAATTGTAAAGGAACACTGAAGTGAGGTCCTAAAAACAGAGGGTGGAATGAAAGAATCCACTGATCATCTCCTGAAAAATTACCCAAAATGAAAACTCCAATGAATACTGTGGCTAAATTTCAGAACTATCAGGTCAAGGAGAAAATACTGCAAGCATCCAAGAAGAATGAATTTGGATATCAAGAAGCCATTGTCAGGATTGCACAGAAATTAGCAGCATTCTATATTAAAAGATCTGAGGGCTTTGAATATGATATCTCAGAAGGCAATTAATTTGCAACTCATTTGATACCAAGCTACTAATACTGGGTCAAGTGATTTGTTTATCAACTTGAAATGTTCAGTTTAAAAGAAAAGTTTTCTTTTCTTTAAAAAAAATAACTTTTAAATCTGTGGCAGTAGTCAAAGAAGGACATATTTCCAGGATGATGTAGATGTGCATTGTAAAGATCAAGATTAAAAAATGCAAGGATTACTTCAAGACAGAATAAAAGTACTTAAAAGGTCAAGAAAAATGCAGGAAAAATACTGTTTAATTTTTTTTTCTTGATTGGCTTTAAAAAAATTACTTTTTTAAAAATTGTCTTCTAGGTACAGCTGAAAACATTTAGTAAAATAAAATGAAGAACTGTGTAGAAAGATTTCTTTTTCTTTATCATGGATGATAAGAACTGATATTGCATGGAGTGAATATTATCTACCCTAGTATACAAAAAGGAAATTTATAATGGATGATACTTATATTTAAAATCAACATCTCTATATCTGAAAATGCTTTTACATCATTGTCAATCATTCTTTTTAAACATAGTGAGGTATGAGGCCTAATGGATGAGACATGTTCATTAAATTTGATTAGAAGTTGAGGATTAGTGGCGATTACTACCTAAAGTAAAGTTTAAAATGACCTCGAGAAAGTAAGTTAAGAAAAAAAATTAAAATTCAATAAATCATCTAAATGTGAATCAACAATATTATATGTTATAAAAAGATGTTAATGCATATGATGCTTCTTTAATATCATGAGAGTATACTGGAAAAATGAGAGAAATAGCTTTCAATCAAGTGTTGGATGTGGTGTGAGAACAACTTGAGATCAAAAGTCACTTCTGATATTTGCCATCTATGTGAGCAAAGGCAAGTCCCATTTTTTAGTTTCACTTTTTTCATCTTTAAAATGACATAACAATACCTATAATAGCTGCTGTATAAGGAGATTGTAGATTTCATATGAGATGATGTAAAGTAATTACTTTCCAATCATTAAATTTATATGTGTATGCACACATTTTGTACCAATGCATAGACACATGAAAACATGTGTCAATGTGTCAGATATCACCATTGATATTGCTGCTGTTGCATTCAGTTCTGAGTATTGCAATAAGAGAGTTGAAGATAAATTGCAGCATATTTGGAGCAGGGTGCCATTATCACATGGTAGACCCCAAATGATATTTATATATCTTTTCTCCTCCCAATGAAATTATGTACATTTTTGTAGAATATTGTAGAATAATAATATCTAGGTGGTGGCAATGTTCTCTTGTTACAGCATCGAATGACACAAAGGATGCTGGATCTGAATTCAGAAAACATGGGTTCAAATCCTGGTTCTGCAGCTTACCATGCCTTTGATATTAGAGAAGTCATTTCTACTCCATGGTATGCAATTTTTTTTTATCTGTTTGAACTTCATGACTTCTCAGATTCCTTCCAGCTACACATTTATTCTAATTAAATGCTAAGGGAAGTTAAAAAAAATTGCTGTCAATTTAGTATGTCCTCTGATTGACTTATAAAAATAAACACTTTCCTGAAGATTCACAGGTTCTTTTTAAAAAGGCTTTCGAAATGCAAAGTACCAGAAAAGCTTTCTGAAGTTTCATGAGTGAAGGGATTCCCAAATGCTAAATACAGATATAAGGTTTCTGCGAATCCCATAAAACTTGGCTCTCATAATTTCTTTATCTTAAGACATATATATATATATATATATATATATATATATATATATATATATATATATATATATATATATATACACATATATCTTTCCCAGCCTATCATTCATGGATGTGTTTGCATACATTTGTTTGATTAGGAGAGTCTTATCAAGTCTGTAGATTACTTGTAACTTTTTCAGACCTATAGAGAGGTGCACATTTAGGGAGGATCAGGGGTTATTGCACTACAGAAGGAGAAACTCATTCCTCTTATGTTGCTTTCTGCTTGGTCTGATTACGTTTGCATTTTGATCTTTATTATTTCCTGTTAAGGATCACTTCTCAGCTCTAACTTGTCTTTAACCACTTGGTCATTTTTCAGAGTTCCCTAAAATAACTGGGATCCTGAGTTAGGATGAGATGGTAGCCAGCCTTTCCTTTCTAGAGGAGAGTTACATAATTCCCACTAACATTGTATCTTCAACTTGTTCCTTAAGCCTCCTACAGAGCTGCAAATATAGTTTGCATTTACTCAACAATCCCTGACATTCTTTCCTTCATAGAGTGCTTAATAAGCCTCTGTCATGTAGGGGAAGATTATAGATGTCCTCTGTAAGTTCTGTTACTTAATGTTCATTTTTTTTATCTAAATGCTATGAAGCTCTTCTCAATAATTTTTTTTTTCAAATAAGGTCACAGATACCTAGTCTAATACTACACTGTTCTTTGAATTTTCCTTTGAATTATTCTGTACTTTATTGCCTCCTCTTCATTTCTCATTTCAATTTTAACATGTAAGAAACATATTTTAGTTTTTAGTCTTATTCATAATTTCCGTGGATACAGCAAGTATGTCAAGCACCCTGTTTTCTTAAATATAACCTAGAAAAGGAACTGAGTAAAACAGGGGTGGAGAAACTGCTTTTAACATCATTCATCATTTTGTTTAGTTTTATGAAAACAGATCAATAAGGTGGTAGGGTGAGAAGCCAGACTGCAGACAACTGAAATGAAAATACTATTTTTCAGTAATCTAGAAGTTTGAATATAGGATGATAGTTTGAAGAAGTTATAGGCTTAAATTTAATATTTTGTTTAAGGATGTGGCAGACCTGAATATGTTTTTAGTCAATGGGGAAAGAGCTAGTGGATAAGAAAAGATCAAAGATGAAAAGAAGGTGATTTTAAAAGAATTAACAAGCATGTATTTTCTTTTAATTTTACCTTCTACCCACCACTGGCAATATTTTTTAAAATTAAAAAAAAATCTTTGTAAATAAACAAAACAAAACAAATTCCAAAATGTATATGTATTTTTGAAAATAGTCCATTGCTGCTCTGTTAGGAGGTAGGTAGCATTCTTCATCATTTGTCCTTTGAAATCCTAATCAGTTATGAGCTTAATCAAAGCCTGTAAGTCTTTCAAATTTTTTTTGCACTTACAAGTTGTTTTAAGAATATACCCTTTTCCATCATTCATGTCACTTCCTTTCTGCTTCAGCTGAAATGAATCTTTTTAGATTTCCCTGAAACCATCTCTTGCCTCATTTTTATTATTAAAGGGGCCATCCGTTTCCTCACTCAAAGTGACACCTCCAAAAGACCTTTACTTAAAAATGCCAAGGACTCCCACTATATCCTGGGTCATCTCCAGTCATCCAGATCAATGTCTGGCCACTGGACCCAGATGACTCTGGAGAAGAAAGTAAGGCTAGTGACTTTGCACAGCCCTCACTCACTCAAGTCCAATTCATTTCCAAATCACTCCATCGTCTTCCTGATATCATAGTCCTCTTTGAGAATGAAAGACAAACCGCACAAGAGCTGAACAATACTCCATTATTTATGTAGTCCTCATTCCACCTGACTTTTTTGTAGGTTTTAATTATATTGTTCACCACCACCCATTTCATGGATGTCCTACTCTTAGATTCTGTTCTGTTCTTTCTTGGTTTGCCTCTTTGCCTGACTGTTTCTTCTCATTTTTCTTTCATGGATCATCTTTTTTCTTTCTTTTACCAAGTATGACCCTCTAAGGCTCTGTCCTGAGCCCTATACTATTTTTTCTCTATAAATTTTCATTTGATGATTTCATTAATTGCTACATTTTTAATTGGTCCAATTATCTTATCTGAAGACTAACATATATATGTCTATCTTTATTCTTCCTTCTGAACTTTATTCCCTCATAGCACCCATTACCAAACAGTAGTTGACAGACTATGAATATCATGGGTTACTATAGTTGTGTCAAACTCAACAAATACAAAATAAAACTCATTAGGTTTTTCTCCCCAATCAACAAAACAAAACAAAATGAAATGGATCTGTCTGTTGATGTTTGTACTTTTTTTGTATTTTATTCTGAAGTTCAGGGTGCTGGCTTTTTCTGCTGAACTAAGTGAATGATACTTATATGTTGAATTAAAGTAAGCTTATTAACCCCCTAACATAGCTTTCCTTAGTTAAACAGATCAAAAGAACCTGTGCTTTTGCACCTTGCTGGTAGCATTCTTGTTGTTGGGCTTTCACCCCCATAACAGCAGCTAGCTGGATTGTTGAAACAGTCAAAAAGCAAATCATAGAAAAAAATTAATAACTTCATTCAAGAGAATGACAATAGTGAGACAACATACCAACACTTATGGGATTGCAGCAAAAGCAGTTCTTGGGGAAAGTTTTATATATATATAAATGCTTACATGAATAAAATAGATGAAAAGTAGATGAATCAAATGGGCATGCAACTGAAAAAGCTAGAAAAAGCACAAATTGCAAATTCTCAATCAAATACCAAATTAGAAATACTGAGAATCAAAGCAGAGATTAATAAAATTGAAATCAAGAAAATTACTGAACTAATAAATAAAACAAAGAGTTGGTTTTATGAAAAAAAATAAAATTGATAAACCTTTGATCAATTTGATTAAAAAAGAGAAAGAAGAAAATCAAATCAACAGTATCAAAAATGAAAAGGGTGAATTCACCTCCAATGAAGAGGAAATGAGTACAACAATTAGGAATTATTTTGCCCATGATACGCCCATAATTTTGATAACCTTAGGGAAATGGATGAATATTGACAAAAATATAAATTGCCCAGGTTAAGAAAAGAGGAAGTAAATTACCTAAATAACCCCATCTCAGAAAAAGAAATTGAGCAAGCCATCAATGGACTCCTTTGGAAAAATTCTCCAGGGCCAAATGGTTTTACATGTGAATTTTATGAAATACTTAAAGACAATTAATTCCCATACTTTATAGACTATTTAGGAAAATAGGCCCAGAAGGAGTCCTACCAAACTCTTTTTATGACACAAATATTGTATGAATTCCTAAACCAGAAAGAGTCAAAACAGAGAAAGAAAATTATAGACAAATTTCCCTAATGAATATTGAAGCAAAAATTTTAAATAAAATATTAGCAAAAAGATTGTATCAAATTATCAGGAGAATAATACACTATGACCAGGTAGGATTTATTCCAGGAATGTAAGACTGGTTCAATATTAGGAAAACTATTAGCATAATTGATCATATCAATAACAAAACTAGCCGAAACCATATGATTATCTCAATACATGCATAAAAAGCCTTTGGAAAAAAATACAGCAATCATTCCTATTAAAAACACGAGAAAGCATAGGAATAAACAGAATCTTCCTTAAAATTATAAAAAGCATCTACCTTAAACCATCAGCAAGCATTATATGGAATGGGGATAAGCTAGATATATTCTCAATAAGATCTGAGGTGAATCAAGCATGTCCATTATGACCCCTGTTATTTAATTTGGTACTAGAAATGTTAACTTTAGCATTAAGAGAAGAAAAAGAAATTGAAGGAATTATAATAGGCAAAGAAGAAACTAAATTATCACTTTTTGCAGATGATCTGATGATTTGTTTAGAGAATCCTAGAGAATCAAGTCAAAAAAAATTCTTGAAATAATAAACAACTTTAGTAAAGTTGCAGGATATAAAATAAACCCACATAAATCCATTCCTATACATTACTAACAAAGCCCAACAGCAAGAGATAGAAAGAGAAATTCCATTTAAAGTTACTGTAGACACTATAGAATATTTGCGAGTCTACCTGCCAAGACAAACCCAGGGCCTATATGAACACAATTATTAAACACTTTCCACACAAATAAAGTCAGATCTAAATAAATGGAACAACATCAGATGTTCATGGTTAGTATGTGCTAATATAATAAAAATGACAATTTTACCTAAATTAATTTACTTATTCAATGCAATACCAATCGAACTACCAAAAAAATTATTTTACAGAGCTGGATAAAATAATGACAAAATGCATCTGGAAGAACAAAACGTCCAGAATATCAAAAGAATTAATGTAAAGAAATGCTAGGGAAGGTGGCCTAGTCATACCAGATATTAAACTGTACTATAAAGCACCAGTCATCAAAACTACCTGGTACGGGCTAAGAAACAAAGTGGGGCATCAGTGGAATATGTTAGGTACACAAGATGCAGAAGTCAACAACTATAGCAATCTACTCTTTGACAAATGCAAAGAATCCAGGTTATGGGCTAAAAATTCACTATTTCACAAAAACTGCTGGGAAAATTGAGAAATGTTGCAGTAGAAACTGGGCATAGACCAATATCTTACACCATATTCCAAAAATAAAGTCAAAATGGGTTCATGATTTAGAAATAAAGGCTGATAGTATAAGCAATTTGGGAGAGCAGGGAATAGTTTACCTCTCAGATCTATGGGAAAGGGAAGTATTCATGAGCCAAAGAGAGATAGGGAGCATTACAAAATGCAAAATGGATAATTTTGATTACGTTAAACTGAAAAGTTTCTGTATAAACAAAGCCTATGCAACAAAGATTAGGAGGGAAGCAGTAAATTGGGAGAAAATCTTCACAACCAGTGTCTCTGATAAAGGCCTCACTTCTGAAATATACAGGGAACTGAGCCAAATTTATAGAAATAAAAGCCATTCCCGAACTGAGAAATGGTCGAAGGAGATGACCAGGCAGTTTTTAGAGGAAGAATTTAAAGATACCTATAGGAATATGAAAAATGCTTTAAATCATTACTAATTAAAGAAATGCAAATCAAAACAACTCTGAAGTACCAGATCACACCTATCAGATTGGCTAAAATGACAAAACAGGAAAATGATAAATGCTGGAGATGATGTGGGAAAATTGGAACATTAATATGTTGTTCTTGGAGTTGTGAACAGATCCAGCCATTTTGGAGAGCAATTTGGAACTATGCCCAAAGGGCTATAAAAATGTGCATACCCTTTGACCCACCAATACCACTCCTAGGGCTATATCCCAAAGAAATCACACAAGTGGGAAAGGGACCTGTATGTACAAAAATATTTATAGCAGGTCTTTTTGTGGTGGCAAAATATTGGAAATCAAGGGGATTCCCATCAATTGGGGAAAGACTGAACAAGTTGTGGTATATGAATGAAATTGAATACTATTTTGCTATAAGAAATGGGAAAGATACAGACTCCATGGAAAAAAAACCTGGAAAGATGTACATGATATGATACTTAGGAGCAGAACCAGGAGAACACTGTACACAACCACAGACATATTGATTCTGTGATGACTAACTATGATGGACTTGGCTCTCCTCAGCAATATAAAACTCAAAGACAGCTCCAAAGGATTCGAGATGGAAAAAGCTAGCTACAAACTCTAGAAAGAAATGTGGAGTATAAATGTAGATTGAGGCAAACTATTTGTACTTTTTTTTTTCTTTTCTGATTTTGTTTGTTCTCTCTCATGATTCATTCCATTGGTCAAAAATCTTCTTTGAAATTTGACTCTGGTGTAAATAAGTTTAATGCAAAGGTTTATATAGCATCTATATCAGACTGCATGCCATCTTTGAGGGTGGGGGGGGGAAGAGAAGAAAGGGAAGAAAATTTGAAACTCAAGAACATGTAGAACTGAGTGCTGTAAACTTAAAATAAAAAAATCTAATTTAAAAAAATATTATGAGTTCTTTGAAAAAAATGGGCAACCTTGATTACATAAAATATAAAATTTTTTGCACAAATAAAAAAGGGTTCCTTTCACACATATACAAATTAATTTATATGTAACTCCAAAAGCTTGAAAGCAAGGATCATAGCTTTATAGATTCACAGAGAATTAGCCTTCTGGATTTCCCTTTTTGAAACCTTAGTAATATTTTAGGGATATATTGCTAGCACTTTGTGGTTTTACCAAACAATTGATTTAGTAAGCTGAATATTTAAAATATCACAAATTTCCCAGGTGACCTTTTACTATGTACCCAAGTTTTCCCCTCTCATCCCCATACAGCTTACTTCAGAGGATCATTTTCAAGTAAATCATCTACCTAATGATTGCCTCTCTGTGAGACAGAAAATTAGGAAAAAACCTGTAGCAAAAACACTAAAGCAGACATATATACATGTGTATGCTTACCCAGATAAAATTTACTTCCTTTTAAAAGGCAGAGTCAGGTCATGGCCAGAGTCCTAACAGAGAACTCTCCTTGTGGAACTCTCCAACTGGGTCCTTCTTTTTTTTTTTGATGTGCAAAATGCTTTTATTTACATTATCTCATTTTTGCTTTATAACAATTCTTTTTTAAAATATATTTAGTTTTCAGTATTGATTTTCGCAAGAGTTTGAATTACAAATTTTCTCCCCATTTCTACCCTCCCCCCACTCCAAGATGGTGTGTATTCTGGTTGCTCTGTTCCCCAGTCAGCCCTGCCTTCTGTCACCCCACTCCCCTCCCATCCCCTTATCCCTTCCTTGTAGGGAAAGATGAATTTCTACGCCCCATTGCCTGTGCATATCATTTTCTAGTTTCATGCAAAAACTTTTTTTTTGTTTCTTTTTGAACATTTGTTTTTAAAACTTTGAGTTCCAAATTCTCTCCCTTCTTCCCTTCCCACCCACCCTCCCTAAGAATTCAAGCAATTCAACATGGGCCACATGCATATCATTATGTATAACCCTTCCACAATACTCATGTTGTGAAAGACTAACTATATTTTTCTTCTTCCTAACCTATCCCCCTTTATTGAATTTCCTCCCTTGACCCTGTCCCTTTTCAAAAGTGTTTCTTTTTGATTACCTCCACCGCCATCTGCCCTCCCTTCTATCAACCCCACTTTTTTCATCCTCTTCCTCCTTCTTTCCTGTGGGGTAAGATACCCAATTGAGTATGTATGGTATTCCCTCCTCAGGTCAGATCTGATGAGAGCAAGATTCATTCATTCCCCCTCACCTGCCTTCTCTTCTCTTCCTACAGAACTGCTATTTTTTGCCACTTTTATGTGAGACAATTTACCCCATTCGATCTCTCCCTATCTCCCTCTCTCAATGTATTCCTCTCTCATCCCTTAATTTGATTTTATTTCTTTTAGATATCTTCCCTTCATCTTCAACTCACCCTGTGCCCTCTCTCTCTCTCTCTCTCTCTCTCTCTCTCTCTCTCTCTCTCTCTCTCTCTCTATATATATATATATATATATATATATATATATACATACATACACATACATATATACATACATACATACTCACATATACATATACATACATACATAAACATATATATATACATAAACATATATATATATATATATATATATATGAAATATATGCATATTCCCCTCAGCTACCCTAATACTGAGGCCTCAGAAATAATACACATCATCTTTCCATGTAGGAATGTAAACAAAACAGTCCAACTTTAGTAAGTCCCTTGCAATTTCTTTTTCTTGTTCTTTTTCTTGATTACCTTTTCATGCTACTCTTGATTCTTGTGTTTGAAAGTCAAATTTTCTATTCAGCTCTGGTCTTTTCACTGAGAAAGCTTGAAAGTCCTCTATTTTATTGAAACTCCATATTTTGCCTTGGAGCACGCTACTCAGTTTTGTTGGGTAGGTGATTCTTGGTTTTAATCCTAGCTCCATTGACCTCCAGAATATCATATTCCAAGCCCTTCAATCTCTTAATGTAGAAGCTGCTAGATCTTGGGTTATTCTGATTGGGTTTCCACAATACTCAAATTGTTTCTTTCTGGCTGCTTGCAATATTTTCTCCTTGATCTGGGAGCTCTGGAATTTGGTGACAATATTCCTAGGAGATTTCTTTTTGGGATCTATTTGAGGAGGTGATAGATGGATTCTTTCAATTTCTATTTTGCCCTGTGGCTCTAGAATATCAGGGCAGTTCTCTTCAATAATTACTTGAAAGATGATATCCAGGCTTTTTTTTTTGATCATGGCTTTCAGGTAGTCCAATAATTTTTAAATTATCTCTCCTGGATCTATTTTCCAGGTCAGTGGTTTTCCCAATGAGATATTTCACATTGTCTTCCATTTTTTCATTCCTTTCATTCTATTTTATAATATCCTGATTTCTCATAAAGTCACTAGCTTCCACTTGCTCCAATCTAATTTTTAAGGTAGTATTTTCTTCAGTGGTCTTTTGGACCTCCTTTTCCATTTGGCTAATTCTGCCTTTCAAGGCATTCTTCTCCTCATTTGCTTTTTGGACCTCTTTTGCCATTTGAGTTAGTCTATTTTTTAAGGTATTGTTTTCTTCAGTATATTTTTCAGTATTTTTTTGGGTCTCCTTTAGCAAGTCTTTGACTTGTTTTTCATGGTTTTCTCACACCCTTCTCATTTCTCTTCCCAATTTTTCCTCTACTTCTCTAACTTGCTTTTCCAAGTCCTTTTTGAGCTCTTCCATTGCCTGAGACCAGTTCATGTTTTTCTTGGAGGCTTTTGTTGTAGGCACCTTACTTGACCCTAGCTTGGAACATAGAATTCTGTACTCTGTACAGCCAGAAGAAATCAACAAAGTCAAAGAGCCTACAACTAACTTTTATTTTCCTTCCAGTTTCACATCAAGTGCCACTTCCCTAAAGAGATCGTTTCTGTTTCTCCCACTTGTTAGTGCCTGCCTCTTCATTTTTTATGTATCTTCATATATTTAATATTTACTAATCTAAGCATATTTTGTTCCCTACTTCTCCCTTGTGAGTGATAATTTCTTGAGTAAATGAGTAGTTTTCCCCCCCAGCTTTGTAGTCCAGGGCGTAATATACACAATAGGTCCTTTTAGAAATGAGCAGAACCAAGAGAACATTGTATACAGTAATAGCAATATTGTTTTAGGAAAGATTTTGAGTTACTAAAACATTTTGACTATTATAAATACCCAAATTAACCTCAAGGGACTATATGAAGGAAGACAATATCTGCATCTAGAGAAAGAACTGATAATTGGAAATATAAACACACAGACATACACAAATGTGCTTGCACACACACACACACACACACACACACAAACACACACACAGTGTCTAAGGGTAGCCATCTGTAGAAGTGAAGAAAAAAATTACATGATAAATTTATTGTATATTTAAAAGGAATAGAAATTTGTAAATAATAGATTTGAAGTTATATGTGCTATCATCTTTTTAAAAACTTATTCTACATTATGGAAAGGCTTATTTTATTTATGTTAAAAATAAACAAAAATTTTAAAATGATGAAACTTTGATTTAATTGTACCTGATAATGTATTCAATGAAAGAATAAAACAAATCTGATAAAAATGCTTATTATATTATTATTATTGCATGTTCTTGATAGAAGTATAAAGCTACATTTCACATTTCAGTTAATGTAAAGTCAGTACTTATTTCATTTACACAGTCTCTATTATTCTCCTAAGACTGATATAATATTGTATTGGTACTTTAGAAATTAAGGAAAACTGAGGCACAACATTCCAAATACAATCATTTTTTTTAGTTAAGCTAGTAGAACCCAACAAATTGAGTCAATGACCTCTTTTAAGGACCAAAGACTCCAATGAGGTCTGTCAGTATTCTATTATAGAGATTCACAAGATGAGGGAGCAAAATGTAGAGCAAAGTGTTTGAGTCTTCTTCTCATGGGCTATATGTTTCAGTGAGGAGGTGGGACAAGTGTCAACTCTCTTCCTCCCTATCATATCAGTGATAAATGAGATAAGTTCTCAGGTGATGGGATTAGTCTGCAGTCACTTAGAGTTACTACAGCCTTTTTGATGAGATTGTCCTTCAGGTTAATCAAGTGCCTCCTGGAAAGTTCCTAATGGGTGAGGTTATAAGTGTAGGGGTAAATGTCACAAAAGACAAAAGTGGAGATAGAAGTAACAAGAATAGCACTGAATGACCTGGGGTTACCTCAGTAAACCAACACTTTTAAAAATGTTAGACTTAAAGGGGAATATTAATTCTATGTTAGCTTGATTATATCTTAAAAAAAATAAAGATCATTTTTCAATCTCATAGCATCCAAACCATCTTTTTATAGTTATTTCCCAATTCAGTTTTTCCTTATAATTTATATTTGCCTTTCTACCTTTCCTACCATTTTCTTGCCTTTGCAAAAAATCTTTTGTTATCAGATTCCTTTCTTGGTTATCCAATCAACCAATGGCCAAGAAGAAGATTTATTAAAGTGCCTATTCAATTATCAAGCACCATGGTCCTTAGCGCATGTTGTTATTCAGCCATGTCCTATTTTTTTGTGCCTCCTTTTGGGGTTTTCTTGGCAATGATAATTGTGGTATTTGGCATTCCCTCTCCAGCTCATTTCATAGATGAGAAAACTGAAGCAAACAGAATTAAGTGACTTCACTTGCCCAGGGTTCTACAGCTAGCTATGTCTGAGTCCAGATTCATCTGAAGTCTTCCTGAATCCAGGTCCAGTACTCTATCTACTGCAACCCCAAGTGGCTCATTGGTGCATATACAAAGACAAGAAATTCTAGAACTTCCTTCAAGAAGCTGCTATTCTATCAGTAAAAAATGCATTCATATATGTGACATACAAGATCCTGTACATACAAAGTAAATTTGAATCAGTTTTGGGGGAGAGGTTGCTAGAACCCTCTGAATCAGTAACACATCCTAATGTGGTTCTTGACATGGGCTCTGAAGGTGCTAAGAGACAAGCAGGGTGAAAATTAAGAAAACATGGAATGAGAAATATTCATGATTAAAAACAAATGTTTCTACTTCTAGACTAGATGGTGGAATGATGATTAGCAAAATAAATGCCTGGTAGAACTTAATATAGAATTATCTGACAATTTTTTTCATATTCATAGTATCAGGCAGATGACACTACAGGTGGTGATAAATTTACTAGATTTTCAAGCTATTTTTACCTATCTCTGTCAGATAGTGGAAACTATATATTAACATTTTAAATAATGGATCTGTAGTTATGACTGAAGTACAAGTTCTAATAGATTACTGACAATAATGTATTTGTATTCTCTACAGAGATAATTATTCATATCCACTGTATTCTCATTCTCTTATATTTTACAGAGGGAAAAATGCTTTCCTTCCCTTTGAGCAAAGAATAATCCACATAACCAAATGATGTTACTAATGATTTAAAGGAAAACAAGTAAAAGTCATCTAAATCCTCAATGATCTTCAAATTATAAAGGTGTTGTGCAGTGTCTACATGTGGGAGTGGATGTGGGGATTGTACAAAGTGATTCAGAAAAGACTTTTTTTCTGCAAAAAGAAAAGGATAATGATCTCTCAAATCATGTAAGGGTAAAGGAAGTTAACCAGTCTTTGAATATATAACTGAGTGCCTTTCTAAACACTACATGAATATAGGAGAAAGACAGAGAGAGAGAGAGAGAGAGAGAGAGAGAGAGAGAGAGAGAGAGAGAGAGAGAGAGAGAGAGAGAGAAACAGAGAGAGAGAGAGAGAGAAACAGAGAGACAGAGACAGAGAGACAGAGAGAGAAAGGGGATTCTAGGAGGATGGATTGTAAGGTCAATCAGTAAGTGAAAGATCTTTCCTGCCCATTGAATAGTCCTCAGGTGAGGCCAACCAAGGGAGGTCTGATTAGAGACAGGCCTTTCACTAAATGGGTGTGAGGCCTGAGGCCCAGAACCTTTTTGTCAGTTAAGCTGACGTGGCAGTGGAGCCCTCCGAGCTCTAAGGGGAGTTGCTAAAACCAGAGCCAATGATATGTGCACTGAGTTCTAGTCAATCAGATACCAGCTACGAATGTATAAAAAGAGAGCTAAGAACTGAAAGCAGAAGAACTGAGAGCAGCAGATCAGTGGAACCAAGAGTGGCAGGATTCAGAAGCATAGATCAAGAGGATGTTGAGGCACTGAGAGGTAAAGGCATCAGATTTCAGCCGAAGGAGAAGGAGCAGGAAGTTGGAGTTTACAGAGTTGTAGAAGAGAGTGCTGAGCAGAGAATCAGGATTTGTGAGTGATTGTTTACAGGAAGGCCCTTGCAGGGGGGAAGGTTACAGTATGACTTGGCTCCTTGTTGTAATATTGTATTATAATTTTCTTGTCACTACATTGAGGTGGGCTTACTGACGTTGGAATATTATCACTACTATATTGAATTGGAATTACTGGGATTGGATTCTCTCATGTCTAAATAAATGTCATACTTCCTCTGCCTTCTACCTAGGAAATTTCTTATACTTTGCTATTTCAACCCATTCAGGTATGTCCATGGTCATCCTCGAGGTCATGAATCTTGCCTTACTGATATATGGACTCACCAGGGTAAAACTACTTTTCAAATTGTCGAAGTGTTATACATATCTATTTTTGTGTTAATACCTTACTATGATGATGAACAACTACTTCATGCCACTTATTTGCCACAAAATCTTACTCTAGTGGGCTTATGCTTAGCTATCAAAATGACAAAATGGCACTCTGAGGAAAATTGTTTACTATTCAAAATCATGTCTTCTGTGGACTTATACTTCATACAGTCTACCAAAAAAATAAAAGCTGTCTATTTCTGCAGAGTTCAAGAACTGCTGTAATGGCCTTATCTATTATATATCCACAATTTATATAACTCTGTTCAAAGTTCCTCTTATATGACTGCTTTCTAAAGATAAAGTTACCCCTTTATTTTTTCTTCCCTTATACAGTTATAGATTATTACCCTCATGTTCTTGACTATACTTAACTCTATAAACCCTAAAGAAGAATATGCAAAGAACTTTAATTGACTACATTAGAATCTCCACTGCTTCTCTTACAAAGGTTTTCAGAGTTTTGACAGCCTCCCCAGAACCAAAACACTATAGTAAAATACCTTGTCAGCAAAAGTGAATTAATGATCTTTCTTTTATTATTATTATTCTAACAAGCTTTAAGCAAAATTGTTACCAGCTTAATCCTCTTTAATTTAGGTTTAACGGTTAGGTTTAGTGAGGAGCAAGCCACTACTAATTAGTGAAACCCAAAAAAATTAATACCTGACCTTTTAACCCATATTTTATCACTTCTATTTCTAGCCATCTGCTTTGCAGGAAATTAGAAAGGAAGGAAAGCATAATTCCAAAGTTCCACAAAGGGAAGAAGGTTCATTGAAGAACATAGGGAACCTTTACATTATTAAAGGTAATATTCCCATTCATACTGATTGAGAAGACTATAAAAACACAGAATTTTAGAACTGAATATGATCTTAGAAATTACTTTGTCTGACTTTTAATTTTAGATATAAAGAAAATGAGGCCCAATCAAACATCTCCATGGCTTCTCAAACACTGTTATTTTAATCTATGTCCTTCCTCCACAAATTTCCAACTAATAAAATGGAAGCCTTCCTCTTATTCTAGTAATATCTGTAGGTTCCCAATATAACATTTAAACTGCCAGTACATTATCTGGTTTTCCTTTGCTATTAGTGGTCCACTCTATTTCTTCTTTCTATATGTCCTTAATAATGTCTTTTAGTTTCTTCTTATCCATCTTATCAAAGATGACATGTACCTTACAGCTTACCTTGCCCTTTGTACCATTTTGAAATTTTCAAGAACAAAATTCTCTAGCCCTGAATGATTTGATTAACTTGACCCTGCTTTTCATGATTAAGACAAAGGAACAGCTGGAATTGAAATGCTGAACCCTGAAATTTCTAGACTCATTAGGAGAGATGATAATGTTGTGCTCTGCCCCCCACCCCAGTTTATTCTCCATCTTGCCCCAGCTCAACCCACTGTTTGTGCTCCCATCTCCACGGACCCCACTGTTTGTGTTCCCTTCTCCATGGAAATAATCCTGCCCCAGCTTGTCCCACTGTTTGTTTTCCCATCTCCATGGAAATCAGTTTGTGTTCTTTCCCTTTAAGTACCCTGACCCTACCCCTGCTCGGGGCTGTTCAATTTGAGTCTTTACTCCTAACAGTTGTGGGCTTGAATAAATCTACATGAAAATTTATATCCAGGTCTCCCTCGCTTTTTTTGGCACAACAATACTAGGAGCATTCCTATCAACAGAAGACCAGTAGAGAGAAGATGTAACCTCTCATCCATGGTGATATCACCATAGTCCTAAATGAAACAAAGGAGAGAAATCTGTTTAAAAGTTAAAAGGAAAATTGCCTTAGCCTCTGGGAGTCTTATTGTGATATCTGGAACTGTGGAAATGACAATACAAAAGAAGATTTCAGGGATAGAAATATTCTTTCTGTAAGTATGCTTTTCTTCAATCATACTCTGTTTAGACAGGAAGTAGAATGTTCATTCCTGTTGTTTGTAATAGACAAGTGTATTCTTTCAGTAACTGAAGTATTTTCATCTTTTGTGAATAGAGGAGACCTGTTGGTGGAAGGACCAGCAAGGTAGGACCCAAATATTTGCTTCTTTATATTGCAATAGCTGTAAGCAGAGGAATGGGTGGGGGGAGCTTAGTGAAGGGGAAAAGAGAATTAAATCAATACCTTCCCTCTGCCAGCATCTAAGAAACCTGAACAAAACAGGGTGATAAAAAAAACTCTCTTGTGACAAAAAGCAGAGACCAGTTACAGAGTCCAATTCTGAGGCTACATGGTACAGAAGAAAGAACAATGGACTTTGACTACTAAAGTCATGAAATCCTACCTTGAACCCAAGTCTGTCATTTGCTGGTTGTGTAGTCTTCAGAAAATGATTTAACCTTTCTGAGTTTCAGTTTTCTCATCTGTTAAAGAATAGAGTTGAACTAAATTATCTTTAATGCCCTTTTAGTTTTAGATATATAAGTCTATGAAACCTATTGTAAGATCTGGAATTCTCTTAGCTGAGGAACCCTGCATTTTCCCAAGAGCCAATAGCCCTGGGCACTGGGGTATTTTAAGTGTCCTCCATGAGAGTAGATGTTTTGATTCCAAAGAAAGAGGTCAAGGGATCCAGTTTGATTATAAAATCACTACAGATAAGGAGCTTTATATGGAGTGGCTCCCAGATAAAAACAATGTCAGTAATGGATGGATCCCTCTCTTCCCTAAGATCCCAGAAAAGCCAAGTGATTATTATAGAAAACACACAAAGGAAGGAAGAGTTTATAAGTGCATGAAGACTGATTAGTGGATATTTTTGGTTTTCTGCTTCATAATGAACTTGGTAATTAATCCAATGTTATGCCCAAACGTAAGTTGGTATATTGATCATTGCTGTCAAATATAGGTCAGATATTGTTATTATGGCTTTCAAAGGTCATAGTATCCTAAGTTTTGACTCAGTGGCAAAAGTATGGTTGTAAACAGGTCACCATGTTTGGGCTTCTACCTTTTGCAGAGTTGAAGTTTTTATGGCTTTTCAAATATTACCATATTTTAGGGCACTTATTAATATGTTTTAGGGGATTTATTAATATATTTTAGATTCTCTGCAAAAATACTTCTACACCTATTAAGAGACCTTGGTGGTGAATGATGCAAGGGGAAGGAAAGAGGAATGCCAAAAAGCAAGCCTGAAGAACATGAATGAAGGGAACAATACCCACATACTTTCTGTTACAGCCAGTGAATTGTAAAACATCGAAACAACCAACCAAACAAACAAAAAAAAAAAAAAAAACCCTGAAACTAACCAGGTTTGGGAGGTGTATGCATTGTTAACTTGTGGTTATTGTTAACCTGGTTCCCCTCTCTTCCACCTTGGGATCAGAAAGGAGTCCTTACTGATTTCTCCTAGCCTGTAATTAAACCTATTCATGGGCAGGGGGGTGGTTCTGTGCTTCATGATTAATAGTTGTATAGTAACTTCAACAGAATATTTTGGGGGAAAAGATTGAAATAAATCATAATATTTGTCATAATGATAATGACTTGAATTTATGTAGCACTATTCAAGAATTTCAAAATTCTTTATATTTTTTTCTCATATTAACCTCATAATAACTCTTAGAAATAGATGATTTCATTATTCCCATGTGAGGTGACTGGAGGAGAGTGACATCAAATGACTTGCCCAGGGACACAGAGCTAGTGTTTGTCTGAGATGGGATTTGGAAAGTTTTTCCCTACTCACAGTCCAAAATTCCAAAAACTCAGTTTAGTATTGTTAAAATCACTGTTCATTCACCCAAATGGCATGCAGTCCTGTCTCTTTTTTACATTCTTGGACTTAATCTTAGGCCCATTTTGTGTCACTTTAAAACAAGTATCCTTTCAATTTCAGGCACACATGCATGCATACACATACATTGTATACAAACACATATACCTATATGCATACACATATGCCTGTGGACATCATATACATATGTATGCATATACATGTGTACATGTGTATATATGCAGGTAAATACATACATATGCATTCATATACACATGCACACACATATATACACACATACTTATACACACATATGCACATGTGTGTATGTTTATGTATGTATATATACATACACATTACATGTATATATGTTCTTATGCATGTATATGTGTACATATTGGTGTGCATATATATGTTTGTGTATGTGTATGTATATGTATATACACACGTGTGTAGTCAGAATGGCCTTTGTTTTCTTTGAATGACTCAGCTTACCTCATTGAGCCTCTGGACACTGTGGCTTGCTCTTCCGGGGCAGGAAGCCCAAAGAGCATTCCAGGAAGCAGACAACTTCCTGTGTGATGAGTCATGGGGCTGGCTGAGGGGAGGTGTTAACGGCTACGCTAGGGGGAGGGGCCAAGTCAAGAACCAATCGGCCCTGGTCGTTCAGGCGGTGCTTGATGATGTCAAAAACTCTATAAGAGGGGAGAGGACAGCTTGAGGATCCTCTTTTCCTTTTCCGGTTGGAGCCAGCGACAGTTACAGCGACAGTTACAGCGACAGTTACAGCTACAGTTACAGCCACAGCCACAGCTGAAGCAGGAGCTGCCAGTAGCAGAGCTGACCTACGGGAGAAAGCTGAACAAAGACTTCAGGCCAGTGGGTAATCTTATTACCATAGAGGGGGAAACATGATTTTGCTTTACGCAATCATGCTTCTCTGTAGCCTCCTGGTTACTCTTTCAAGGCGTACTTATTGGGCCTGGAAGCTTTTGATCAATATATCAAAATGGGGTTGCTGGTTCATGGGTTGGTTACTGTGGAGCCTAAATAAATGTTTTGATTCTTCTGCCTTCTACTTTGAGAGTTTCTTATATCCGGCGATTCCGAACGTTTCAGACATGTTTATGATCCTCTTTGAGATTATAAACTCTGCCCTCCTAATACTCTGCTACTGGCAGCTCCTGCTTCAGCTGTGGCTGTGGCTGTAACTGTAGCTGTAACTGTCGCTGTAACTGTCGCTGTAACTGTCGCTGGCTCCAACCGGAAAAGGAAAAGAGGATCCTCAAGCTGTCCTCTCCCCTCTTATAGAGTTTTTGACATCATCAAGCACCGCCTGAACGACCAGGGCCGATTGGTTCTTGACTTGGCCCCTCCCCCTAGCGTAGCCGTTAACACCTCCCCTCAGCCAGCCCCATGACTCATCACACAGGAAGTTGTCTGCTTCCTGGAATGCTCTTTGGGCTTCCTGCCCCGGAAGAGCAAGCCACAGTGTCCAGAGGCTCAATGAGGTAAGCTGAGTCATTCAAAGAAAACAAAGGCCATTCTGACTACACTCCACCCCTTGTTATAGGATACATAATCTAATCAGCCATGTATCCTAGAACATACATTGTGATCCAATTACAAAGGAAACTAAAACATATCATTCATTATAAAGCAAAACATATCATTTGGTGACATTCCTAAATATTGGTTTACGATTCAAATGTGATCCACCCCTAGATCCTAGCAAGATAATCTCTTCAATCAATCATCCCCAAAATAATTATTAATAATTCAAATGTCCACCCCTAAATCCTTGTATCCATTACATAGGATCAATAATATCATAACAATAAAACAACACAGCAAGGATAACACAAAATAAGTAAACAGAACACTATCATCATTTCCACCCCCCTTGAACGATTGGGGCTCAAAATCTTGGGGTGAGGGGTGAAGGTCTCATTTTCCATAGCTTCTTCATGCTGAAATTGGATGTAGAGATGGCCCTGCCCCCAAAAAGTCCCATTCCAGAGGTCATTTCTTTAACGAGCTGGCAGGAATTCCAAGAATGCTACATGCTTAGGCAGTCACCGGAAAGTGCAGGGTGCTTAAGCCTGAAGGAAACAAAACTAGCAACAAGGTTAGCCAAAACAAAGGACAAAAAGAATAGACAAGTATGGACTATAATTCTTCAAATAAAATCATCTCAAGTTTGGTTGAGATTTCAGTTATGCAAAGATCCAACATCAAAGCCAAACTCAGGTGGGAAATGAGACAGAGACTAGGATTGTCCTCCCAGCCTTTCCCCAAATGTACAAGTTTTCATCCGTTAATCACACAAAGTTACCTTTCCTCTGAGTGGCTTGTGACATTTACCAGCATCAGCCATACCTGTGGAGTCTGTGAATCTATTATTATAACCTATTCACGGTAAAATATATGGTTCAGGGGTACGATTTGGTAATTATTTTCCCCTGAATAGACAACTGTTACAGTGTTGTCCTTCCCATGGGCTATAACTTCTGCAGCCTTTGGAATATCATCTGGCTTCCGTTTTACCCATACCTTAGCTCCTGACTTTATTCTATCAATGGAGCAAGACCCTTTTGCCCCTCTAGTAGTTATTTTGGGAGGAGGGTCAGTTTTCACAAAGGGTATTTTTTCACAGGGGATAATAATGACTTGAACCATCCTATCATTTCTACAAAATTGTACAGGTTTTTTACCCATATTCTGGAGTGTCACAACAATTTCTTTTTGATAATTAGAATCTATCACTCCAGCCAATACATGTATTCCTTGAGCCGCTAATCCTGGTTTAGGTAATATCCGTCCAAGATGATTCTTGGGGATTCTCATACATACTCCAGTAGGGGTTTTTCTTATCTCTTTCCTATTTAACCTAAAATTCTCTATACAATGTAAATCATATCCTGCTGAACCAGGTGTTCCTGGACTTGGTAGTGGGACATCTTCCCTCACAGTCCAAAATTCAATGTTTTGGATCTCACATGTTTGCTGTTCTCTGATCTGCAGATTTGGGGTCATCATTCTGGCTAGAGGTGTACTCCCCCCTAAGGGCCTATTATTCAAATTACGTAAGGCAATAGACAAATTATCCTTCCAATGTCGATATGAATTATTTGAGCTTAATTTTCTCAGCTGTTCTTTCAACAATCCACTCATTCTTTCAATTAGCCCAGATGCTTGTGGGTAATATGGAATATGATATATCCATTCTATATTATTCAACACACAATATCTTTTCACTTCTTTGCCCTTGAAATGTGACCCATTGTCACTTTGAATCTGCATTGGGGTTCCATAATATAAACTTACAATATCTAGAGTTTTACAGGTGTTTTTCTGAGTTGCGTCTTTATAAGGACAAGCCACTAGTACACCTGAATAGGTGTCAACACACGTACATACATATTTACATCCTTTATCCTGGGGTAGTGGGCCAATATAATCTATCTGCCAAATTTGGGCTGGAACTTTTCCCCTTGCTATTTCTCCAGTAACTATCCTAGGAAGAGTTCGTTCTTTTTCTAATTGGCATATACAACACTCCTCTGTTATTTGTTTTAACAACGCATGAGAAATACTGATACCTCGATCCTGTGCCCATCGATGGGTGGCCTGGACCCCTAAATGGCCAGCAGTCTGGTGGACCCATCTTGCTAAGGCTGGGTCATCAGTTGGAGTCGGAGTAGGGACAATACATTCAGTAGCAATCTTTGCTAGTCGATCCGCATGTGCATTGTACTCACGTTCTGGTGTGGTCAGGGTTGCATGAGCATCAACATGAAAAACTGACAGATCTGTAACCAAAGACATGTCCCATATATTTTCCCATAACTCTTTACCCCAAACTTGTTTGCCATGAATCTCCCAATTCTGATTCCTCCATATAGGCATCCACGTAGCTAATCCGTTAGCTACCGCCCACGAGTCAGTAAATATATGACATTGTCCTCCTTTCTCTGCTCTGATGGCCTGATGCACTGCCATCAGTTCAGCATATTGGCTACTTCCACCTATCACAGAACTTTCCAGAGTTCTCCTTGTACAGGGGTTATAGGCTACTGCTTTCCAATGTCTCTTCTGTCCTAAATATTTTGCTGTCCCATCAGTAAACCAAGCATGTTTCTTCTGTTCTTCATTTAGTCCGTCATATCCATTATTCCATTTCACTAAGGATGGTACCATCTGTTGCTTAGATTCAAGGGGCTTTTCATTGCTCTCAGTATCAATGTTCGCCACAGATTCATGTAGAGCAGAAACTCCATTTTTGCCTGCTCTGGACCTATTCTGAATATACCACTTCCATTTGATTATGCTTGCCTCTTGTGCATGTCCAATTCTGTGAGAAGCTGGGGTACTCATTACCCAAGTCGTAATTGGAATTCCAGGCCTTAATACCACTTCATGACCCAGAGTTAGTTGCTCAGTTTCTACTAAAGCCCAATATGCAGCTAACAGCTGCTTCTCAAAAGGTGTATATTGCACTCCAGATGAGGGCAGTTTCCTTGACCAAAAGCCTAAAGGTACACTTCGGCTTTGTTGTTTTTGCCACAGACTCCAATTTGCATAGTCATCTTGTACAGTCACTTGTAACTCCACTGGCCCATTTTGCATAGGCCATAAGTCTAGAGCTAATTGAATAGCAGCCTTTGCTTCCTCAAAAGCTCTACTTTGTTCAAGTCCCCAGTCAAATTCATATTTCTTTCTGGTGACTTTATACAAGGGTTTTAAAATCTGTCCCAAATGTGGGATGTGGTGTCTCCAATAACCAAACAGCCCTATGAACTTTTGGGCCTCTTTCTTATTGGTAGGGGTGGGAAAATCCTGGATTTTTTGTCGAGCTTGTGGGAGAATTTCTCGCAGTCCTCTATTCCACTGTATCCCCAAGAATTTTACAGTTTGAGCTGGCCCTTGAACCTTTGCGGGGTTGATTTCCCATCCTTTGCTTTTCATATGGTCAATTAATAATACTAAACTCTCCTCCACCTCCTTTATATTCTTTCCCTGTATCATGATGTCATCTATGTAATGTGTAAGCTGTACACCAGGTAACTTTAATTCATCCAAATGTTCAGCTACAATCCTGTGGCAAATAGTTGGGCTATGAATATATCCTTGCGGCAGGCGTGTAAATGTATACTGTCGGCCTTGCCAAGTAAAAGCAAACTGATTCCATTGCTTGGGGTCTATTGGGATTGTAAAGAAGGCATTGGCCAAATCAATAACTGCATACCAAGTCCCTTCACGTTTTTGTATTCTCTCTATTAAAGTAACCGTGTCTGGGACAGCAGCATACAAGGGAGGAGTCACTTTGTTCAGCTGTCTATAATCTACTGTCATCCTCCATGTTCCATCTGACTTTCGGACTGGCCAGACAGGGTTGTTCCATTGAGTAGTTGTAGGGACTAACACTCCTGCCTCAACACATTCTCTTATAGTGTTGGCAATTTCATCTTGCCCACCTGGCACACGATATTGCCTCAAAGTAATTATTTTAGAAGGTTCGGGCAAAGTGATTGGATCCATCTTGATTTTCCCCACTAAGACTGCATTAATGCCCATTTTCCTCACAGCAAATTGGTATTTCCCTTCGGGTAAATTTAAGGTCATACCCTTCAATATGTCTATTCCAATGATGTATTCGGGAATAGGCACAATAACCACACTATATTCTTTCTTGGGCAACTGTCCAATTTTCATCATTAATTTAACTTGCCTGGCTGATATTTCAGTCCCTCCTAGTCCTGTAATGGTAATAGGAGTTCCATGGCTGAACTTGTCTGGATTTCCATAAATAAGGGTGGCCTCGGCCCCAGTATCTATTAATGCCTCAGTTACCGTACTTGACCCATTTTTCCAATATATGGTCAAGTTAATGTGAGGTCTACAATCCAGCCTGTGTATTTCCTTAATTTGAACTGGGGCTCGGCCTGTTCCCTAGTATTCCCTTTCATATGATTCACTTGGGTTTGAAGGTTCAACATCTGTAGTATTTGCAGGAGCAGTTCTTATTTCCCTATCTCTCGTGTTATCAAGGCCTTTATCTCTGTACATTCTATATAATTCATTGGTTGGAATTCCATCTATCATTTCAAAACCTACCCCTGCTCTCAATAAAGCAGTAAACATTTCTTTCCTTGTTACTCTCCTTTGGCGCCAAGTTTGCTGGTTATTCACCCTTCTCTCTCGAGGAGATCTATCCCTTCCCCAGTCACCTAAGTCATGTAACTGTAAAATCTTATTTATCACTGTTGTAAGACGGCTCCCTACTTCTCCAAGTAATAAATTCAAAATTAGTTGTTTATAAGCAGGGGGAGCTGTCCTAATTATTAAATTCCTATGAGGCAGTCCCATTGGATCATTGTAATATTTGTCTGCAGTTCCTATCATAATGGCAGTCTTCATTACCTCCTCCTTTAGTCTCATGATACAATCTCTAAGTGAATACCAGGGTCTGTGCTCAGTGGGCCACATAGAATCAGTAGCATATCTCTTATTGCATCCCACAGCGGCTAATGCCAACAGAGTAGTCCTGCTATCACCATCTCCTTGCTGATGATGTTCCCTAAAAGCTTGTTGAACTAGAGGATCATGGCTGATACCTATGAATCTCATGCAGTCTGTCCTATCTACTGATATTCCACTGGCCCCTTGATCACTGAGTCTTACCATCCAAGATATCAATGGTTCTCCTATTCTTTGGCTGAATCTACTCAAAATATCTGTGACCTCTTGCGGTGAGAAATCTTCCTGAATTTCCCTTGTAACTGAATCTTCACCTCGGGTTTCTGTCTTCCTCCTTTGTATGGGTCGAGCCCTTGTCTGATCATTTAACCATCTCCTATTCTCTGTGTGAGGCACATCCTGAACCCCAGTAGTGTTTTGTGCCTCAGCCCCTAACATTGTCTCATTCTCTCCCCACTCACTTCCTCTGCCACCATGGCTAGGACGAAGCAGGCAGTCAGGCTCTTTCTGGGCTGGGTTGAAATGCACTCTGGGCTTTTTTGGTCTCCTGTTGCTCTTAGCCACATTAATAGAAAAGTTCTCATTTGAGTCAGTTTGGTCTCCTGCTATCTGAGATTCCCCTTCTTCCTGTGGGGTAGGAGTGCCCCCATGTCTTTCACTTAATCTCAATCTTTCGTATACTAGCCGGTAGGCTGATAACACCATCCAACTTTGCCTAGATAGTGATGCCCCTGACTGAATCCCAACTTCTCGTAAACACTTTTCCAAATCCCTAGGATCTCCTCTCCGTAGCCTTGGTTCCCAGTTTTCACAGGGTCCAGCTTTTTTAGCCAATTCTTTTGCTAGGGAGGAATAAAATGGATCCTCCCATCCTGGGATATTCATCTCTTCCTCTGGAATTGTTCTGCTTCTAAATAGAGATCTTATACCTAGCGGTCCCATCTGGGTCGCCAAATGTATTAGGAGGGCAGAGTTTATAATCTCAAAGAGGATCATAAACATGTCTGAAACGTTCGGAATCGCCGGATATAAGAAACTCTCAAAGTAGAAGGCAGAAGAATCAAAACATTTATTTAGGCTCCACAGTAACCAACCCATGAACCAGCAACCCCATTTTGATATATTGATCAAAAGCTTCCAGGCCCAATAAGTACGCCTTGAAAGAGTAACCAGGAGGCTACAGAGAAGCATGATTGCGTAAAGCAAAATCATGTTTCCCTCTCTATGGTAATAAGATTACCCACTGGCCTGAAGTCTTTGTTCAGCTTTCTCCCGTAGGTCAGCTCTGCTACTGGCAGCTCCTGCTTCAGCTGTGGCTGTGGCTGTAACTGTAGCTGTAACTGTCGCTGTAACTGTCGCTGTAACTGTCGCTGGCTCCAACCGGAAAAGGAAAAGAGGATCCTCAAGCTGTCCTCTCCCCTCTTATAGAGTTTTTGACATCATCAAGCACCGCCTGAACGACCAGGGCCGATTGGTTCTTGACTTGGCCCCTCCCCCTAGCGTAGCCGTTAACACCTCCCCTCAGCCAGCCCCATGACTCATCACACAGGAAGTTGTCTGCTTCCTGGAATGCTCTTTGGGCTTCCTGCCCCGGAAGAGCAAGCCACAGTGTCCAGAGGCTCAATGAGGTAAGCTGAGTCATTCAAAGAAAACAAAGGCCATTCTGACTACAACGTGTGACAGGACTTTGTAGTAAATAGAGAATTGGACTTGTACACATATGTATATATGTATAAATATGTTGTATATGCAGATGATATGTGTTTTTGCTCATGTGCACAATGTATGTGTGCACATAGATGTGTGCTCATATGTGTATACATCTGCATATTCATAACATTTTCTAGTGCCTTCCTCCAACAAAATTACCTTGAATATATATTTTTATGTGCACACATATGTAGATACTAGAATATAAGCTTTCTGAAGATAGGAACAAGTACGTTATTGTCTGTTTATCTCTATCACGAAATAAAGTGCTTGGTACAATATAGCAGATTCTTAATAAATCTTGTTTTTTTGTTGTTGTTAATTTACTGGTTGATTTGACATAAACTTATTAAGGGGTATAATGCTTTGTGTAAAATTTTCTCATGAATATTTTTAAAAGCCTTTCAGAGCTTCATGGAGCCAAGATGATGGGGTAAACAGTATGTTGCTATCACTCTTCATTTTTGACCTCGAAAAAAACAAGATAATAGTACCCCAGGAATATTCCTGGAACAGAAAAGCCAGCAGAAGTACCAGGTGGAGGCGTCTCTTAGCCTGGGAAATCTGGTTGATCTATAAGAAATGTCCAACTCACTGAGGAAAAGGAGAGCTCATTCTAGAACAAGAAGCATACCAACAAGATTGCAGCAAGTCCCACCACGGTCAAACCAGTAGGAGACCCTGAGCAAGGTGATGGCACAGGCAAGTGCCAACACCAGGACTCCCAATGTACCTTCGTACAGCCAAGGGAAAGCAGACTCCAGCTCAGAAAAAAAAAAAATAAACAAACAGACAAATAAAAAACCCATGTGTCCTGCAGCAGCAAACCTCCAAGCAATTCAGCACAGCACCAGGTGGGTAAGCATCCTCCAGTGGCCAGACTTCCCCATGCTTCTGTACAGCTCCAAGGAAATGCATTAAAACCCCACCTGGCCTCAGCACATGCCAAACACCTCTGCAACTCAAGCTCAGCACCAGGCGAGCTGCCAGATCCCTGGAGCCCCAGCTGCCAGCACTTGAAGCCCCAGCACACAAAGCCAATGATCAGGCCCCTGGCCACTAAAACAAGAAGCTTGGGACAATGCCCCCTGTGCTCCAGCAGGAGAGCTCAACTTTATGAATATAATGGAATATTATTGTTCTATAAGAAATGATGAGCAGGAAGACTTTGGAAAAATCTACGAAGGCTTACATGAACTCACACCACATTATTCCCAAGGTCTTCACAACAAATAGCTGGAATAACTTCATCAGCATTTCTATAATGATCTTTCTCCATCAATAATAACAGTAGGGCTTTTCGATCCTTAACAATCCAATTCCTGAGACATTATATGAGAATACTGAATATCTTGGAATATAGCTGTCTGTGTTTTGTGTTTACCATGATGTCTTATGTAATACTAACATTGCATAATTGAAGGCTGGACTGTGGGTGGAAGAGGATGCCACATGATGACCATGGAAATGAAATTAAGCATTGCGGTTGGTGGGGAATGAAGAGTTTGTTAGACTTCTGAGTCCTCTTTAAAAGGAACCATTTTTGCTTCATCCTCCAATCCTCCAATAATAGGGGCAGAAACAACTGAGAGTACTGAAGAATTTGCATTTTGAAATAGATTTCTTTTAGAAATTTTAGAATTATAGTAAGTTCACTCTTACATCTGAGGTAATAACCATCTGTTTTCCATATGCTGTTATGAAGGTATTGATGATGACATGGAAAATGGTTGTAAATAACTGCAGATATTCAAAAGCAAAATTCCTTTCTTATATTGCCATACAGGGAAAATTCTGATAAAACTAATTGACAATATGAAGACAGCTCAATAACCATGCATATCTATAAAGCCTGAATTCCTGTGAATACATACACATGCACACACACACAAACACACATATATACATATCCACACACAGAGATATAAATATATTGATATAGATGTCTGTGTGTCCACATGTGTGTATATATATATCATATGTGTGTATGTACACATACATATTGTGTATACACACATAAATATACGTATGTACACATATACATACACATATGAATATATACATATATATGTGTATATATATGTATAATTTCTTAGTGATAGGAGACAGTCTCAATTAGAACATATTTAAAAATCATTTTAATACAAAGAAATTTTTATTTATAGACATTTTGTACATCGAGGTCAAGGGCCATATTGTATTTTTCTTCATGTCTGTGAGAGTGCCTGGTAAAGAATTTTATGTATAGTAGATATTTTATCATTAATTTTGAATTAATTGAATTATAATTAATGATTGACACCTGAAATTCTCCATCACAGTTCCTGGGATCATACTCCTCAAAAGTAAAGACAAGAATAGCTTTGATTTTAACCAATTAAATGTTAGAAAGGTTGAATCGAAAACTTTAAGGACAAACTATTATAGAATTACAAATAAATAGATTTTTAGGGATAGAATTGATCTTAGAGAAAATTCAAAGTTAAGGTCCTCATTTTATAGAGGTGAAAACTAAGATACTTAGAAGTCTAAGGACTTGTCTGACATATTCTGTTGTCCTCAAATATATTATTTCCTTCACTGTTTCCCTGTCTTTTCTCAAACTGTACTTCCTGCAATACCTCCCCAGGATATTTCTCATATAATTCAAGTAATATTAACTTCAATTGACTTAGAACATACAAGTGAAGATTGTATATATTAAACATACATACATCAGAGATGAAGAAACTTCTTCCAATTATTATTATTACTAGTAGCAACAACAACAGTACATTTTGAACCCGATGTGTAATGTCATTGATATAGAGAAATACCCCTTATGATGCACATCAGCAATTATTCTGCAATTTATTGTCTTAAAGAATTGTATAGGAAGACTGAGATTTTAAGTGACTTATCCAGGTTATAAAGAATTCATTTGGGAGTCAGTACAGCACATAATTGGTTGGACTCAAACCCAGGTTTCTTTACTCTAAAAACAGCCTTTTTTATTTACTAAACTGTACAACCTCTCATGTACTTAATATTTTTTTTTAAAAAATATAGATAAGAGATTAGGATAGAAAGACAGACAAAAAAAATTTTCTCACACTTTCTTTCCATTAAGTTCCATGATATATAAAAGCCAGTAACATACCAATATTTTTCTAAAATCCCAAACTTCATATTATTTTATATATGTTTAATTATTTCTTTAGGTAGAAAATAAAATCTATATTTACATTTCCTTATTTAAGTAATTTTCAATGAGATTAGTTATTTTTTTCTCTAAAAGTTCTTTACTTTTATAACATCAAGATGGGTTTGGAAAATGACTTTCATTAAAGATGGTTTTGGTTGACACATATATTGGCAAAAGTTAATTCTTTTGGAATAATGTATTTCTTTCTTGACAAAAAAAAGAGCTGTTGAGGGTAAGTTAATACATATAGTCCTTATTCAGCCATGCATATTAATAGAGAGAAGCAGTGGCCTGTATACCCTCAAAGCAGTATTATATAGATGTATGTATTTGTGCAATTCTTCATATAGGATTTCCCAGCAAATTTATTCTTCTAGTCTTTTATCTATTTGGATAATATTCAAAATCCATTATCATGCTGTAAGCAACCACTAGCTAGGGTGGAAAGAGGTAGAATAGTTTCATATGAGTTAGAAGGCTGACCTCAGTTTAGATTTATTTCTTCTCCCAAACTATAATAAATTTGTATCTAACAGGACCATAAATCTAAAATTGAAAGAGAATTCAGAGGCCACCTAGTCCAACCCCTTCATTTTACACTTGTGGTGTAACACACCACATTGCAACATTTCCCTTTATTTTTGGTAGGTCATCATTGAAAATTTCTGTAGTCAAAAATATTTATCACCTTATAGCCATGGAGTTAACCTTAACTTTGCTATTTCATAGAAGAAAGTCAGAGTAATAAGTTTGGGGCCTAAATTAAGAAAGGATAGAGGAATTTTTAAAATTCAGTTTCACAGAGTAGACTAGACTAAAGCTGGGGATACAGACCCAACATCTTGCAGGCATGTCTAGTTTTACCTGCAGAGGATTTTATCTTGATGAATGTGATTATGTGTGTGTGTGTGTGTGTGTGTGTGTGTGTGTGTGTAAATTTATTTAGTTTACATTTCAATCCTTCCATTGATATTTCATTTTACGCACTTCAAATATTATACTGAAAATGGATCCTCACACAAGATGATTTAGAACCCCCCACCTGGTGAGATTTCTTTTTCAAAATTATTCTAGCTACGGGAATATATTTCTCATGTCTCAAATGTCCCAAATTTAATCAGCTACTTGATGTCAAACACTTCACATACATACTTTGGTGGGAATGTTGACTTTTTAAAAGAGATTTGGGTATGTATTGAGTATCACAGATGATTTCATAGAGTAAAATGCAGATGAGATTTCTAGTTTTTTTTTTAACTTACTAGAAACATTAATGAAGTAAAGTTATTCTAAGAGAGTGTAATATCAGTTTCTGTCTTCTGTGATTTTAGTACAGCTTACTGAAAAGCTGATTTGGGATGAAAAGACACAGACACAGTACACCCCTAACAATAGCTAGTGCTTCAGACATTTTCAGAAAGATATAAAATGGCTAAAAGTCTCAAATGAAAGTTATTGATTTCCCTTCATTGCACAGTCAAGAAAAGAAGGGCGATTTTGTTAAAAATGTCAAAAGTTTACTTGATAGTCTAGACAAGGGGAATACTCAGATAATTACTCTGTGGAAGAATTAAGAGTACACAGACTTTTAGATAACTGTTAGGATCATGTAGGGCACAGGCAGTGTGAAGTCTGGCATATTTGAAACTGAATGAAAAAAGCCAAAGACAGAGAGCTCTGAAACTATATCAAATGAAGAAAAAAATGTTTATTTTCATTATTTTAGAAATCAATATCCACTGTACAATTGCTAAGTATTCTCTTCCAAAGTATTTTCTCTACACATCAGAAAGGTACTAAAGTGACTTACAAATATTTGAAGGAAGAAGAAAAAGCAAAAGGAAATATTAAAATTCACTTCCCCATCCCCTTTTTTAAATCATTAAATATAATAGAAATTCTCTGGAATTTCCTGTTCCATGACTGCTAATTCTTTAATGTTGCCATTGCTAAATCCTGTGCAATCCTGATTGTGGCTCCCCAATATTAGAATTGTTTCTTTCTGGCCACTTGCAATATTTTTCCTTCACCTGAGAGTTCTGAAATTTGGATACAATATACCCTGGAATTTTTTTTTGGGGGGGCTGTCTTCCCTGAAGTATTTTTTGCACTCTGTTTCCAGGATATCAGGGCAGTATTCTTGATAATTTTGTGCAAGATGCTCTCCAGGTCCTCCTTTTGATTATGGCTTTTAGATAGTCCAGTGATTCTGATGTTTTCTTTCCTTAATTCATTTTCCAGGTCAGTCATTTTCCCCATGAGGTATTTTACATTTTCTTCATCTTTTTCATTCATTTGAATTTATTTCATTGGTTCATGATGTCTCATAGAGTCATTAGTCTCCATTGGCCCAATTCTAACTTTAAAGGAGTTGTTTTCCTCAGTTAACTTTTCTACTTACTTTTCTGTTTGGCCAATTTCACTTTTCAGAGGGTTGTTTTCTTCAGTGGATTTTTCTATCTCCTTATCCATTTGCCAAGTCTTCTTTTTAAGCAGTTCTTTCTTTTTTCCAAGCTGTTGACATTTTTTCATAATTCTCTTGCATCAATATAATTTCTTTTTCCTGATTTTTCTTCTGTCTCTCATATAATTTTTAAGGTCCCTTTTGAGCTTTTTCCATGAGTTCTTTCTGTGCTGGAGACTCACTTCCTATTTTTGTTTGGGGTTTGACATTGTTTTGCTCTTCTGAATTTGTGTCTTGATCTTCCCTGTTACCATAATAACTTTCTATGTTCATATTTTTTGTTGTTGTTGTGATTGTTTTGCTCATCCTTTGGGCCTTTTTTGTTTCTTTTAAATTGGAGCTCTGCTCCCAGTATGGAAGGTACATTACCTCAGGTTCCTTGTGCCAGGGACTACAGTTGAGGGTTGCTTACCTGGTGCTGCACTGATATTACCCTGAATCCCAAAGGGGACCCTTGTTTCTAGTGTTGCTTTGGAAACATGTGGCTGATGCTGTTGCAGGATCTAGGGATGTCATAGCTTACATGGTGCTGAGCCAGGGTCCTAGATATCAAGGGAATTAATGAAAGGAAAGGCAAGGAAGGTGGCCTACCTATTATCAGATCTGAATCTTTATCGTAAAGCAACAATTATCAAAACTATTTGTTAGTGCCTGAGAAATAGTAGAGTGGATCAATGGAATAGATTATGTACATAAGACAAAGTAATCAAAGACTATAGTAATCTACTGTTTAATAAACTCAAAGACTCCAGCTTCTAGGGTAAGAAAACTGTTCAACAAAAAAATGCTGGGAAAACTGGAAAAGAATTCCTCAGAAACTAGGCATAGACCAACATCTTACACCGTATACCAAGACAGAGTCAAAATGAGTACTGATTTATACATAAAAGGTGATACCACAAGCAAATTAGGAGATCTAGGAATAGTTTACTTGTCATATCTATTGAGAAGTTAAGAATTATAAATTAATTATGAATTAAGAAGAAGATGAAAAAAGATAGAGAATATTTTGAAATGCAAAATAAATAATTTTGATTACATTAAATTAAAAAAGGTTTTGAACAAACAAAGCCAATGAAAGCAAGTTAGAAGGGAAGCACAAAGCTGGCAAACAATTTTTACAATCAATGTCTTTGATAAAGGCCACATTTCTAAAATATACAGAGAAGTGAGTCAACATATAAGAATACTTTATAAGAATGACTTTATAATTGCTTTGGTCACTTGCAAAATGGTCAAAGAATATGAACAGGTAGCTTTCAGATGAAGTAATTAAAGTAATCTATATTCATATGAAAAAATCACCATTGAGTAGAGAAATGAAAATTAAAATAAGACTGAGTAACCACATCACACCTATTAGATTATCTAATACGACAAATAAAGGAAAGTCATAAATATTGGAGATACTGTGCAAAAATTGGAACACTATTGTGCTGTTGGCGAAGTTGTGAACTGATCCAACCATTCTGGAGAGCATTTGGGGATTATGCTCACAGGACTAAACAAAGAATTGTGGCAACCCTTTTGTTATGATGTATTATTGGAAATTGAGGGGCTGCCTGTCAGTTGGGAAATGCCTAAACAAGCTGTGCTACGTGAATGTAATGGAATAATATCGTACTGTGAGAAGTGATGACCAGGCTTATTTATGAAAAACCTGTAAAGACTTCCATGGACTGATGGTAGATGAAGTGAGCAGAACCAAAAGAACCTGGTACACAGTAACAGCAAGACTGTATAATGACAAACATTGAAAGACTTAGTTCTTCTCATCAGAACAAAGATCTAAGACAATTCCAAAAGACTAATGATGGAAAATGCTATCCCCATTCAGAGAAAAAGCTATGGAAACTAAATGCAAATTGAAGCATACTATTTCCTCTTGTTTCTTTTCTTTCTTTTCATTTCCCCCTTTTGTTCTGATTCTTCTTTTAAACATGACTAATGTTTAAAAAAATAAAATAAAACTTTGAGATTAGCTATCAAAAATAAATTAAAATCTACATTAAAAAACGAAATTGTGGCCTAGAGAGATCAAATAACTTATTAAGGTAACTGAGGAATTAGTTAAATCAGCTTTCATTTAAATTAAATTTCTCTGACTCCCAATCTAGCATCCATTCCTTTGAACTACACTGCTTCATACATCATGTTAATGTTAAAAGTCTTAAGAAATTTATGTATCTCTAAAAGTCCATATACCCCTTGCATGGCCCAGAAATGTTTAGCTTTAACTCTGTGCTGCAATGAAGGTTGGAGTAGGATTTTTGTGGAAATTAACATACTATTTGAATAAACATGAAAAGGTCCAGAAAAAACAAACAGCTCAATGTTTATCAAATCATTATATATTTGATGTATTCATACTTAAAGTATTTTTCACATTCCTAATATATATTAACATTTATATTTTAAAGAAACAGCTATAACTGTGATTTTGAGGGGGAAATGGATGAATCTTTTTAGAGTCTTAAAAAAACTTAAAGGTTTCAAATGTTTTTTATAACATATTTTTTTAAAGAAGAAAGGGATTTAGAGTGGATTGTTTTTATAAATATATTTATAGAAAAATATCATTAATTGAAAACATATGTTTGGATAAATTACAAACTCATACCTTCTATATACATATATGGAATTCATCTAAACATATTCCCTGCCACCCTCTTCATCTAAATAGAGATACAGGCATGATTATAGATAAAGATAAACACACATGTGTTTATACATGTATGATGTATTATATGTGTATTGTATGTGTGTATATTATGCTTTATTATGCTACATTATATTGTTATTTTGTGTTATGTTATATTGTTATGTCATGTAATACCATTGTGTTAGGTTATATTACATTATTTATAATTTGTGTACATGTATATATGCATACATATTTTTCCCCAAAGGATATTTGGTAATTATAATATCTGCCTTAGATTCTTATCCAGAGCAAAACACAAGCATATGGCTTTATTTTTTTTGTCCAGGTTTGTGTAGATTGCCAGATGGTTAATAGAGAGATTCTGATAAACTTCCTTTCTAAATGTCCCTTATCACATAGCTTGGGAATGCTAAGGCTGCCATTCCTTTTAACAGGCAACAGAACAGTAGGTTTGAATGAGTATAATTTCTTCAAAAGTGACTAAATCAGTACTTTGTTTTCTTCATGATTTTGTGTACTTGTTAAGAAGTTAGTTACATTCGGAAGATAAATTACACAAAGATAAGTCACACATTTGTGATAAAAATGCATGTCAGTGTAATAGATTTGTGTATAATGTTACACTGGGATTAAACAAAAAGCCCAATTGGCAGTTGATTTTTTGGAAATTGTGCACTTGAAAGGCCATCATAATTCATGGGATGTTTATTAGGGGCATCTAGTATTCCAACAAATGTTATCATGATTTTTTGCAGACCAAATTATCTCTATAGTGAGAGAAAAGGAATGAAGTAGAAGTGGAGAGTGTTTTGTAAATATTTGTATTGTGCTACTGAAATTTCAAAGTTAAATACCATTCTGAGTAATTCAGTGGAACTTGGTTGTCATTGATGTGAGTACTTCTTCCAGTAGTTCTAACTATAACCCATTTAGGCCTCATCCTATACAATTTCTGATTATGTTCATATATTAATGAATCTGATTTTTCATCTGTGTGGATATTCCAAATTACCATGGTGATTTCAAACTATTCATATGATCTTATCTTATGCAATTCTTTTTAATACCCTCCTAAAAATCATCCATAAGGGATCCACCTAATAACTTCAAATTTCCCTCTAATTTTGCTGAAGAGATTCCACTGCAATGCATATGATATCTCTTGTTAATTCCTTGTTCTTATCATATGGCTTGCCCACTTTCTTATCCAGTTATCTATTTCCTCTTTTAAAATACTTTAAGGTAAGGCAGAGCCAAGATGATGGAATTAAAGCAGGGACTTACTTGAGCTCTCCCCCAATCTACGTGTAAAATATGACTCTAAACAAATTCTAGATCAGCAGAACCCACAAAAAGACAGAGTGAAACAAATTACCAGCCCAAGACAACCTGGATGGTTAAAGGAAAATGTCCATTGTTCCAGGCTACTAATGAGTTCAGTCCAGTGGGGGCTGTGCCAGTATAGACCCAGGCTCCAGAAAAACCAGAGAAGGTCTCAGGGGGCTAAATCACTGGCAGCTGAGGTGGTTTCTAGACTTCTCAACCCACGAGTACCAAAGACAATTTAGAAGGTCAGTGGGAAAGGTCTGTTGGACCTGGGTGAGAGAGGAGCCTATACCAGCTTCTACTGCAGCACAGCCTTGGGGGGCGCAGCAGTGGAAGCAGCAGCAATAGTGGCTGTGGTTGCTTCCAGAGCTCTCAACTCACAGATGGTAAGGGGATCAAACAACTCATCAGAAGTAGATTATAGGAGTTGCTTTGCTGGCACTGAGGCAGGATTCTGTTGCCTTGTCTGTACTTGGATTTGGGTTTCAGTCCCCAGTGGCTGTCCTGGGGCAAGGCTACACTTGTATAATCTATAGCAAATTACTTTTCCTCTCAATGAAGGTGGGTAAGGAGGGAGGAAGGTAGAAAATCTGGAACTCAAAGTTTTAAAAAATGAATGTTAAAAATTGTTTTTACATGCAACTGAGAAATATGATACACAGGCAATGGGGTATAGAAATCTATCTTATCCTACAGGAAAATAAAAGGGAGGGCAGATTGGGTGAAGGGGCAATCAGAATGCATGCCTTCATGGGGTAGAGGGAGGGGAAAGATGAGGAGAAAATTTGGAACTCAAAATCTTGTGGAAATGAATGCTGAAAACTAAAATAAATAAATAAATTGAAATATGAAAAAAAAATTAAATTGTTTCTTTTGAGCTACATTGTAGCTTCATCTCCCAACTTCCTTGTGAAGACAAAAATATTACCCTGTACTCCACTCTTTATTTTTCTTGCTTGGCCTATTAAAAAGGGAGCTCTTTTTGTTACATTCTTCTTTTTCTGCTGCTGCTGTCTATAAGTTTTCTATAGAGTGTGTAACAATTTCTATCACATACGAAAAACATATGTATATGCATATGTACATATACATATACACATATTCATGACCATATATGTACATAGGTACATTTGACATACATTTATTCATCCATCTATACATTGCTCTTAGGGAGGGCCACAATTTTAAAAAAAAGTAGTTGAAGAATGTTTCTCAACCAGGACATGTAGTACATTTGAAATGTCCAAAGAGCAATCAGTAATGTGAGGTTAGGACTCAGGAGTGATTATTACCATCTTTCCATCTATCTATCTATCTATCTATCTATCTATCTATCTATCTATCTATCCTTCTATCTATCTCTATATCTATACTTATACATATGCATATATACATACTCATACACATAGATATATGCGTATATGTGTGCATATGCATGTATATTTGTACATGTGTGTGTGCCTGTATAAAAGACCAGTACTTCAAAAGGCCAATATACCCCCAATGCATACTGGGTCATCTCCTGTTGTCCTGATCCATATCTGGCCACTGGACTCAGATGGCTCCAGAGGAGAAAGTGAGATTGATGACTTTGCATAGCCTCACTCACTTAAATCCAATTCCCTTGCATGTCACGGCATCAACTCTCTGATGTCATGGTCCTCTGAGAACAAAGGAAAAACAATAACCTCCATGGCTAGTAAAGGAACTACCCATTAGGGACCAAACTTCTAGGCAGTTAAAATGATTTTCTTTTTCTTTCTTTTCTTTCTTTCCTTTCCTTTTCTCTTCCTTCCTTCCTTCCTTCCTTCCTTCCTTCCTACCTTCCTTCCTTCCTTCCTTCCTTCCTTCCTTCCTTCCTTCCTTCCTCCCTTCCTTCCTCCCTCCCCTCTCTCTGTCTTTCTATCTTTCCTTTTTCTCTCTTCACATAGGGTATCATCACACCATTATCTACTGGTGCTCTGCCAAAAGACAATGTTTATTTTATTTTGTGACATTTTTGTTTTGTTTTGTTTCATTTCTCTTAAAGACCAGTCCTAACCCCAAATAAATCTGGTCCCAGAACAAGCCCTACTTGGTCACTGTTTGGGCCCAGATTGTCTCAGAATGAATATAAATAACAATTGTTTCTGCTTTGGACAGAAGCCCTCAGTGTTTTCCCCTCCCAAATCTTTGTTTTTTTTTTCTTTTTCTTTTTTGGAATAGGCCATTCTTTCCTCATTTTTTTTTATCAAGCCTTAATCTCTGAGACCTGTTAAAAACCTGAGTCTGAAGAGGCCAAGGTCCCTCAATGCATCTTGGGCCATCTCCCATTGCCCTGATCTGTATATGGCCACTGGACCCAGATGGCTCCAGAGGACAAAATAAGGCTGGTGACTTTGCACAGCCCTCTCTCACTTAAATTCAATTCTCTTGCATGGCATGGCATCACATTACTGATGTTACGGTCCTCTTTGAGAATGAAGGACAGACAAAAAGTATATACATACATACATACACACACACATACATACATATATGTGTGTATGTATATGTATGCATGCATGTGTGTATATGTATGTGTATATGTACATGTATAGGTATATATGCATGTATATATGCATATATACATACACAATACATATGTGTATATGTGTATGCATATGTATATGTCTTTATATATATATATATATATATATCTACCTCTATGTCTATGTCTATCTATCTTTATATATACATAGATATATACATATACACATACATATATACATATACACACAGAGAGAAACATATATAGATGTATATATACACTATACATACATACCTACATATATATATATATATTTTTTTTTTTTTTACACATACATACATACACACCCAGCTGTGTATTTGCATGTGTATTTCAATCCTGAAAGGTGATGAGGTAAAAAGATGAGATGTTATGCAGGAAGATGAGGAAAGAGGCTATGAAACAATCTTGAGGTATATTTGTGATTAGTAGATGTCATTAAAATACTGTGTCCAGTAGTGAAAACTTAGAAGAAAACCTCAAGAATGAATCACATTTTTTTTACAGAGTATCTTCTATATTCAACTCACCCATAAGAATAGCAGTACAGATTACACAAAATGGACAAATGGACAATTCTAAAATTAATTTACATAAGTTTTTAGAATGCATAATTACTCTTTTCCCCTAAATTTATTTTTTTTAAATTATGTATTTGTGACCATTATTAAAGTTTATTTAAATTGGGCTTATATCAGCTGATAAGTGATGTCTTAGTGACATGCTGATAACTTGGGGAAATCCATTCCACCACATTAAAGTTTTCTTTAACTTTACATAAAATAGTTTATTAATGGATAATAAATTATTTTCATACTTATATAAAACCATATTTTTATGTCTTCCTTTTTCAAAGAAACTAGATTTATTTTCCAGATATGATGATTTTATTTGGAAAATGTCTCATTTTAACTTTTGTCTCTATATTCTCTAATGTAACCCTGATACTCAAATGGGTTTTAGAATTGCTTCACTTGGTTACATAACAGGATCTCTACAATGTTACATTCATTATACTTACCTTTTGTATCAATAAATGTCATGTGTTGCATGTTTTCCTTTCAGTAAAATTTAATTTTGATTACATTAAGATATCATTGAGGGCAAAAATCAAGTTTTTTTCCATATTCTTTAAAGACAATTAAGGACAAATACAACCAAACATAATGATCTGTCCTTAAATTTTGCTGAGTGTGTAAAGATAGGTCATACATAAAGATATAGCTATCATCTTAGGTCCCTAGGCTCTTTTGACTTGAATTATCCATGACTTCTCATACCCAGTAGCATGATCTTAAATATTTTTGTTTTTTTCACAACACATCATTAACTTGTATCCATTTGTTTATTTGCAGCTATATTGCAAGTGCTAATCTCTTTACATTTGCACTACAAACCTCACATTTGGTTTCCCTGTTTTGAAAGTCTTTTTGATTTGTTCTACTTCTAATCAGTCAGACTTGGCTCTCCTTTTTATAAACTTAGTACCCCGTCAAATTTCTTCTTAAAAAAAGATATTTTATTCATGAAATCTTACTCTCGCCAAAAGGCAAAATCTATATCCTTACCATCAAAATTATCATTGTGATCGTGACTCACTTCCCATAATCATTACAATTCATACTTATATCTTTCATTTGCAGTATACAAAAGTATTGACAGAAAAAAAAAAACTCTGATACTTGAAATTTAATTCTCCTTATTTCCATTTTGCAGATGGGACTCGAGATAGGTTAAGTGACTAGCCCAGCATCACAACACAAGTAAGTATTTGAGATAAGGGTAGAACTGAACTATTTTGAGTCGAACTATCATGCTTGTTCCATCCTACAATGCTGTTTCCAGTTTGATGTGAACAATGATCCCATCATTCTACCCATGAATCAAGAATCGATCAGACAATTAATAAGCATTTTTAAATGTCTGCCGATTGCCAGGTATTCTATTAAATATTCTTACTTTCTTTGTAGCTCATGTATGTATCTTGAGAGTTGAAGTAGCAACAAAAGATCTTCATCATTGATTGCCAACTAATTTCAAAGTCTGTATGGATTTATTCGCATTGTCATGCTGTAATAACAGTGTTACTTGAAGGGGAAAAGTCCGCATCCTGAACTTCAGACAAAATACAAACAGAAATTGCAGGCAGAAATTATATAAACAGAGAAATAAAGAACAGACAAGGCTTCTAACTGACTGACCATAGCAGTACATACATAGATACCAGAGAGAGAAACACCAACATCTGATTTTTTCAAAGCCAGGCAGCTCCTTAACAGCTACCCAGAGTCGCATCTGGCTACATCACAGGAACGCTTTTCACACGAGTGAGCCCCAAAGTAAAATGATAACCTCTGAGTATCCTTCAGGGTAAGGAGGCATCACAACACTTGTGACCCAGGCTCATATGACTTAGGCTTCCATTTGACTTAAGCAGGGAACATAGGACTATTAATGGACATGAAAGATCTTCCCATTAAGTAAAAACATTAACAATACACATGCTACAGGCATCTCCTTTTATATTTTATGTGTTCTTTAAACTGATATGTCTATACTCAAGATACAGTATATGTTTCAACTTTTTTATTGACATGGACAATTAATACTGTGTATAAAGGTAATCATGTTTATGCTTATATAGAGAGACCCTCACTATCCATATTGTGTAATTGATGGATAAATTACAGCAAATTCAGCAAGAATTTGGCATTGCTTTGAATATTAAATTAAACAAAAATAAGAATCTTCTTAAATTTTATTTTTAATATTCCTCTAGTTTTCATTGATTATTGATGATTGATATTCATTAAGAGCACTAACAACTTAATTTCATTGATGATTTGACTAATCTTAATTGCTAGTCCTCCAATAAAGTCAAAATCTATTTTCTCAAGTTTCTTGCAACATAACAGTAGAGCATATATTCTGGGAGGTCTTAAGGATCCTAAATCTCTAATTAGCCATCATTTTAAAATGAGAACTTTGGAATAATTTTTTTTCCTGTTTTTAAATAGTATTTTATTTTTCCCTCAGTCACATGAGAAGAAAATTTTCAGCATTCATTTTTATAAGATTTTGAGTTCTAAATTCTTCATCCTCCCTCTCCTCCCCCCCTCCCCTTTTCTGTAAATGTTAGGAATTTTGATATAGTTGATACATTTGCTATCATGTAAAAACATATTTCCATATTAGTCACAGATATGAAAGAGGAAACATATTAAAGGAAAAAAAGGCATGAGAATGGATAAAGTAAGTGAAAAAATATGCTTTGATTTGCATTCAGTCCATTAGTTCTTTATCTGAATATGGATAGAATTTTACATTTTGTAATCCTCTCTATCTCTTGTTTGGTCATGAAATTTCCCCCCTCCATAGATCTGACAGTTGGACTGCTTCTTATTCTTCTAATTTGCTTTTGGTGTCACCCTTTATGTCTAAATCATGCACCCATTTTCACACAATCTTGCTATAAGGGGTGGCATGTTGGTCAATGCCTAGATTGTATGCTATTGTTTTTTAGTTTCCCTATAGAAAGAATCTATGGCCAGTGTCTGTGTCTGCTTTTTGCTCCTGATGTTTGCCTATTTCTTGGCTTCTAAAGTTGAGCTCTTCTGCTGTTGCACATGGGCCAGCGTCCCAAGCTTCTTGTGCTGGACGTTAGGGGCCTCACTGGCTCTGTGTGCTGGGGACCCAGGTGCTGGCAGCTGGAGGTTGTAGGGATCTGGTGGCTTATGTGGTGCTGAGTTGGGGTCCCAATGGTGGTGGCTGCTGTGTGCTGAAGCCAGGTGGGGTTTTTCTGTGTTTGTCAGAGGATAGGCTGCAACTCTTGGGTTGGGGGTAGGGGTCAGGACTCTGGAAAATGACTCCCCACCTTTAGTTGGCTAAAGCATAGGGAGGTTCAGCGACTGAAGGATGCCTCTTAAATGACTATCCCTCACTCCTAGAGGTATTCTGTGTGTATTGTTTGTACATGTATTTTTTTTCCCAAATAATGTGAGCTTTTTGGGGCAAGGGGAATATTTTTGCCCTTATGATATCCCCAGTGCTTAGCATAGTGCCTCCCATATAAGTGATTGATAAAAGCTTGTTGATTCAGTAAGGAAAGAGCAATAATCTATTTTCACAAGAAAATAGATTCATTATATATAAAAAGTAAAACAAAATAAAATTAAAACCATGACAAGATGGAAATAAGCTTAGGATGTCATAACATGTCCCATTTAAATGATTAAAATTATTAAAATTTGAAGAGTAATGCACATATACATATGAGTGAATACCTTCATCTAATACTGTAATGTTAATAATGTTTAGGGCTATATCAGTAAGGTAAGGTTCATGACCTCGAGAATGACCATGAACATGCCTGAAAAGTTCAGAATTGCCAAGTATAAGAAATTCTCTAGGTAGAAGGCAGAGAAAGTATAACATTTGTTAGGCACCACAGAATCCAATCCCAGGACCAGTAATTCCAATTCCATACCATAGCAATTATATTCCAAAACCAGTAAGCCCACCTCAATGTAGAAACAAGGAAATTATAATAAACTATTATTGCAAGGAGCCAAGCAATCCTGCAAACTTCCCCCACCCCTAAACCTGCCCCCACTGATAGAGCCTTCCTGTAAACAATCACTCATAAATTCTAGCTCTCTGCTCATCACTCTCTCCTGCAGCTCTGAGGGCTCCCCGTTCCTTGATCTCTGCAATTTCCTCTTCTTCTGCACTCTCCACTGTGTAGTCTCTCTTGATTCTGGCTCTCCTTCAATGTCTGCTTCTGAATCCTGCTCCTCTCTTTTCTGTGTCTCCCAGTTCTCAGTTCTGCTACTCTCAGCTTTGGGTTCTCTTTTTACATAGTCCTAGCTGGCATTTGATTGACTAGAACTCAGTGCACATATTTTTGGCTCTGGTCTTAGTAACTCCCCTTAGGGCCCTGAGGGCTTTAGCCTCAGATAGGCTTAACTAAAGGGTGTGAGCCTGCCTCTAATCAGGCCTCGCTTTGTTGGGCCCACCTGAGGCCAATTCAGTGGGCAGGAAATATCCTTCAGGTACTGATTAGCCTTACAAGGGCACATCTACTATTTTAGTTGATTTTCCCCTCCTATTTTTTCTTTCCTATCACAAGGTATTTTCTAAATTTACCCTTGTTCCATAAGTCCCTTTTCACAAACAAAGGGACTATTCAATATAAGTGTTTTATTGTTATTACATAAATCATGTTATTCTCTATAATGTCTTTGCAGTGATGTGGGCCAGACCAGATTCAGGACAGTGTAATGGTTAAGGATTGAAGTGAAAAGTGATACTTCCAGAGCAGAGATTTAAAACATGCCACCTGGACATACCTCTATTTCTATTTGTTTGACATTACTGTTCTAGGCCATTTAAACAAAAATAAGTTGTACTAACTATAGTGGGGAATGGATATTAAGCAAGATTACAGCCTTGGTTTATTATAGTACACTTTTTCTGCCTCTGTAGTTCCCACATTTGCAAACAACTGAAAACTTGTAAAAAGTCTGAGGAGGCAATGAATTTAATTTTTTGTAATAGCCAATAATTTCCAAAATCGTATTTTCTGCTGCAAAAAAAGAATATTGCCAACTGACACTGATTCTAAGTTAGTTTTTTTTTTTTCACTTGGAAAAAATAAATAATTTAAATGACAAATTCTACAAATGGAAAAAAATTAAAAAATAACTGAATGAAAGTTTCCAACATATTTCATCTAGGTATCATTTGAAGAATAATTATAAATATCTAATAAATGAGAAAGAACATAGGAAATCAAGAAAAATCCTTAATAAAGTGCTATTATAAATATTATACTCTATGAGGTTTCTTATCTAAAGACTGTAAAGTTTGGAAATATAAATGTCACTAATAATTAAAACAGAATAAGATTGTTTCCTTCTCTTCAATAATATACAGATTCTTTCCCTGTTTCTCTCTCTCTAGATAGATATAGGTAAAATATAAGTATATTTACATATATACATGTATCTTAAAGGATACTATAATTAATTGAAATGTGAGAAAAATAAATTTTAATATGTTATAGATTCTAGAGTTTATGGGACTATAGATCATTGAACCTGGCCAGAGCATTTTAAATAAACATTGTTATTTTAGCATTAAAAAAAATAATAGCATCTTGGTTCAGAGGATCATAAATCTAGGAAGCTCAGAAGGCATATGGCATTATGGTCTTTAATTTTAAATGGAATAACTTGGCCACAAAGAGGTTAAATGACTTGTCCAATGTCATACAGATACTGAATTTTAGAGGTGGGATTTGAAACCTCATAATCCGACCCCAGAATAAATACTTTAGAATATGCCACGCTTCTAAAATCTAGAATTTTCTTAAAACATGATTTTTCCAACAAACCAAAGTTTTACTAAGTTTCCACTAAAAAAAATAGATTTCTAATATTAACAATGGCAAAATAGTAGTGATGATGAAGATGGTGGTGGTGGTGATGTGCAAGTTTCCTGTTTTTCATCTGATCCAACATCTATTACTGATAATGGAATTCTTTTGACCATGGAAATGCCTGGAAATTTTTCAAAATCTCATTTTGGAGGTTCTTCCACATATATGATTTTAAAAAAAAAATTCGTAAGATTTATTTTTAAAGTTTTAATAAATATTGTAGATTTTTTTTTAATTTGTTTTGTGCTGCTCTGACTTATTGTTCAGGCTTAATTTTTTGATTTGTCCTTTCAATTTTTGATTAAAAAATCTAGATTTACATGTACTTACTATCATTAGCATTACTACTAGTAGTAATAGTACTATTCATGTTATTCTTATTGTTATTATTGCCATGGTTATTATTCCAGATAAAATAATTCCTATTAAATATTGTAGAAAGGAAATTCCAAAGATTTTAGAAGTATTTGTCAATTATGCAATCAAATTGTAGAAAATTTGCAACACATCATTACAAAGTGCCAAAAAACGTTAGCCTCTAGAAAATATCTAGCAAATTATGACTCAATAGGTAGAAATATGCATAAGAATCTTAAAGTTTTTTATGGACTATGAATCAATAAATCTTAACACTCATTTTAAAGAAATTAAAAATACCCTGGAGAATTCAAAAAATCAACAAGTGATTAACTGGACTATTATCACAGATTTGAGAGTATCCATGATGGTTTAGCCATAAAAACTGACTTATAATAATTTGAGTAGTGTTTTTAGAATGTGACATATATCAAATACTCATAATCTTAAAGTGACAAAAATGAAAAAAAAATCCAACACACACCTAGTTCTAAAAATCAAAATATTTTTGAAAGAGCATGAGATTTATGTCTGGCCATTGGACTTTTTCTGGCAAAGCTTTGTGTTGGTAAGCAAAATGGGCTCTTAGCACTTAGTTGGCTTTTGTTTCCTTTGAGTGATTCTGTGTATTTCATTGAGCCTTAATAGGTGCTAAGCCCCAGGCCCAAACCCCTATTAGGTGTAAAACCTATGTGGGTGTGAATTGGTAACCAAGGTGGGGCCCCAGGTGGGGCTAACTAAGGGAGGGCCTAGTTTACACATGAGTTTGAGTGATAGGTTTGGGACATCAGAGGCTCTTAGATGGTAGGTTTAAGTCACCTCTTTATGATGATTTTAGGTCATGTGGGCGAGTCACATGTGTGACTCACCCCTGACCCTGAAAAAGATATAAAACTAGGGGTTGGTTTCCTCTTCATTGGAGCTCTTACCTACAGCAGTGGTGGCACACATGACTCTGGGCCAGCCCACATTACGAGCTCCTGGTCTGAACCTAGATGTTGGTAACTATGAATCTGTATTTGGTCTGCCTGTCAATGTTTGTAATTTGTTTAGGGCTCTCACTTGTGCTGGTGTGCTGATGAGAAGACTCCAGGCAGCTGTAGCCAAGGGCCCTCCAGCCTGTAACCCGGATGCTGGGACTTTGTTAAACTCTGGTAACTATGTATTGGGATTTGAATCAGACAAGGTCTGTCTGTCAATGTTTGTACTTTATTTGTATTTTGCTCTGAAGTTCAGGGTGCTGTTTTTTTTCCCCTGAACTAAGTGAATGATATATGTACACTGAATTAAAGTAAGCTTGTCAACCCCTTAAACGTTGCTTTCCTTACTATAGCAGATCAAAAGAACTCATGCTTTTGCAGCCTGCTGGCAGCTTTCTGGGTGCTGGCTGTTGGTGGATCTTATACCCCCACAGAAGCTGTTAGCTGGATTGTTGAAACAAGCTTGAATTAAATTATAGAGAATAAACTAATACTTTTTAGATTAAAAAATAAAGTTATTTTCTACCCACTAATTCGAAAGTCCTTAGAATATTAAATACAAAGGAATATTAGTGGAATAATGATTTTTCCAGGATACTTTATATTTGACCTTCATTGACTAAGAGGAGAAAAAAAAGAAAACATTATCAAAATAAGTATTATTATCATCATTTTCACTACTACCACCACCAATAATTACCATCACCACCACAGTATAACAATAAAAAATATTAAATAAACCACTCATGAAGATTACAAATCTTTCTATAACACTTGATTTTAATACCACTTGGCATGACTAAATAAACTTTTTATAATATGATTATGTATAGGAAAGAATATATTTTCAAGTATGGCTGGGGGGGGAGGGGCAGGTACACTGGGAAAAGGGAAATACTAGTGCTCTAAAAAGCAATCACCCATTTCCCAGAAATCTGTCATATAATCTAAGATAGTGTCCCCTTCCATTTTTCTAAAAATGGTATAATTTTTAAAATTATTCTATAGACACACTAAAAAGCAGAGCTCCTATTATAACAAGTCAGTCTCTCATTCAAATATATTAATTCCTTTTTATGCTTTTTTTTCCCTTGAGTGAGATTGCCAAACCAATCAGCATGAATTGTCAGCTCTAGAGATTAAATTCAATTATGTGTATAACAGTAAAATCAGTATGAAAATAATAATTTTAATTTTTTTTTATTTTTAGTTTACAACACTCAGTTCTACATAACTTTGAGTTCCAGATTTTCTTCCCCACCCCACCCCGTGCCAAGATGGCATGGAATCCGGTATATCTTCTTGTACATATAACTTGATATTGAACTTATTTACACACTAGTCAAGTTGTAAAGAAAAATTATGACCAATGGAAGGAATCATGAGAAAGAAGAAAGAGAACCAAAAAACCCCAAAAACAAAAACAAAAGAGAGAAAAAAAAAGGGGAAAAGGGGCGAGTATAAAGTGTGCCACAATCTGCATTCATACTTTGTAGTTCTTTCTCTGGATGTAGATAGCACTCTCCTTCATGAGTCCTTTGGAGTTGTCTTTGCACCTTGTGTTGCTAGGAAGAACAAGATCAATCAGGATTAGTCATCACACAATCCATATATGTGTGCTTGTGTATAATGTTATACAGGTTCTGCTCTTCTTACTTAGCATTACATCACGTAGGTTTTTCCAGGCTGTTATGAAGTCCATATCATCCCCATTTCTTATAGCACAGTAGTATTCCATTACCTTCATATACCACAACTTGTTCAGTCATTCCGCAATTGATGGACATCCCCTTGATTTCCAATTCTTAACTACTACAAAAACAGCTGCTATAAATATTTTTGTACATATGGGTCCTTTTCCCACTTGTGTGATCTCTTTGAGATACAATCTTAAAAGTGGTAGTGTTGGGTCAAAGGGTATGAACATTTTTATAGCTCTTTGGGCATAGTTCCAAATTGCTATCCAGAATGGCTGGATCAGTTCACAACTCTACCAGCAATGTAACAATGTTCCAATTTTCCCACATCCTCTCCAGCATTTATCATTTTCCTGTTTTGTTATTTTAGCCAATCTGACAGGAGAGATGTGGTATCTAAGAGTTGTTTTGATTTGCATTTCTCAAATCAGTAGTGATTTCAAGCATTTTTTCATACGTCTATAGATATCTTTAATTTCTTCCTCTGAAAACCACCTGTTCATAACCTTTGACCATTTCTCAACTGGGAAATGACTTGTTTTCCTATAAACTTGGCTCAGTTCCCTATTTTTATTTTTATATTTTATATATTTTATATATTTTTATATTTATATATATTTTATATTTTAGAGATGAGGCCTATACCAGAGACATTGGTTGTAAAGGTTTTCTCCCAATTTTCTCTTTTCCTCCTAATCTTTGTTGCATTGGTTTTTTCATACAAAAACATTTTAAATTAACATAATCAAAATTATCCATTTTGCATTTTGTAATGCTCTCTCTCTCTCTTGTTGTGTCATGAATGCTTTTCATTTCCATCAATCTGAAAGGTAAACTATTGCTTGCTCTCCCAAATCGCTTATAGTATCAGTCTTTATTCCTAAATCATGAACCCATTTTGACTTTATTTTGGTATATGGTGTAAGATATTTGTCTATGCCAAGTTTCTGCCCTACCATTTTCCAATTTTCCCAGCAGCTTTGGTGAAATAGTGAATTCTTAGACTAGAAGCTGGCCTCTTTGCGTTTATCAAAGAGCAGACTGCTGTAGTCATTAACTTCTCCATCTTATGTACCTATCCTATTCCAATGATCCACAACTCTGTTTCTTAGCCAGTACCAGGTAGTTTTGGTGACTGCTGCTTTATAGTACAGTTTAATATCTGGTATGGCTAGGTCCCCTTCCCTAGCATTTCTTTTCATTAATACCCTAGATATTCTACACCTGTTGTTCTTGCAGATGCATTTGGTAATTATTTTATCCAGCTCTGTAAAATAATTTTTTGGTAGTTCAATTGGTATGGCACTGAATAAATGGATTAATTTTGGTAAAATTGTCATTTTCATTACATTAGCTTGGCCTAACCATGAGCAACTGACATTTTTTCATTTATTTAGATCTGACTTTACTAATGTGAAAACTGTTCTATAATTGTGTTCATATAGTTCCTGGATGTGTCTTGGAAGGCAGACTCCCAAATATTTTCTAGTGTCTACAGTAACTTTGAATGGAAATTCTTTTCTATCTCTTGCTGTTGGGCTTTGTTAGTAATGTATAGGAAGGCTGAGGATTTATGTGGGTTTACTTTATATCCTGCAACTTTGCTAAAGTTGTTTATTATTTCAAGTAGTTTTTTACTTGATTCTCTAGGATTCTCTAAGTAAATCATCAGATCATCTGCAAAAAGTGATAATTTAGTTTCTTTTTTTCCTAATCTAATTCCTTCAGTTTCTTTTTCTTCTCTTATTGCTACAGCTAATGTTTCTAGTACCAAACTGAATAGTAGGGGTGATGATGGACATCCTTGTTTCACCCCTGATCTTATTGGGAATGCATCTAGCTTATCCTCATTACAAATAACACTTGTTGATGGTTTTAGGTTGATGCTAGTTGTAATTTTAAGGAAGGTTCCATTTATTCTTATGCTTTCTATTGTTTTTGGGAGGATTGGGTGTTGTATTTTGTCAAAAGCTTTTTCTGCATCTATTGATATGATTTTATGGTTTCTGCTAGTTTTGTTGTTGATAAGATCAATTATGATAATAGTATTCCTAATATTGAACCAGACTTGCACTCCTGGAATAAATCCTACCTGGACATAGTGTATTATTCTCATAATAAGTTGCTCCAATCTTTTTGCTAATATTTTATTTAAAATTTTTACATCAATATTCATTAGGGAAATTGGTCTATAATTTTCTTTCTCTGTTTTGACTCTATCTGATTTGGGTATTAGTACCATATTTGTGTCTTAAAAAGAATTTGGTAGTACTCCTTCACCTATTTTCCCAAATAGTCTAAAAAGTACAGGAAATAATTGTTCTTTAAATGTTTTATAAAATTCACATGTAAAACCACCTGGACATGGAGATTTTTTCCTGGGGAGCTCATTGATGGCTTGTCCAATTCCTTTTTCTGAGATGGGGTTATTTAGAAATTTTATTACCTCTTCTGTTAAACTGGGCAATTTATGTTTCTGTAGATATTTATTCACATCACTAAGGTTGTCAAATTTATGGTCATACAATTGGGCAAAATATTTCCTAATTACTGTTTTGGTTTGTTCTTCTTTAGAGATGATGTCACCCTTTTCATTCTTGATAGTTCTGATTTGATTCTCTTCTTTCATTATTTTAATCAAATTGAACAAAGGTTTATCAACTTTATTGGTTTTTTAATAAAACCAGCCCTTTGTTTTATTTATTAATTGAATAATTTTCTTGGTTTCAATTTTTTCATTCTCTCCTTTGATTTTCAGTATTTCTAATTTGTTATCTAACTGGGGATTTTCAATTTGTACTTTTTCTAGCTTTTTCAATTGCATGCCCAATTCATTGATCTCATTTTTCTCTATTTGGTTCATGTAAGTATTTAGAGATATAAAACTTCCGATAAGAACTGATTTTTCTGCATCCCATAAGTTGTGGTATGTTGTTTCATTATTGTCAATCTCTTGAATGAGGTTATTAATTGTTTCTCTGATATTTTCTTTGGCCCACTGAGTCTTTAGAATTAGATTATTTAGTTTTCAATGACTTTTAATCTTATTTTTCCATGGTTCTTTATTACAAATAATTTTTATAGCATTGTGATCTGAAAAGAATGCTTTGACTACTTCTGACTTTCTGCACTGGCCTGTGAGGTTTGTATGCCCTAGTACGTAGTCAAATTTTAAGTATGTGCCATGTACCACTGAGGGGAAAGTATATTCCTTTTTATCACCATTCAGCTTTCTCCAGAGGTCTATCATAACTGCCTTTTTTATAATTCTACTCACCTCCTTAACTTCTTTCTTGTTTGTTTTGAGGTTAGATTTATCAAGTTCAGAGAAAGGGAAGTTGAGGTTCCCCATTATAATAGTTTTGCTGTCTATTTCTTCCTTTAACTCCCTTTACCTCTCCTCTAAGAATTTGCATGTCATACCACTTGGTGCACATATGTTAAACAATGATATTGCTTCGTTGTCTGTGGTGCCTTTTAGCAGGATGTAGTGTCCTTCCTTATCTCTTTTAATTAAATCTATCTTTACATTTTCTTTGTCTGAGATTAGGATTCCTATCCCTGCATTTTTTTTTTACTTTGGCTGAAGCACAATATATTTTACTCCAGCCTTTTACCTTTACCTTGTGTGTATCCCCCTGTTTCAAATGTGTTTCTTGTAAATAGCATATTGTAGGATTATGGTTTTTAATCCATTCTGCTATCTGCTTCAGTTTAATGGGAGAGTTCATCCCATTCACATTCAGTTATGATTTCATCTGTGTTTTTTCTCCAACCTATTTCCCCCAGTTTTATGCTTTTATTTTTCCCTTTCCCTTTCCACTTCTCCACAAAGTTTTGTTTTGACTGCTGCATTCCTCAATTTACCCTCCCTCTTGATTCCCTTCCCTTATCTTACTGTTTTCCACTTGCTACTTCTACCCTCCCTTCCTAACACCCCCTCCCTTTATCCCCCTTTTCTCTGCTACTGCCTGTAGGACAGGTTAGATTACTATACTTATCAGGGTATGTTATTCCCTTCCTGAGCAAGATCTGATGACAGTAAATCTTAAATACTGCTCTTCTCCCTCCTTTTTACCCTCTACTATAATGTGTTTTTGTGCCTCTTCATTTGATGTAATTTACACTTTTCTACTACCTCCTTGCCTCTTCTCCTATAACCCTCCCTTTACATCTCTTAATTTTGTTTTTTGTCCTTATATCAGTTATTTCATAGAGACATTCACAGTCTATGTATATCCCTTTAAATTGTCATAATAGCTGTACTATTCTCAATATGGACATATATATATATATATATGCATATATACATACATACACACATATATATAGATATATATAACATACATAAGATGTAAATGTATGAAGATGTAAATAATTAATTAATTAATTAATAAGGTTTGTGTGGTTTTTCCTTCTGTTTACCTTTTTATGTTTCTCTTCAGTTTTGTATTTGAAGATCAAATTTTCCATTGAGTTCTGGCTTTTTTATCAGGAAGGTCTGGAATTCCCTTATTTCATTGAGTGTCCATCTCCTTGCCTGAAAAATTATGCTTAATTTTTCTGGGTAGTTGATCCTTTGTTCTAGTACCAGTTCCTTTGCCCTTTGGAATATCATATTCCAATTTTTCATGTCATTTAATGTAGAAGCTGAGAGATCCTGCGTGATCCTGACTGTAGTTCCATGATATTTCAATTGTTTCTTTTCGACTTCTTGCAGTATTATCTCCTTGACTTTGTAATTCTGAAATTCAGCTATAATATTTCTTGGTGTTTTCAGTTTGGGATCTCTTTTAGGGGGTGATCAGTGGATTCTTTCAATGACTATTTTACCCCCTGGTTTTAGGACCTCTGGGAAGTTATCTTTGATAATTTCTTCGAAGATATTATCAAAGCTCTTTTTTTCATTGTGGATTTCTGGTAGACCAATAATTCTTAAATTGTATCTCCTGGATCTATTTTCCAGGTCAGTTGTTTTTCCAATCAGATATTTCATATTTGTTTCTATTTTTTTTTATTCTTTACATTTTGTTTGAGTACTTCTTGATGCCTCATAGAGTAATTAGCTTCCACTCGCTCAATGCTAATTTTCAACGAGTTCTTGTCTTCATTTTGCTTTTAAGTCTCCTTTCCTAGTTGGTTGATTTTACCTCTCAGGGTGTCATTTTCTCTACTTAGATTCTGAATCTTCATAGCCATTTCACCAATCTTATTTTTTTAAGGACTTGATTTTCTCAGTGATTTTTTTCCCTTTTATTCTTTTACCTCCCTAATTTGGTTTTTAAAATCCTCCTTTAACTCTTTCAGTAACGCTTTTTGGTCTTGAGGCCAGTTCACATTCCCTTTTGTGGTATCAGATGTGGGTATAGTGTCATTGCTATTCTCTTCTAAATTGATATTTTAATCATGCCTGTCTCCATAAAAAGAATCAATGGTCCTCAGTTTTTTTTGTGCTCTTCTTCATATTGGTTAGCCTTTTCCTGGCTTTACATTGAATTTCTGCTTTTGGGGCTCAGGGATCTCTGTCCCAGGTTTCTTTTTCTGGGGATTGTGAGTCTGGTCACTGGCTTTGTGTATTATAGCCTTCAGTTTTCTGAGGCGTGGGGGAGAAGTCTGGCTTCCTGAAGGCTCCTCTTCCCCTGGGGCTGCCCTTTATCACTGTTGCTCTTCAGCAATGGTTTCAGCTGTTCATTGTTTGTCCTGGTGTCTGCCACTTCCCCTGGGGGTGCAAGGTACATCTGGGTTCCTGGTGTTGACTCCTGCTGGCTCTGCCTCTCTGGGACTCAGGAACTCCCACTGCTTGGCCACTGAAGCCCCACTTCTGTCTCCTCTATTCCAGCATTTTTTCTTGAGGAATTCTCTGGGTCTGGCGGGGAGGGGGACTAGAGCTGCTTACTTGGCCATTATGTCTTCCATAAGTTCAACAATACATGTTTCATACCTTTAAGTTGAAAGTCTCAGGAGTTGATGTTTCAAAGCTGGTGGCCTTGTGCTGCTGCTTCTTGTCACTTCCACAGACTGCCCTGTGTTGGGATGCTTGGGGATCTCTGCCTGTTTCTCCCAGCCTGTCTTGTGCATTGCTTTCTGCAGCTGCTTCCACTTTGGTGCTGTCTGGAGCAACTCCACTGCCAAGTGCTCTCCCAGCCTACAGGCTTGTCTCATCCGCCTTTTGGACTCTCCTGGCTTGGAAATTTGCCTCACTCAGACTGCTCGTGGTTTCTAACTCTCTGAAATCTGCTCAAATTCACTTTATAGGAATCTGACAGAACTTGTGAGAGAGCTCTGGTAAGATGCTGTTTTCACATGACCATCTTGGCTAAGCCCCTGAAAATGATAATTTTTTTTGGACCATGGCTGAAATTTTTGAAAAAAAAAATGTGTATGTATACACATAAACACACATACACATACATGAAAAATAACACATACACACATATACACATACACAATCAGCCTATCCACACCAATGTATATTCTCTGAACTTACCTCTTTTATCATTATTACAGTACATAAATATTTCGTTACATTCTATATCCATTCTTTGTTCAGCAGTCTCCAAAGATCAAAGATTCCCCTGCTTAGCTTAGAATGTTCTTTGCTTTCTTCTTCCCTTTTTTCTTTTAGTACCCCTTTTAGAATAAGAAACTTTGTTTTGCTCATGACTATCATGCACAATTCCAATCCCTACATACTTCCATGTTGATTTTGATATATTTTTTATAACAAACTTCAGTCAACACGTATAAACAAACATTCTTTTTGCCCATTTTACATAAGAATGAGGCTTATCTCTTACCTGCTTTTCCTACCCTTCACCCCATGTTCCTCTTCTTTTCATACAATTGTATTGTTAAAAAAATAGCAAATGTCAATCTCTCCCCTTATCTTTACTAGTGTATTCCTTCTTTTGTTTTCCCTTGTCTTTTGCCCCGTAAAACACTCAGAATAAAACCAATCCACTCCTAGAAATTGTTTATTTTTATTTAACTTCCTGAATACCTTTTGATGGCATTACAATTCTGAAAGTATACTTTTTTCTTTTTTCTCTGTAAGTACTGCTTTCTTCAATTTACTCAAAAAAAGTTTTTTCTTCTAGATTTCTCTTGATTATTATAATTTTATTTTGTGCTTGAAAATGATTGAGTCCATTAAAAGTGTATTTTCCCTTATAGGGTTATATTTATCTTGACATTGTTATGTTTCACTATAAATATTGTACACACATAAATTACATACACATGTATGAATATATAAACATACAAATTACACACATATATGTATACATGCATGTATTTATACAAACCTCTGTGTGTGTGTGTGTGTGTGCGTGTGTGTGTATATGTATGGATAATATTTTGCAATATCATGTTCCATACTATCTTAATGTTTGTAACAAAAGCTTCCATGCCTTTTGTGATAATGGTGTTATATGTGTGTGTATACACCCCCCAAATATATATGTATATGTATATATACATATGTTTTTATATATATATATATATATATAAACATATATGTACACATATGAGTGAATATATACATACATAAACATAGGGTTTTTTGGAGTACTGTATTCTACTATCTCCTGTTACTTTTTAATAAGCTTCCATATCTTCTATAATAATGTATTTATGTTCTGGATACTTGAATTGCTTCTTTCTGGATTTTTTCTGTATGTTTCTTTGATTTAAGAAGTTTGTATTTTATCTATGACATTTCCAAGGACTTTTAAAAAATAATATCTTTTAGGAGGCTATCAATAGAGTTTTCTCTTTTAAAATTATGTTATGTTTTTAGCAAATTTGGATTTAAGTGAGGGAGGGCTGTACACATTCACCAGCTTCAATTTCTCCTCCACAGCCATCTGCGTCCGGTGGCCATATGCATATCAGGAGGACTGGAGATTTAACCTATCCCAGAAAAACAAAATCATACTGGGAGGGGAAGATCCTCAGGATATACTGGCTAAAACAGAAACACTCTGAGTCAATCAGGGCTCAAACAATGACCTAGTGAGTATTGGCCTGCAACCTATTGTTGATTGTCTCAATCAGTGAGAGCCATGGTGGTTTGGATTTAAGGCATGGTTTTTAATAAAAAATCTAGCCTGAGATTCTGAAGATAACTTCCAACCTTTCAGAAGGGAAAGAAATAAAGAAAAAAATAGTGAGAAAAGAGCTCAAATTCAATCTAGCTCAGATTGAATCTGGCCTGCTTGTGGAAACAAGTGTCACAAATGGTAAGATTTCTTAAGACAAGCCATTGTGGTGAATCCTTAATAGACCCTGCTTTTTCTTTGGCTGAGAAGGCTTGAGTCAAATTCATTTGGCAGGACCAGGTGCATTGATGTATTGGGGTCTTGAGCACCCCTAGAAATCTATGGTTCCCTACTATCATCATTTTCTTTAACCTCATCATTTTTGGTTCCCTGACACTGGGAATACTGCTAATCTCAAGTTCTTCTTAGGCCAAGACTGGAAGGTATGTAAGCCTCCCCCTCTCCCTCTCCCCTTCTTGCTCTCCAAGTGCTTTGGAGGTGCTTTTTGGCCCTGACTTCCCACATCCCAGTAGGTCATACAGCTGTAAGACTGTCTCGTACTCAGCCTGATGCTCTCAGGTTCTCGGCCCAGTGGTTATGTTCCAGGCCATGGACCTGGGCACACCTTCTGAAGCATAGAGAACAAGGACAGATGCCCTATCTGGAAGTGCATGCCCAATTTACTTAATTCTCTTAGTGCTAGGGAATGGGAAAACCCCAGGTACCTTTTTGTGTTTCTTTCTTTCTGTCTTTGTGAGGCTTACTCCAAGATCCTCCTTGTGGAGGGAGAGATTTCCAGCCCCCTAAGCCCATAATGGGTCAATCCTCTTCAATCCCCCAAAATTTGCCTTTGGGTTATCTTTTAAAAAATTGGAAAAAATTTAGCTTCTCTAACGAACCTAAAAAGAAAAAGCTGTTGTTCTTTTGCAACACTGTTTGGCCTCAGTATCACCTAGAAGGCCACGAATCATGGACCTTTGAGGGGACTTTACAATATAATACTCTCTTGCAGCTAGAGTTGTATTGCCGACAAGAAGGAAAATGGAAATAAATTTCCTACATAATGAGCTTTGTTGAGCTCTCTCGGAACCCCGTTTTCAGAAAAGATTGTAAGATGCTCATAGCTAGAGCCCCCCACAAAGGGGCAATGGGGGTCAACAGGACATTTTGAATGACCCTCTTCTTATGTCACCCAGGGCTTCAGCCCCACCACCTTCTTCTTCTCCCCAACCTTCCTGAAGCACCTTTGTTTCCTGTGCTCCCCCTTCCTTGGCCACCTCCTCTTCCTCTTGGTTTCCCTTCCTTTTTCCTCTAGCCCCACCCCGCTCTTTTCCTTCCTCCTTCACAGTCCAAGTCTCCTACCCTGCATCTCCTCCCATGGCCTTGCAACCGTTGGAGACCCCTGCTGAAGTCTCATCCAAAGGTGCCTCTCTCTGTGGCCTCTTCCCCTGGAGGGACACCTACTCAGGTTCTGGCTTCATGGCCTACCCCTACTGCAGACCCTGCAGTATCTATCACCATGGGCCCTACCCCCAAGGCAGCCCCTACTCAGGTTCCAGTCTTGGACCCTGTCCCCACAGCAATATCTCATCCCCTAGCCCTCTCTCAGAGGTGGTACCCACTCAGGTCTCTGGAGTGCCACCTCCTCTGACTCCTACCCCTCCTCAGGTACCAGCTGAACCTTTCCCTTGCCACCTGGATGCCCAGGCCTTGTAGTCTAATCTAGATCAGCCGGCACCCCCCCCCCCCAGTCCCTCCCTTACCAGAAGCTGGACTGCCTATATCCCTCCCCAAGCTCCAGGCCCCACAGCACCTTCAGTGCTTTTTCCCCTGAAGGAAGTGTCTGCCCCCCCTCCTGGGACAAGGAGAGTGCATGTTCCATTCTCCATTTTGGTTCTCATTCAAATTAAAGAAAAACTGGCAAGATACTCAGAAGATCTCACTAAGTTTACTGAGGGTTTTGGAGATATGTCCCTAAAATTTGAACTTTCTCGTGGTGATTTGTATATCCTCTTCTCTACCTGTTGTAGAACTGAGGAGAAGAGGAGAATCTGGGATATGCCCAAAAATTTGGGGATCTTTTGGCTAGCAATGACCCCATAAAATACCCCCCCAGGAACAGCTGCTGTTCCTAATAGTGACCCAGGATGGAATTATCAAAGGAGTGAGGATAGAGAAAAGAGAGACCATATGGTAATTTGCCTGTTAGAAGGCCTAAGAACTGCATTGCAAAAGCAAATAAATTTTCAAAAAATCAGGGAAGTTACTCAGGGAGAAAAGGAAAACCCTGCTCTTTTCCAAAACTGGCTAGTAGAAGCTATTAAGAAGTGCACAAATTTGGATCCTGATTCTATTGAAGGTCCAGTAGTACTTAACATTAATCAGGCTTCCACAGATATTGGGAGGAAACTGCAGAAACTGGCAATGGGACAGCAAACACCTCAAGCCCAATTACTGGAGATGCCCTTTGGAGTCTTTATTAACAGAGACCTGGTTGCAGCAGAGGAAAGAGAATGTAGGGAAAAGGCTAAAGACAGAGAACATGCTCAATTCTTGGCTGCTGCCATAGCCAGGAAAAAATCCATGGACAGCCCCTCCAGGACGCCCCCTTGGAGGAAGTCCATCAGCTTGGTCAGTGGAGAAACCTGCTTTCTATGCCACAAGGAGGGTCTCTGGTCCAAGGAGTGGCCCTCTCGGGCACCCCCCTGGAGGAAGCCCCCAGGATCCATGTGTCCAGGACTGTGCCAAGCATGTGACCTGGAGGGACATTGGAGGAAGGATTGGCCCCAAGGGTCAAAAAGTGGTAGAGCTGCCTCCCAGTACCCTGTCCTCCTGTCGTCTCAAGAGTTGGAAGAAGGAGGAAGACTGGAGCTTGGCAGTGCTCCCACTTTCTCCACCTTTCTCACAGAGCCCCAGGTAAAATTGAGGCTGAAGTTAAGGTTACCCACTTTATCATAACTCTGTTCTCTTGTTTTAACCAATTTCTCTGGCCCTACCTGCTCCTCAACCCATCTGGTCATGGACATCGAAGCAGAAACTAAGGGATGTCTCCAGACATATCCCCTCCCCTGCCTACCTGAGGATCTGTTGTTTGAACACTCCTTCCTTATGCTCTCCTCTTACACTGCCCCCTTGTTGGGAAGGGACCTGATGGTGAAATAGAGAAGCCAATTTTCTCTAGTTAAAGCTCCAAGCTCCCTTTTCCCTGTTTTTACCAGACCTCCCCATGTTCCCTCAGAGGTGTGGGAGAGAGTTGAGCCAATTGTTTGTAATGAGGGAATTCCTGGGAAAGCTAATTCTGCCACACCAGCCATAGTTTCCCTCCAAGGTCCTAAAGTTTTCTGCCATTACAGTCTATATCCAATTAAGCCCAAGGCTTGGGAGGGACTGCAACCATTAATTGTTACTCCAGGCCCTGACTCACTCCCTGTAGAGTAGGACCCAGACCAGGTTAAAGCTTTTGGGACTTTGAAAACTAAATTGACCACCACTCCAGCATTAGCTTTCCCTAATCTAGAAAAACCTTTCACTCAGTATATTGATGAAAGGAGAGGACAGGCTTTGGGAATCTTAATCCAATCTTAGGACCTGACCCCAAGCCAGTTGCCTATTTTTCAAAACAATTGGACTCCATGGCTGCTACAGCCAGTCTAATTGAGGAAGCTTCTAAACCTCTAACAGACCAGCCCTTAGAAGCTCTGACTCCCTATTGAGTTCAGAGCATCTTAGCAGCAGATGGCCACCAGTGGCTGGGTAGCCACAGGCTCACCAAATATCAAGCCTTGCTCTTAGATACCCCTGACCTAATTCTGCAGGTGTGCCACACTCCTGAACCCCAAAGGAGTTTGGTACACAGAACAAGTGATTAGGGGAGACAGGTACAAAATAGTCATCTTTAACTCCCTCCAGGGAAATTGTCTTTATACCAGGGAAATTGTCCTTTTTCTATGCTCCTATACTGTCTGGTTTTTTGCTTAACCTTCTTGCCAGGTTTGTCTCCTCCAGGCTTCAAGCCATCACCTTCCAGATGACTGCTTAGACTATGTACCCCTTGAATAGGACTCATCGAGGCTGGGACAGCTCTACACCCCTTGCCAGCAACAAGCAATTTCAGAAGCTGAGACTTTCATCCCTGATCCCAAAAGATTTTGGGTCCGATTTGAGGGAGGAATGATGAGGGTACAGTCTCAGGGAACCCCTTTGAATCTGGAGTACAGTCTCTGGGAACCCTCTTGAACTCTCCTTGAATCTTCCCACTAGAGCTGGCCTAGCCAGAAGCCAGAAGCATTTCCTTATAGCTAGGCCCAAATCTCTACCTGGCCTAGCCTGGCTGCTTCCCACCTATCAAAATCCCATTGTCTTGCTTCCTAGAGTCTTAATCTCTAGTCACCCCAGTCCCATCATGATCCTCCTTAGACTCCTCCTCAAGACCCTCCCTAAATCCCTCCTCTAGTCACCAAAGACTACTTAACCACCCCTCAGTCCCTCCCACAATCTTTCTGTATATAAGTCTCATCTTGCCTCCATGAAGGTACTCGGATTCAATCTAGGTCAGATTGAATCTGGCCCACTTATGAAAACTACCATCACAAATGGTAGGATTTCTTAAGACAATCCAATGTGGCAAATCCTTAATAAACCTTGTCTTTTTCTTTAGATGAAAAAAGATGAGAATGAGAGAGAGAAAGAGAGAGAGAGAGAGAGAGAGAGAGAGAGAGAGAGAGAGCAGTATTGCCCAACTAGCTAGTTCCAGTTGGGTCCCCAGTGAGTCAGCTCCTTCTACTGACAGGGTTATTGTTTTTCCCTTGTTTTCTAGGTTAAAGAGAGATTGAAGGGCTTGGAATGCAATATTTCGGGGGTCAATGGAGCTAGGATTAAAACCTCGAATCACCTACCTAGCAAAACTGAGTATCATGCTCCAAGACAAAATATGGATTTTCAATAAAATAGAGGACTTTCAAGCTTTCTCAGTGAAAAGATCAGAGCTGAATAGAAAATTTGACTTTCGAACACAAGAATCAAGAGAAGCATGAAAACGTAAACAAGAAAGAGAAATCATAAGGGACTTACTAAAGTTGAACTGTTTTGTTTACATTCCTACATAGAAAGATGATGTGTATGATTCATGAGACCTCAATATCATAGTAGCTGAAAGGAATATGCATATATATATATATATATATATATATATATATATATATGTTTATGTGTAAATATAAATATGTTTACATATGTATATATATAAGTGAATGTGCATGTATGTATATATGTATGTGTATATGTATATAAAGAGAGAGAGAGATTGAGAGAGAGAGAGAGAGAGAGAGGATACAGGGTGAGTTGAAGATGAAGGGAAGATGTCTAAAAGAAATAAAATCAAATTAAGGGATGAGAGAGGAATATATTGAGATAGGGAGAGATAGAATGGGGTGGATTATCTTGAATAAAGGTGGCAAGAGGAAGCAGTTCTGTGGGAGGAGGGGAGAGGACAGGTGAGGGGGGAATGAGTGAATCTTGCTCTCATCAAATTTGGCCTGAGGAGGGAATACCATACATACTCAATTGGGTATCTTACCCCACAGGAAAGAAGAGGGAAGAAGATAAAAAAAAAGGGGGGAGATGATGGAGGGGAGGGCAGATGGGGGTGGAGGTAATCAAAAACAAACACTTTTGAAAGGGTACAGGGTCCAGGGAGTGTAACCAGAATGGCCTTTGTTTTCTTTGAATGACTCAGCTTACCTCATTGAGCCTCTGGACACTGTGGCTTGCTCTTCCGGGGCAGGAGGCCCGGGGAGCATGCCGGGAAGCAGACAACTTCCTGTGTGAGGAGTCATGGGGCTGGCTGAGGGGAGGTGTTAATGTCTATGCTAGGGGGACGAGCCAACTCAGGAACCAATCGGCCCTGGTCATTTGGGCGGAGCTTGATGATGTCAAAAACCCTATAAGAGGGGAGAGGACAGCTTGAAGATTCTCTTTCCTTTTCCGGTTGGAGCCAGCGACAGTTAGGACAGTTACGTCAGTTACAGCGACAGTTACATCGTCAGTTTCAGTTGCAGCTTGAGTTACAGACACGGACACAGCTGAGGCAGGAGCTGCCAGTAGCAGAGCTGATCTACGGGAGGAAGCTGAACAAAGACTTCAGGCCAGTGGGTAATCTTATTACCATCGAGGGGGAAGCATGATTTTGCTTTACGCAATCATGCTTCTCTGTAGCCTCCTGGTTACTCTTGCAAGGCGTACTTATTGGGCCTGGAAGATTTTGATCAACATATCAAAATGGGGCTTCTGGTTCATGGGTTGGTTACTGTGGAGCCTAAATAAATGTTTTGATTCTTCTGCCTTCTACGTTGAGAGTTTCTTATATCCGGCGGTTCCGAACCTTTCAGACATGTTTATGATCCTCTTTGAGATTATAAACTCTGCCCTCCTGATACATTTGGCGTCACGAACAGGATCGCTAGGTATAAGATCTCTATTTAGAAGCAGAACAATTCCAGAGGAAGAGATGAATATCCCAGGATGGGAGGATCCATTTTATTCCTCCCTAGCAAAAGAATTGGCTAAAAAAGCTGGACCCTGTGAAAACTGGGAACCAAGGCTACGGAGAGGAGATCCTAGGGATTTGGAAAAGTGTTTACGAGAAGTTGGGATTCAGTCAGGGGCATCACTATCTAGGCAAAGCTGGATAGTGTTATCAGCCTACCGGCTAGTATACGAAAGATTGAGATTAAGTGAAAGACATGGGGGCACTCCTACCCCACAGGAAGAAGGGGAATCTCAGATAGCAGAAGACCAAACTGACTCAAATGAGAACTTTTCTATTAATGTGGCTAAGAGCAACAGGAGACCAAAAAAGCCCAGAGTGCATTTCAACCCAGCCCAGAAAGAGCCTGACTGCCTGCTTCGTCCTAGCCATGGTGGCAGAGGAAGTGAGTGGGGAGAGAATGAGACAATGTTAGGGGCTGAGGCACAAAACACTACTGGGGTTCAGGATGTGCCTCACACAGAGAATAGGAGATGGTTAAATGATCAGACAAGGGCTCGACCCATACAAAGGAGGAAGACAGAAACCCGAGGTGAAGATTCAGTTACAAGGGAAATTCAGGAAGATTTCTCACCGCAAGAGGTCACAGATATTTTGAGTAGATTCAGCCAAAGAATAGGAGAACCATTGATATCTTGGATGGTAAGACTCAGTGATCAAGGGGCCGGTGGAATATCAGTAGATGGGACAGACTGCATGAGATTCATAGGTATCAGCCATGATCCTCTAGTTCAACAAGCTTTTAGGGAACATCATCAGCAAGGAGATGGTGATAGCAGGACTACTCTGTTGGCATTAGCCGCTGTGGGATGCAATAAGAGATATGCTACTGATTCTATGTGGCCCACTGAGCACAGACCCTGGTATTCACTTAGAGATTGTATCATGAGACTAAAGGAGGAGGTAATGAAGACTGCCATTATGACAGGAACTGCAGACAAATATTACAATGATTCAATGGAACTGCCTCATAGGAATTTAATAATTAAGACAGCTCCCCCTGCTTATAAACAACTAATTTTGAATTTATTACTTGGAGAAGTAGGGAGCCGTCTTACAACAGTGATAAATAAGATTTTACAGTTACATGACTTAGGTGACTGGGGAGGGGATAGATCTCCTCGAGAGAGAAGGGTGAATAACCAGCAAACTTGGCGCCAAAGGAGAGTAACAAGGAAAGAAATGTTTACTGCTTTATTGAGAGCAGGAGTAGGTTTTGAAATGATAGATGGAATTCCAACCAATGAATTATATAGAATGTACAGAGATAAAGGCCTTGATAACAGGAGAGATAGGGAAATCAGAACTGCTCCTGCAAATGCTACAGATGTTGAACCTTCATACCCAAGTGAATCACATGAAAGGGAATACTAGGGAACAGGCCAGGCCCCAGCCCAAATTAAGGAAATACACAGGCTGGATTGTAGACCTCACATTAACTTGACCATATATTGGAAAAATGGGTCAAGTACGGTAACTGAGGCATTAATAGATACTGGGGCCGAGGCCACCCTTATTTATGGAAATCCAGACAAGTTCAGCCATGGAACTCCTATTACCATCACAGGACTAGGAGGGACTGAAATATCAGCCAGACAAGTTAAATTGATGATGAAAATTGGACAGTTGCCCAAGAAAGAATATAGTGTGGTTATTGTGCCTATTCCAGAATACATCATTGGAATAGACATTTTGAAGGGTATGACCTTAAATTTACCTGAAGGGAAATACCAATTTGCTGTGAGGAAAATAGGCATTAATGCAGTCTTAGTGGGGAAAATCAAGATGGATCCAATCACTTTGCCCGAACCTTCTGAAGTAATTACTTTGAGGCAATATCGTGTGCCAGGTGGGCAAGATGAAATTGCCAACACTATAAGAGAATGTGTTGAGGCAGGAGTGTTAGTCCCTACAACTACTCAATGGAACAACCCTGTCTGGCCAGTCCGAAAGTCAGATGGAACATGGAGGATGACAGTAGATTATAGACAGCTGAACAAAGTGACTCCTCCCTTGTATGCTGCTGTCCCAGACACGGTTACTTTAATAGAGAGAATACAAAAACATGAAGGGACTTGGTATGCAGTTATTGATTTGGCCAATGCCTTCTTTACAATCCCAATACACCCCAAGCAATGGAATCAGTTTGCTTTTACTTGGCAAGGCCGACAGTATACATTTACACGCCTGCCGCAAGGATATATTCATAGCCCAACTATTTGCCACAGGATTGTAGCTGAACATTTGGATGAATTAAAGTTACCTGGTGTACAGCTTACACATTACATAGATGACATCATGATACAGGGAAAGAATATAAAGGAGGTGGAGGAGAGTTTAGCATTATTAATTGACCATATGAAAAGCAAAGGATGGGAAATCAACCCCGCAAAGGTTCAAGGGCCAGCTCAAACTGTAAAATTCTTGGGGATACAGTGGAATAGAGGACTGCGAGAAATTCTCCCACAAGCTCGACAAAAAATCCAGGATTTTCCCACCCCTACCAATAAGAAAGAGGCCCAAAAGTTCATAGGGCTGTTTGGTTATTGGAGACACCACATCCCACATTTGGGACAGATTTTAAAACCCTTGTATAAAGTCACCAGAAAGAAATATGAATTTGACTGGGGACTTGAACAAAGTAGAGCTTTTGAGGAAGCAAAGGCTGCTATTCAATTAGCCCTAGACTTATGGCCTATGCAAAATGGGCCAGTGGAGTTACAAGTGACTGTACAAGATGACTATGCAAATTGGAGTCTGTGGCAAAAACAACACAGCCGAAGTGTACCTTTAGGCTTTTGGTCAAGGAAACTGCCCTCATCTGGAGTGCAATATACACCTTTTGAGAAGCAGCTGTTAGCTGCATATTGGGCTTTAGTAGAAACTGAGCAACTAACTCTGGGTCATGAAGTGGTATTAAGGCCTGGAATTCCAATTATGACTTGGGTAATGAGTACCCCAGCTTCTCACAGAATTGGACATGCACAAGAGGCAAGCATAATCAAATGGAAGTGGTATATTCAGAATAGGTCCAGAGCAGGCAAAAATGGAGTTTCTGCTCTACATGAATCTGTGGCGAACATTGATACTGAGAGCAATGAAAAGCCCCTTGAATCTAAGCAACAGATGGTACCATCCTTAGTGAAATGGAATAATGGATATGACGGACTAAATGAAGAACAGAAGAAACATGCTTGGTTTACTGATGGGACAGCAAAATATTTAGGACAGAAGAGACATTGGAAAGCAGTAGCCTATAACCCCTGTACAAGGAGAACTCTGGAAAGTTCTGGGATAGGTGGAAGTAGCCAATATGCTGAACTGATGGCAGTGCATCAGGCCATCAGAGCAGAGAAAGGAGGACAATGTCATATATTTACTGACTCGTGGGCGGTAGCTAACGGATTAGCTACGTGGATGCCTATATGGAGGAATCAGAATTGGGAGATTCATGGCAAACAAGTTTGGGGTAAAGAGTTATGGGAAAATATATGGGACATGTCTTTGGTTACAGATCTGTCAGTTTTTCATGTTGATGCTCATGCAACCCTGACCACACCAGAACGTGAGTACAATGCACATGCGGATCGACTAGCAAAGATTGCTACTGAATGTATTGTCCCTACTCCGACTCCAACTGATGACCCAGCCTTAGCAAGATGGGTCCACCAGACTGCTGGCCATTTAGGGGTCCAGGCCACCCATCGATGGGCACAGGATCGAGGTATCAGTATTTCTCATGCGTTGTTAAAACAAATAACAGAGGAGTGTTGTATATGCCAATTAGAAAAAGAACGAACTCTTCCTAGGATAATTACTGGAGAAATAGCAAGGGGAAAAGTTCCAGCCCAAATTTGGCAGATAGATTATATTGGCCCACTACCCCAGGATAAAGGATGTAAATATGTATGTACGTGTGTTGACACCTATTCAGGTGTACTAGTGGCTTGTCCTTATAAAGACGCAACTCAGAAAAACACCTGTAAAACTCTAGATATTGTAAGTTTATATTATGGAACCCCAATGCAGATTCAAAGTGACAATGGGTCACATTTCAAGGGCAAAGAAGTGAAAAGATATTGTGTGTTGAATAATATAGAATGGATATATCATATTCCATATTACCCACAAGCATCTGGGCTAATTGAAAGAATGAATGGATTGTTGAAAGAACAGCTGAGAAAATTAAGCTCAAATAATTCATATCGACATTGGAAGGATAATTTGTCTATTGCCTTACGTAATTTGAATAATAGACCCTTAGGGGGGAGTACACCTCTAGCCAGAATGATGACCCCAAATCTGCAGATCAGAGAACAGCAAACATGTGAGATTCAAAACATTGAATTTTGGACTGTGAGGGAAGATGTCCCACTACCAAGTCCAGGAACACCTGGTTCAGCAGGATATGATTTACATTGTATAGATAATTTTAGGTTAAATAGGAAAGAGATAAGAAAAACCCCTACTGGAGTATGTATGAGAATCCCCAAGAATCATCTTGGATGGATATTACCTAAACCAGGATTAGCGGCTCAAGGAATACATGTATTGGCTGGAGTGATAGATTCTAATTATCAAAAAGAAATTGTTGTGACACTCCAGAATATGGGTAAAAAACCTGTACAATTTTGTAGAAATGATAGGATGGTTCAAGTCATTATTATCCCCTGTGAAAAAATACCCTTTGTGAAAACTAACCCTCCTCCCAAAATAACTACTAGAGGGGCAAAAGGGTCTTGCTCCATTGATAGAATAAAGTCAGGAGCTAAGGTATGGGTAAAACGGAAGCCAGATGATATTCCAAAGGCTGCAGAAGTTATAGCCCATGGGATGGACAACACTGTAACAGTTGTTTATTCAGGGGAAAATAATTACCAAATCGTACCCCTGAACCATATATTTTACCGTGAATAGGTTATAATAATAGATTCACAGACTATTCTTTTTGTCCTTTGTTTTGGCTAACCTTGTTGCTAGTTTTGTTTCCTTCAGGCTTAAGCACCCTGCACTTTCCGGTGACTGCCTAAGCATGTAGCATTCTTGGAATTCCTGCCAGCTCGTTAAAGAAATGACCTCTGGAATGGGACTTTTTGGGGGCAGGGCCATCTCTACATCCAATTTCAGCATGAAGAAGCTATGGAAAATGAGACCTTCACCCCTCACCCCAAGATTTTGAGCCCCAATCGTTCAAGGGGGGTGGAAATAATGATAGTGTTCTGTTTACTTATTTTGTGTTATCCTTGCTGTGTTGTTTTATTGTTATGATATTATTGATCCTATGTAATGGATACAAGGATTTAGGGGTGGACATTTGAATTATTAATAATTATTTTGGGGATGATTGATTGAAGAGATTATCTTGCTGGGACCTAGGGGTGGATCACATTTGAATCGTTAACCAATGTTTGGGAATGTCACTGAATGATATGTTTTGCTTTATTATGAATAATATGTTTTAGTTTCCTTTGTAATTGGATCACAATGTATGTTCTAGGATACATAGCTGATTAGATTATGTATCCTATAACAAGGGGTGGAGTGTAACCAGAATGGCCTTTGTTTTCTTTGAATGACTCAGCTTACCTCATTGAGCCTCTGGACACTGTGGCTTGCTCTTCCGGGGCAGGAGGCCCGGGGAGCATGCCGGGAAGCAGACAACTTCCTGTGTGAGGAGTCATGGGGCTGGCTGAGGGGAGGTGTTAATGTCTATGCTAGGGGGAGGAGCCAACTCAGGAACCAATCGGCCCTGGTCATTTGGGCGGAGCTTGATGATGTCAAAAACCCTATAAGAGGGGAGAGGACAGCTTGAAGATTCTCTTTCCTTTTCCGGTTGGAGCCAGCGACAGTTACGACAGTTACGTCAGTTACAGCGACAGTTACATCGTCAGTTTCAGTTGCAGCTTGAGTTACAGACACGGACACAGCTGAGGCAGGAGCTGCCAGTAGCAGAGCTGATCTACGGGAGGAAGCTGAACAAAGACTTCAGGCCAGTGGGTAATCTTATTACCATCGAGGGGGAAGCATGATTTTGCTTTACGCAATCATGCTTCTCTGTAGCCTGCTGGTTACTCTTGCAAGGCGTACTTATTGGGCCTGGAAGATTTTGATCAACATATCAAAATGGGGCTTCTGGTTCATGGGTTGGTTACTGTGGAGCCTAAATAAATGTTTTGATTCTTCTGCCTTCTACGTTGAGAGTTTCTTATATCCGGCGGTTCCGAACCTTTCAGACATGTTTATGATCCTCTTTGAGATTATAAACTCTGCCCTCCTGATACAGGGAGACAATTCAATAAAGGGGGATGGGTTGGGAAGGAGCAAAGTATAGTTAGTCTTTCACAACATGAGTATTGTGGAAGGGTTATACATAATGATACACATGTGGCCTATGTTGAATTGCTTGACTTCATAGAGAGGGTGGGTGGGAAGAGAAGAGGGGAGAGAATTTGGAATTCAAAGTTTTAAAAACAGATATTGAAAAACAAAAAAAAAGTTTTTGCATGCAAGTAGAAAATAAGATTCACAGGTAATGGGGTGCAGAAACTTATCTTGCCCTACAGGAAAGGAAGGGAAAAGCGGATGGGAAGGGAGTGGGGTGGTAGAAGGGAGGGCTGACTTGGAAACAGGGCAACCAGAATATATGTCATCTTGGAGTGGGGGGGAGGGTAGAAATGGGGAGAAAATTTGTAATTCAAACTCTTCTGAAAATCAATGCTGAAAACTAAATATGTTAAATAAATAAATTAAAAAAAAACGAAGGAAAAGAAAAAAAAAGAGTCCATTTTTTCTTCATTTTTTTAACCTATCCTTAATCACTGTCTGAGTGTTGCCTCAGTCAGACTAAGATCTGTTAAAAGACCAAGGTTCCCACTGCATCCTGGGCCATCCCCAGTTGTCCTGATCTATATCTGACCACTGGACCCAGATGACTCCAGAAAAGAAAATGAGGCTGGTGACTTTGCACAGCCCATACTCACTTAAACCCAAATCACTTGTGTTTCATGACATCACATCCATGATGTCATGGTCATTTTGAGAATGAAGGGGAAACAACAGTAATGGTTTTATTGGAGCTAAACAATTATCATTTATGATTTCTTGAAATATATTATCCAGGCATCATCATCATCATCATGATTATCATCACCATCTTCTTTTCAAAATTTAATCATTGTTAAACTATCTTTGTACCTCTTTTCTGTATCAGTTACCTTAATATCAGATATCTTACTTTTTCTTCTTAAAAAACACATTTCGGGGGGGGAGAGCCAAGAAGGTGGCTGGAAAGCAGAGGATAGCATGACCTCCCTGCCACGTCCCTCCAAAAACCTATAAAAAATGGCTCAGAACCAATTCTAGAACTGCAGAACCCACAAAACAGCAGAGGGAAGCAGGGCTCCAGCCCAGGACAGCCTGGATGGTCTCTGGGTGAGGTCTATCCCACGTGACACTGGGAGCTGGGAACAAAGTGGAGAAGAGCCCAGCCTGAGCGGCATGGATCAACCAGACCAGGAGCCGGGTGGAGCGGGCCCTAGTGCCCTGAATCAGTGAGCTGAAGCACTTACCAGACTTCTCAACCCACAAACACCAAAGACAGTGGAGAAGGTGAGTGGGAAAATCTGTGGGAGTGAAAGGAGTTTGTAGTTCGGCTTCCAGCTCCGGGGGCAGCAGAGGTGGGGCAGCGGAGGTGGGGCAGCTACAGCTGTTGTTGCTTCCGGCCCCAGGCCCACCTGGTGGGAGGAATTAAGTGGGGAATCAGAGCAGGAGTGCAGAGCCTGCTGAAGATCTAAGCCCAGTGAGGGTTGGGGGTTCTTGGGGAAGGAGCAGTGCTGGTGTGGCAGAGCTGGCACATCCCCCCCAAACGTTGAACATAGAACTCTTTAGTCTACAAGCGGTCATACACCATGGAAAAACTCAAGGGTCAAGTTAGTTGGTTGGGAATATGGCCAGGCAGCAAAAACGCACCCAGATTCAGTCTCAGACTTCGCATTCTTTCTTTGCTGACAAAGAAGACCAAAACATACAGACAAAACTTAACAAAGTCAAAGAGCCTACAACAGAAACATCCAAGAAAATCATGAACTGGTCCTAGGCCATGGAAGAGCTCAAAAAGGATTTGGAAAAGCAAGTTAGAGAAGTAGAGGAAAAATTGGGAAGAGAAATGAGAAGGATGTGAGAAAACCATGAAAAACAAGTCAACGAGTTGCTAAAGGAGACCCAAAAAAATACTGAAAAATACACTGAGGAAAACAACACCTTAAAAAGCAGACTAACTCAAATGGCAAAAGAGCTCCAAAAAGCCAAAGAGGAGAAGAATGCCTTGAAAGGCAGAATTAGCCAAATGGAAAAGGAGGTCCAAAAGACCACTGAAGAAAATACTACTTTAAAAATTAGATTGGAACAAGTGGAAGCTAGTGACTTTATTTAGAAATCAAGATATTATAAAACAGAACCAAAGGAATGAAAAAATAGAAGACAATGTGAAATATCTCATTGGAAAAAACCACTGACCTAGAAAATAGATCCAGGAGAGATAATTTAAAAAATATTGGACTACCTGAAAGCCATGATTAAAAAAGAGCCTAGATATCATCTTTCAAGAAATTATCAAGGAGAACTTCCCTGATATTCTAGAGCCACAGGGCAAAATAGAAATTGAAAGAATCCATCAATCGCCTCCTCAAATAGATCCCAAAAAGAAATCTCCCAGGAATATTGTTGCCAAATTCCAGAGCTCCCATATCAAGGAGAAAATACTGCATCAGCCAGAAAGAAACAACTTGAGTATTGTGGAAACATAATCAGAATAATCCAAGATTTGGCAGCTTCTACATTAAGTGATCAAAGGGCTTGGAATATGATATTCTGGAGGTCAATGGAGCTAGGTTTAGAATCAAGAATCACCTACCCAGCAAAACTGAATATCATGCTCCAAGGCAAAATATGCACTTTTAAGAAAATAGAGGACTTTCAAGGTTTCTCAGTGTAAAGACGAGAACTGAATAGAAAATTTGACTTTCAAACACAAAATCAAGAGAAGCATGAAAGGATAATCAAGAAAAAGAAAAAGAAATTGCAAGGGACTAACTAAAGTTGAACTATTTTGTTTACATTCCTACATGGAAAGGTAACATGTATGATTCATGAGACCTCAGTATTAGGGTAGCTCAAGTTCGGAATATGCATATATGTATATATGTTTATCTATATATATAAGTGAATGTGTATGTATGTATATATCTATGTGTACATAAATATATATATATATATATGTATATATATATATATATATATAGAGAGAGAGAGAGAGAGAGAGAGAGAGAGAGAGAGAGAGAGAGCACACAGGGTAAGTTGAAGATGAAGGGAAGATATCTAAAAGAAATAAAATCAAATTAAGGGATGAGAGAGGAACATATTGAGAGAGGGAGATAGGGAGAGATAGAATTGGGAGGATTATCTCGAATAAAGGTGGCAAGAGGAAGCAGTTCTGTGGGAGGAGGGGAGAGGGCAGGTGAGGGGGGAATGAGTGAATCTTGCTCTCATCAAGTTTGGCCTGAGGAGGGAATACCATACACACCCAATTGGGTATCTTACCCCACAGGAAAGAAGAGGGAAGAAGATAAAAAAGGGGGTGATGATGGAGTGGAGGGCAGACGGGGGTGGAGGTAATCAAAAACAAACACTTTCAAAAGGGGACAGGGTCCAGGGAGAAAATTCAATAAAGGGGGATGGGTTGGGAAGGAGCAAAATATAGTTAGTCTTTCACAACATGAGTATTGTGGAAGGGTTGCCTATGTTGAATTGCTTGACTCCTTGGGGAGGGTGGGTGGGAAGGGAGGAGGGGGGAGAATGTGGAACTCAAAGTTTTTAAAAACAGACGTTCAAAAAACAAAAAAAAATAGTTTTTTGCATGCAACTAGAAAATAAGATACACAGGCAATGGGGAGTATAAATTTAGCTTTCCCTACAAAAAAGGAAGAGAAAAGGGGATGGGAGGGGAGTGGGGTGACAGAAGGGAAGAGGGCTGACTGGGGAACAGGGTAACCAGAATATACGCCATCTTGGAGTGGGGGGAGGGTAAAAATGAGGAGAAAATTTGTAATTCAAACTCTTGTGAAAACCAATGCTGAAAACTAAATATGTTAAATAAATAAATTAAATAATTTAAAAAAAGAAAAAAAAACATTTCTGTCTTATGAAACCATTGATATCTATTTGGCCTATTCTACTTTTCATGGAATCTATTTTTACGTAAGTTTTACTGCTTAGTCTTCTAAACTATTTCCTTTCAAAATCTTTCCTCCAGAGATTTTAGATTACTATTAAGTAACTGGCTTCATTTCTTCTAGGTATGTGGGTAATCCTTTAAAAAATCTTTTCCCCACTTTGAATCTTTTTTTTTGAAAGCAGATTATGAAATTACTATTTTGGGAGCAGAGTGGAGTTATAGCTAGTTATGCAGTAATTGCTGAAATTGGTAGGTGTATTCTTTGCTTTACTCACCTCTTTAGGTTTAGTTCCTGGATTGGGGATTTGAGCAAAGGCCAGGCTTTGCCTCCACCTGTGCTTTTTGGTGGTGTATTTAGCCCTGCTTCTTCATAATGTGACTTGGGTTCCTGCAATGAGATTTGCTCTCCAGGGATCCTTATGATTCCTATATTGAAGAACAGAACCTTTTGATTTTAAAGAATCCATAGCTGTTGGCCCAGGTTTTCCTAATTTAGAACTGTAGCATTGTCCTGGTCACTACCTGCTTAGTTGGCTATCCCCAGACTTCACAAAGGCTCCACCCTATGACTTTCTGATCATGCAAAACCCATCTATGGAAAAAAAAAAAACCTCTGGATATAGGGCTAACATGGTGCACATATCCCTGACCATAAAATGAACGTAGTTTTGCCCTTAGTCTTCAGCCTGAACTGTTGTGCAGTTCTGCCATTGATGATGTCTCTTACCATGGCTTCTCATTATCTTTCTTTATACTTATATTTTCTGTAAACTTCAGTGTTTTCTTGATTTACGAATGTTAGTCATGGGTAGTAAGCCTGTTTAGGCACACATTTTGGTAAAAGTTAATGAAAATAGCCATTTTTTTGCTGACATAACACTTGGAGCTCATAGATAGAAGAGGAGAATATAGTGTAGGAAAAATGTGAAATATTCTGAAGTCAGGTATTTTTCCAATGAGGGGGCAGTTATTGGAGCAGAGGAGGGAACATGACCAGAACTACTTAAGTTATTTAGGAAAAGATTATCCATGCTTAGAACATAATAACAAAAGGGAGAATGGAGTAGGATAGATAATAATTATTAACATTTATATAACTCTTTTGTTTTAAAAGCAAAATTATCTTGTTTAATCATCACAACTACACTGGGAGGTAGGCACTATTATTATTCCCATTTTTCAGCTGAGGAAACCAAGACAGCCAGATAGTAAGTCACCTGCTTAGAATCACACTGCTAGTAAATGTCTGAGGTTGGATTTGAATTTTCTTATTCCTCATCCAGTGCTCTATCTACTCTTTCTAGCAGCAACTTGGGACCTAATACTGAATTCTGTGAGATAGAACCCATTATTAGTATAGAACAGTAGTTGGTAAAGACAACTGTATCACAAAAGGCTGTGGCAGTCTCAAAGCTTTATTAGGGACAATTCCTTATGGCAGATGATGAAGAAATGAAAAACTTTTTTCCCAATGTAGGAAAAAGAGAGAACTTCTCGTTTCTATAACATCAAAGTCTCCAAAAGGGAGTGCAGTTCTCAATGTTCATGAAATTTTGAGGGATATAACTTGGATCACACTATATCTTTTACACTAGAAAGATGGTGTGGTAGAAACTGCTGAAATTGGACTTCTTAGCTTAGTGGATTGTGCTTAAAAAGACCTGATTTAAAATTGTGCTTTGCTGCTTACTGCTTTGTGACCTTTGACAAGTCACTTAATCTCCCAAAGTCTCAGTTTACTAATCTATAAAATGATAGAGATGACAATAACATCCCTTCCAGGTTGAGATCACATATTCTCTCACTCTCTCTCTCTCTCTCTCTCTCTCTCTCTCTCTCTCTCTCTCTCCCTCTCTCTCTCTCTCTCTCTCTCTCTCTCATCCAGAAAACAAATGTATATAGAAAGATTATGGCATGAGAAAGCTATGTATAGGGAATTTCTTTTTTTTAAGTTGTAACTTATAAAACTACTCTATTAGAAAAATCCATCTTAAAGAAAATATCTTACATGAATATCCTCAAGGGAATGAGAAAAAAAATTAGTTTTCCATCAATTCATACCAATATTTTGTAATATGGTATTCCTCACTTTCAATGATGGAGTCATATCTTGTTATTTAAATATAGCTTGGTCACTGGATTATTTTTGGAGATTGTTTTGATTTAAGATTTTTTCCCCAAGATTGAGATGTACTGAAAGTATGGAATTAAAATGAGTAAGTAAAACAACAATAGCAACAACTTTTATGAACTCCATGTCAAGTGTAAGAATTTAAGAGAGTTTATAAGCCCGATTATGTGAGACATTTATAAGAATAATATATACAGAATTTTCAAAGGTACTATCAAAGCAGTCCAAATCAACTACCACACTTCATAAGCCTTTTTCCTCTTTAAATTCAATGAATGAATTACATGCATTTCAATTGTGGAAGGTTAGCCTCAATGATATAGCCTAGGTATTATTAACAACCGAATATACAAGTCAAGGGCATATATGCAAAAGACGAAATACACTTTCATTTACAGAAGATTTATTAAAATGTTTTGCCCTTGTAATAGGAATATTGAATTTAAACAGCAACAATTATAGTTTAACAATTTTCCAATATTTTAATGTCTGATTATTCCATTAGATAAATGTGATAGGGTGGGAAAGGAAATATAATATAGTTTTTATTTTACCATATGTCCACCAATGTTGAAGAAAGTTGTATCTCAATAATTCTATCCCACCATGAATATTTCTCCATTGCATTAATAACTAACACTGTTTTCTAAGTTTGTCATATATATATATAATATATATGTATATATATGTATTATATATATATACACATACACACATACACATACATACACACACTTACACACAGATATACATACATACACACATACATATATTTATATATAAACTTTGAATTGAATTAGAATAACATATACTCAAATAAAAAAGAATTTTCAATAGTCCATGAAGACAAAGTAATACAACAGTAAAAATTTCCATGTGAAGAGAACTATTGCCTATCCTTCACAGACAATCTGTAATATTTAATACTATGTCTCTGTTTATACACACACACTCATACACAATAAGTGATAATGTGTGTAAACTTAGATTTGTATATATGTATGCACAGATACACATAAATTCATACACACATACATACACACATATGTATATATTTTATCATTAAGAAACACATACATGTATATATGTTTGTGTACAAACACACACTGATATGTATCCACAGTGTTTGTGAATATTGGAAACACCTTGATATGGAAACTCTGTCCACTTATCCAGAACAGGAACTTGTCTAAAACTTACTCTTTCAAAGTTTTATGAGATGTACAGAGTTGAAATCACATATTCAGAAACACCTATAACCTTGTATGTTTTATAGGGAAGACTTGAATAACTTAAACCCAGGACTTCCAAATTCCTAGGTCAGCACTATTCCATATGCCATACTGGGATAGCCCAATCATAATATTAGTTCTGACTTTTTTAAGAACCTAAAGTTAAACTAAAATGTTTAAAAGTTATTTTTTTGGTTTGAGCCTTGTATTATTGTATCTTCACATATGTGATGAATACAAAATAAATTGATACTGGTGACTTTAAACTGATCATCAGAATATTTATAGATTTCTAATAATGATGATTCCTTTTAAAAGATAGATTTCTAGGTATCTTAATTCAATCTAAATCAAGAAACAAGAAGATACCAAAAATTATAAGCAAGTCACCTAATAACTATGCAATCTTAGCTAAGTCTCTTAATGCATCAATGGCACCAGAAAATTCTCTATATCTGTGAGTTTCAGAGAAAGTGCAAACCAGTCTTGATAGAAAGAGTCTCTTCACAACCAGTTTTTTATACTGAGGAAATTACAGGACCAATACAAAATTAATATGGTTCCTACACCAATGACAATAGGGTACTTCACAGAAGCATTCCTTTATTTCTAGACAATTAAAGTAAACTTACAATCATTTAATAATTCATCATTAAAGTATATTACAAGAAAAAAAAGAGTTTCTCAGTTTAGGGGTTTAGGATGCTTTTTTTTTAGTCTAAGGAAATGAAAGCTTTATTTGATGAAGAGCACACCGAGTACTCTTAAAGAAATCTTGTATTCTCCTTCATGTGAACATCTACAAATATGTATTGATTTATCCTTTTGGGTGTAGTCATAAATGAAAAAAAATAGTAATACATATGATAAGAATTAAATCAAACTTCTGATGTTATAGAAATTGCAGTTTAAAAGGCAGGCATACTGGCAAAGCATTTCTCCAAAGAAAGATACACACATTACAGTCTATTTTACAAAACATGGAAGAAACTGGAGTCTAAACTCATTTGACCAAGTTCTCTGTCATTTCCCAGCATGCATCCACTTAGATTTTGTACTTCTACTTCCATACTCTGGCCTACTCGAGTTTTCTCTTTTAGTTACTTCTACAACTCCCAGCTCCATTTATTCTTCCATGATCAGTCACCCCCTACATACCTTTCTCCAAGAGCAACTTGACCTATGCAACTTGCTAGCTTTCTGCACAACTTCAAAAAACTCTTCAAACTATATTCCCCTCAGCATGTCTCATCTAGACCATATGCCCTCTGAACACAGCAAAGCAATCCACACAGGTGGACATTCTCAGATGTGGGCTCATGTCTGTAATTTCAGCTGCATCTACATGAGCAGAGTGAGTTGGAACTTGGCATCCAACTCCCATTTTCCTCTCCCCATTTAGATAGATAAGGTAGCTAGAGAGATAGACATCTAGAGATATATAGATATATAGAAGTTTAGAGATATATAGGTCTATGTCTACCTACATAGATCTATATATCTCAATCTTTTTATCTATCATCTATCTATCTAACTAAATGGGGGACAGAGAGGGGTTCTGAGATGAGAGAGTTAGATGCCAAACTCTATCTCATCTTGCTCATGTAGTTACAGCCAAAACATAATTACAAAATAAAATTAAAATTTTAAATAAAATATATTATTTATGATATAAAACATAACTGTTTGATGTATAGTTCCTTATTTGCCTTCATACATACATACATGCATATGTGCATACACATATATACACATTGCACACTTTTTATGTATATACATCTACAAACATATACACACACAAATGTGTGTGTAAAGACAAATAAAGAATCTCAGAAAAAACTGGGCATTCTTGAACCAAACTCTATATTTGATATTTAGCAGTCAAAAACAAATTTATGAACTCATCCTTTTGCTGGTGAAAACTAGTATTAAAGTCAGTGTTTTGGAATGTATAAAGGAACTTTATTATGCAGAATATTGATTAAGCAACTTTCAATAGTAATGTTGTAACTACAGCAAGACAGCGTGTTTATTTTTGCTGCATGATTTTTTAAATATCATAAACTGTTCAGGGCAAAGATTATCTCTATTGCATGTAATTACAAGAACACTATGAACACTTCATGAATGATAAATAATAGCATCATTGTTTGCATAAGCTTTTCACTTCATATGTAACTATTCACACTTAAATTGTATTAATAATTGAAGAACTTTATCATTTTCTGAATAAAAGTTGTTACTGCAAGCTGACTGAGAAAAATATTTTGACATTCTACACTGCATTTTGATTGATGCCTATTACTATAATATATGTAGAGAGGAAAACATAGGACAAGAGTCATTAAAAAGATGCTAACATGAAATAGCTCATTTGTTCCATTTCCAATTAAATTAGTTAATATGGTGAGTAGGAAATATTAGCTCACAAATATAATTCACTTAAAATCAGTTGATGGACCAAAAGGGGAAACGTTTAAATGAGGTAAGTAATGTGTTTTAGGCTCTGTGTCCATTTTCTCTTGAACTATTTTTCATTCAACTTTAAGGGCATTTCTTTAGAACTTTTTTCAGAATATAATATACATAGAACAAGATAATTAGTACATAACATTATTGTCATATTAAAACATCCATTTTGTTCAAAAGAAAATCAAATATGCATGGATGTATGTGGAAATAAAATAGAAGCTCTCCTTTTAAAAACATTTCATTGAAATTTGCATTTCATGGACATTGTATTTATGGACGAGTTTGGTTGCTCATCACATTCACTGCTTCTTTGATTATAACAACGCTTAAATGGGTAAAATAAAAAAGGTGGAAATCGTCTTTTTCAGCTGCAAAAATCTTTGATCTGATTATGAGATTAAAGTTCAGAAAGGAATCTGCAAGACCACTTTCATTATCTATGGTCAGTGGAAAATGAGTCATTTCATGAGGGTTTCCAGATAGAATTTTTAATGGAAAACCCTTGAAAAACTTATACACTTCCTTTCTTCAGAGATTAGTATTTCATATCATAAATCAATTAATAATAATGTGCCAGACACTGTGCTAATCTCTGGGGATAAAAATAAGAGGCAAAAGACAATTTCTGCCCCAATATACAGGCAAATTATAGAATTCTATTAATGAAGTTGGAATGATTAAGTTTACTACTCTCCTTTAAAATGTCCTTGCTTTCACGCTAAACTGTATTGTATGGCATACCTTTGGTATATAACATTGATTAATTAAGACTGAATAAAAAGTGTCTAACTCTGAATCTTGAAAGAATAATATATTGACATAAAATCAATATTGCCTTCACTCCTCTTAAATCCTCTGCCCACCCTATCTATGAATGCAGAAGAGTTGGAGTTACATCTTCTATTTCTTCAACCATGTCTCTCTTACATTTTGCTCTCATAATGTCTGTTTGATATTGTCATCATGGCTTCTAATCACAAACAGTCACTGCTATTGTCATCCTCTTCTAACTTGCAAACCTTTGATCAATACCACTGTCTATCACCACAATCAGCAATGCCCTTCCCTGGTGGTCTTATTTAGATTTTGTTGGCAATTTCTGACACCACCTCCACACCTTTTGCTGCTAACTACTTTCCTCAAAATTTTAATATTTTTCCCATTTCACTTTTTCATTTTTTTGTTTCATTACATGAAAAAGGCTGGCTTTCGTTAGACACTGCAAACCAATCAGGACATTAATATTATCTTTTCCCATGCAAGAATCATAATAATTGTTAAGGGAAATCTTTGAGTTTACAAAAACATTTACAACACTGGTCATTTGTCTCCAGATACTACTTCTACTACTATAGACTTTTACACCTCTTCATCAGTGATCTCCTAACTGCAAACATTCATCCACCTTTGCAATCCCCACCTCTAACTGGGTGAGTTGCCATTTAAAATTGACATTTCATGAAGTTCTCAGGCCATCCAAGTTCATTACTTTCCATGCTTTTTCCTATCTTCTCAGATTTTGTGCATTAGGCATTCCATCATCAAAACTTCTATTTGATTTTTGTGTGCAATCCCCTCTTAAATAAAAGTAAGTTTCTTCAAGGTGCAACTTTCTTTTTTTTTCATTTACTTGGATTTCTAGAACTTATTATAGTGTCTGGGATATATTACTTGCCTAATAAATTCTCCATCTATTTATTGTAGAAAGAAAGGTTCTCCTAGCCAAAAAGATGATTCTATGTTTGTTGTTGTTGTTAAATTTTCTCTATTTCACACCTTGGTTTGGAGTGTGTCTAGCTGTTTGAGGGTTCTCCAAATGCAGTCTCTAGATAAGGGAAGATTTTATTGTAACATTATTCAATATAATTTGAGTTGTCTCTATTGGAAAAAATCTAAACCAGAATCAGTGAAAATGCACATCTTCAGAACATAGACCACCAAATGTGAAGATATAAAAGCAGGCTAGTTTCACTCTATAGATGGTAGAACAGGTAGAGAGGAGCAAGGTATAAGAAGACTGAACAGCTAGAAAAGGGCCAGATTGTGAAAGCCTTTAAAAATCAAAGAAGTGATTTTATATTAGATGGTAGAAGTATTTAGGGATCCATTGGAATTTATTCAATATGGGGATAATAGGTATAAACAGAATAAATTTGGTATAATCTTAAAGGGAAGACCCAATTAAGCACCGTGCAGGAGAGGGTCTTTAGAAAAGGTGCTATTTTTCCTTATTAATGAAAGAAGTCTGTCAGTGGAGATGAAGAGAGGAGGCATCCTAGGAATGGTACACAGTCAGTGAAAACACTAAAATTTGGCAGATTGAATGTCCTAATTAAGGAGCAGCAAGGAAGTCTCTGTTGCTTTATTGCAGACTTCACATAGAGAATTAAGTTGTAAGAAGACTAGAAATGGAAGAGGGGCCAGATTATAGAGTTTTAAAAGTCAAACATAGTATGTTGTATTTTATTCTAGAGTCAATAAGGAGCTATGGGAGTCTCTTAAAATGGAAATGATAGTATCAACTCTTTGTTTTATTAAGATCAATTTGACAGTTGAGTAAAAAAAATGAATTGGAGTTGAGAGGGGCTCAAGGCAGAAAACAACCAGTAGACTATTGTGATTTTCCAGTCATAAAGTGATGAGGACTGCACTAGGGTATTTGCTTTACAGAAGAGAAAGTAAAACACCTACATAAGATGCTATGAAGGTAAAGTTGACTGGACTTAGTAAAAGTGTGGATATAGTGGGTTAGTACGTGAAGATTCAAGTATAGTACATAGGTTATGAACTTGGGTGATGGTGAGACTTTCATCAGTGATAAGGCAATTTAGGAAAAAGGGGGAGGTTGGTGATGTAGAAAAAATTAATTCAGCTTTAGACATGTGAGTGTAAGATGTCAACTATGCATTAGGTTCAACAAATTTAGTATACAGTTTGAGTTATGGGTGCTTGTGATGGGGTGCTAGTGCTTGAAACTTAATTCTAAAAGCCTCTTCTTGGGTTCCTGTGCCAGAATCCCAACTCTAGAAAACATCCAGTTCTCACAACATATTCTGTTCCAGGCAATCTCTCTCTAGCTAAAGGGCGGAATGCCCCAACGTATCTCTGCTTCTTCCTTAGTACACTGAGTCATAACCATATTTACTATTTACTGACCTTTCTAACCTTTATCCCAGACATAGTATTTTGTCTTACAAGACACTAGATGATAAATTACATAGAGATTCCCCTTTAGCCTCCACCAATAGTGAACTCAGTGATGTTTCACAGTAAAAACCATGCCCCTAGTAACCCCTTTGTGGGCTATTTCCTAGAGAACTTTGGGTAATACACCTGTGCAATAGATACTAAATGTGCATGTTCCTTTAAGAACCAACCACTCCTTAATCATGCCTTAACCACTCCCTAATCCCACCCCTAAACACATAACTGACATATCCCTCCCCCACCCCACTTAATCCCCTAAAAGCTTCTATAAAAATTCCCCCTGCTCCTCTTTATGGTTGCAGGTTGTATAAGAACTCTTGCCCAATGTAAAGTGTAATAAATCTTTGCCTCCTTGACTTAAAGAATGCTTGGATATGCAAATTCATTCCAGGCACCCTCACCCTGGGAACTTTGGTTTGGCATCCCTGATTCCCTGGGTTTTTCCCTCTCAACAGTAGAAGTCAGGAAAGAGGTTAGAGTTTATCCATAGAAAAGAGAAAAAATGTATAGAGGGAGAAGAGAAGAAATCCCAGGCAAAACCTCAAAGTACACCCATGGTTAGTGAGAATGAAATGGGTGAAAACACACCAATGATTACTTAGTAAAAGTGGTGATGCTTTTATGAAGGCAACGAGGAGAGAACAATGTTGTAAACTTCTAGAGAAGAGATTTTCAAGGAGAAGAGGGTGATGGACAGTTTCGAAAAACACAGAGCATTCAAAAAACATGAGAATTGAGGAAAGACCCTTAGATTTGGCAATTAAGAGACCTTGGTAAATTTAGAAAATAGCATTAGTTGAATGATAGATAAGAAGTCATATGAGAGAGTGAGTGGAAAGGAAGTGGAGGTATCAACTGTAGACAGACTTTTTCAGAGAGTTTAAGCAACAAAAGGAGAGGCATAACATAAGAGAAAGTAGGAAGGGACATATCAGATAAGTAATTTTGAGGATGGTAGTCAAAGGTCTATTGGTAGGGTTAAAATTGAAGTTTAGTGATAGTGGGAATGATATGAAGGCCAGTCTCATTGAGCTGGAGAAAATGTGATTTGCATGGCAAAGAAAGGATACGCTCTTGTGTGGTAGGGATATAGGAGACAGTAGTGGAAAACATCTGTGTGATCTGATATGAGGAGGAAATAAAAGAGAGCACTTATAGAATGGCATCATTGCTTTTTCCCAAAGAAACGCAAATCAAAGTTCTCAGCTGAGGGTAGGTGAAGGAACCATTAGAGTTTTTCAAAGTTTTGAAAAGGTCTGAAAAAGTGAGTGAGTTAGAGAATCAAATAAGGAAGCACTAAAAAATAGCCTTGCCACAATGGGGGCCCTGTCAAGATTACGTTTCATGATTTATTAAGGATCCAGTCAGTAACACTGAAGCACTTGGGGTGGGGGTATGGAGTCTGGCACCTGGAGGATGCCTGCTCATCCCAGCTTCTTTAAAGCACTGGAAGGTTTTGCTGCTAGAGGATGCCTGCCAGGCTGGAATTGTGCCTTCTAGAGTTGTGCTTCTTGGAGTTGTGCTGAAGAACTAGGAGATTTGGCTGCCGGAGAACACCTTCCCAACAGCTCACATGGCGGTTTTCTCAGCTGGTTTCTAAAGGTTCCCCTGCTTGTGCTGAGGCACTCAGGGGCTACTGGTGTTGGTACTTGCCTACTCAATACCCTGGGAATCAGTATACCCCCTCCACTGGTAAAACAACTGACTTGGAAAATAAATTCATGAGAGAAAATTTTAAAATTATTGATCTCCCTGAAAACCAAGATTAAAAAAAAAAGACTCTGGACAGCATCTTTCAAGAAATCTTCAAGGAAAACTTCCCTGAATTCCTAGAACCAGAGGGTAAAATAGTCATCAAAAGAATCCACTGATTACCTCTTGAAAGAGATCCCAAACTGAAAACACCAAAGGATATTTTAGCCAGATTACAAAATTATCTGGTCAAAGAGAAAATACTGCAAGCATCAAGGAAAAAAATGAATATCATGTGACTACAGTCAGGATTATGCAGGACCTTGTGGTTTCTAAATTAAAAGGTGGGGAGGCAGGGAGGAGAGACACAATACTCCATAAGACAAAAGAGTTCGAATGGCAATAAAGTATCAACTCCCCAGAAAAATTGATCATAATCTTTTGGGGGAGGAGATGAACATTCAATGAAACAGGGGACTTCCAAACCTTCTTGATGAAAAGATAAGACCTCAATAGAAAATTTGTTCCTCAAATACAACACTCAAGAGAGGCATAGAGAAACAAGAAAGAAAACAACAACAGCAACATGTTATTCATAAAGGCAAACATTACATCCTACAAGGGAAGATGATATTTGTAACAATTTTTTTAAAGTTTGTTTTATTTTAGACTCAGGGGTCAGAATGCAAATACAGAATAGAGGAAAGGAGCACAACATATTATAAACTTAAATATTGAATCTTAGATACAAAATAAGAAAGAAAAAATAAGTGTGTCATGTGCACAGCAGAATGTAAGAGAGGATTCAATATATATATAACAATAGATTTTCTTTTCAAAAAAGACTATATAATAAATAATATATGTTGTGTTGAGAATTATCCATTTTTTTGCTTCCTTGTGAGTTTTCTTTTGTTATCTGCCATGCACTGTTTTACTTTGTTCTTTTTTCCCTCCCCCAAAGTCTACAATAAAGTTTAGATGTGTTTCTATATAACTATAAATATATACCATAACAATAATGCTATTAGCAGATGCTGTGGAGTTGTAAGACCAACAACACCAGCACACAGGAGGGGTGCTAGCACAGGATCTTTGATCTGATTTTCTAAGGAAATAAACTTTAAGGGGTTTATAATCTCACTTTAATGACACATACATATATCATTCACTCAATTCAGGGGAAAAAGTCATCACCCTGAACTTCAGAGAAAACACAAACAGAAATTACAGAGAAAATATGAACGGAGCAAATAACACAAATCAACAAACAGGTTTCTTGTTGTCTGACCAAAGCTATACATATATAGTTACCAGAGAGAGAAGCACCAACATCTGGGTTTTCAAAGCCTGGATCCTCCTTAATGGCTACCCAGAGTCTCCACACCAACACTCTTCCAATGAGTGAGCTTCAAAGAAAATGCTAACCTCAGAGTATGTATACCCTCTCCCAAGGCCTGAGAGCTTCACACCTCTTAAAGTTTTCACACCTCTTGAGGGCTTCACTTCTGTTGGGAGTGTGAGCCTTCCTACAAACAAAAGCAAGACTCAATCAAAGACACTTGACTGCTTTGGTTCTGAGAAGCACTCCCAAAGAAAAACTGGGAGAAATCCCACTTTGCTTGCTCTTACATATACATACAGTTATACATATATACATTCACATATACACATATACTATCCCAAACATACTATACTCCTGATCTTTGTTTTTTTTTTTTATTTCTGCATATCTTTGGTTTCCCATCCCTCCTGATTCCTCTACTTTACTTCTACCTACTACCTTGCCCTACTATTACTTGCCTACACCTCTCCAAGAATCCCCCCCATCCTCTCAGTCACATAGAACTAAACACCATTCTATATCCCCTTTTAATTATTCCCTAATTCTCTCCTCTCTAAAAATCCCTCCCTTATTCTCTCCCCCCTCTCTATATCGTACTATTTTATTTCTCTAAATTTAGAAGACTTTTATACTCTTCTAAATATATACATACTGTTTCCTTTTAAATCCATTCCCAGTGAAAGTAAGTTACCAGAGCTACCAGCCCTCCTCTCCCATCTAATTCCTCTGTAACCTTTCTTTGTCTTGCACCTCTTGTATAAAATAGTTACTCTTTTTTAGCTCTTTCTAAATGGTTTTACTTTTTAAAGTCATATTATAGTCAAGTTTACTCGTCTCTTATGAGCTTGCCAATTATTAATAAGAATCTTAGAGATATATTTTACATTTTATGTTATATAAAAGGTAAACAGTCTGTCCTCATGAATCCCTTATAGACAGTCTTTGGTATATACCTAAGATTTCTCTTGGTTATTGAATGTTGAATATTCTATCAAGTTCATGTTTTTTTAACCAAGTCTTGAAAGTCTGATAGTTTATCATATATCCATTTTTCCATTCAAGATAATACTTAAATTTGAAGCATATGATATTTTTGGCCAGAGCCCCAGGTCTTTTGCTCTTTGATATATTGTGTTCCAAGACCTGCAGTCCTTTAATGTTTCTGCTGCTGAATCTTGTGTAATTCTAATTGTGGCACCATCATATTTAAACTGTTTGAATCTTGATGCTGTAAACATTTTATCCTTAAGCTGGGGGTTTCAGAATTTGATTATGATATTCCCATGAGTTTTTCACACAGGATCTCTCTTAAGTAGTGTTCAATGGATTTTTTCTGTTTCTACTTCCCTGCCTTATTCTAATGCTTCAGGACAGCTTATTATTTCTTGTATTATTATATCAAGATTATTTTTTGATCATAACTTTCAGTTAGTCTGATTACTTTACATATTCTCTTCTTGATCTATTCTCCAAATCTGTTTTTCCTATATGTTTAACTTTCTCTTCTGTTTTTCATGATTCATGTTTTGTTTAATTATTTCTTGATCTCTTATGATTTCACTTTGCCCATTTCTAATTTTAAAGGCATCATTTTCTTCCTTGAGATTCTGGATCTGCTTTTGTAATTGGTGGACTTTATTCATTTATTTTTAGTTTTTCCTCCATCTCTGTGTGTGGGACGAGTGAAGACCTCTCATAAAAGGGAACAAATTAGATAAATAGAAATAAGTAGGATAGTGAGTCCCATTTCTCTAATATAGATATTTTCCTTTCCACAAGCCTAGCTAGTGACCATAAGGCCCCCGAGGTTAAGAACAGGTCCTGTGTATTTATCTAATGGAGAGAGGCCTGAAAGAAAGAAGGGTTGAGGTGAATAAGTCAGCAACCATAAAATTCTCTGAGGATAAGGATAAGACACAGGATACTCACCCCCTGTACATTGACCCCAAGATAAGAGAACCTCCGTTTGGGGAAGAATGGATGAAAAGCCGAAAAGCCAGGTGCAATATAGATGTGCAAGATTAGTTAGGTATAAGAATGATGGGAGGCAAGGTGTAAGGATACTGGGGATATCCGCCATAGCCACAGATGTGAAGATGAGGTAACTAACAACTAATTCCTGCCTGTCACCGATAACCGAACTGTTTGTTTAATTGTCATTGTCATTGTTATTAAGACAGATTTACTACCTTGAGATTGATAGTAGAATGAAACAAGAATGGTGGGAAGTTTATGACTGTCACCTGCTTGTAAAAAAGATAACCATACTGTTTGTTCCTTGCCATTGTCCCTGGGTAGATTTATCGCGTCTAGATTGTACCCTCAAAGCTTACGTCTGCAAGCTGAGAGGAAGGAGGTTGGGAGGGGGAATTGCGGTTAGGGACCTATATAAACACCCCAATTTTCTGTGTCCAGCGTGCTCTGACACTGAGAGGACCCCCAGTCCTCTCGATGTCCGGGTTGCCCTTTCCTGCAGGATCGTAATAAATTTTCCTTTCTACTTTCACCTTGAGATGCCTCTGTTGTTAATTTTTGGATTCGTAAAATCCATCCCACACATCTGTCATTTGATTTTTAAAGTCTTTTTAAAAATCTTCTATAAATTATTTTTGGGCAGATGACTATTTGATATTACTCTTTGGAGGTTTCTTTAGTTTAGTATCATCCTCTTAAGATGAACCCTGGTCATCTGTATTCCTGTAATAGGTTTGTATGTTTGGATTTTTTTCCTTTGCCTGTGTATTATTTTGTGTTAATAGCTTGATTTTTGTAATCACCTCCACCCCTGGGGTATGGGAAATGGTGCCTCATGCCCCAGAACTTCATTTCTCCCCTCTAGCCTGGAACCCAACCCAAACCTCCAACCTCGTGTAAGTACCCACAGCCAGGGGCTTTCTGCCCCACTGCTTCTTCACTCATAGGGAGTGTGCTGGTTCCTTCTCACCCCCAATGCTCTTAGCAGCACAGCTGGATCTGGTATTCCTCATCAGCAGAGGTTCCCTCAATTTTCCTCAGCTCAAATGCCCTACTTCCGTCACTATCCAGGGATGAAAAGTTCCCGAGGCAGGGACCCAGGTAGCCTTTCAAACCAATTAAGGCCAGGACTTGCCACTAGTTGTTTATGCAGCTTGCCTCTTGTTAAAAAGAAACCTAGCCTGGAGGTGTTTACACTTCACAGGGATCAAAATGGCTCTAGCTCTCGGGATTTTTCTTCTCCTGGAATTTTTCTTCAGATCTTCTCAAATTGTCCCAGGAAGATCCTAGTACTGTCCCTATTCTGTTTTGTTTCCACTCAACTTTGCTCTCCCTAAGGTTCTATTTTAACTCTTTGGTAGGAGAAAATCTTGAGAGCTTGGAATTTTCTGACTTACTCAGCCATCTTCCCAGAATGCTCTCCAGATATTTTTAACTGTTGAGGAGAGTATTGTTATTATGGCATTTAGAAGAGGTATACATAGATAGAGGACATGGGTATAAGTTGACTTTCATCTACTGATAAAAAATCTAATTAAGCAGTGTAAAGGGATTGCACTGGGAAAAGAGGAAAGGAGGAGGAGGACAAGGATAAATTACATCAAATGAAAAGGCACAAAGACCGGTTACAATGGATGGAAAGCAAGCAGGTAGATAAGCATTGTTTGAACATTATTCTCATCAGATTTGGCTCAAATAGGGAATAACATAATAAGTTAGATGTGGAAATCTAACATACCCTATAGAAAGTAGGAGGGGAAGGGGAAAGACTAGGGTACAGGCAGATAGAAAGGAGGAAGAAGTAGTAAGAGAAAAGGTAAAGAAAATGGAGCAGGCTGATAGAAGGGAAGGTATATTGAGGGAGGTGGTGGTCAAAAGCAAAACTTTAGTGAGGAGGGGAAGGGAGAAAGGAGAGAGAAAATCATAAACAGGGCAGGAGGTGAGGAAAAGACACAGAGAGTAATCATAACTGTGAATGGGATGAAATTTCCCATAAAAAGGAAGCAGATAGCACATTGAATTATGAAGCAGAATCCTACAATATTTTGTTTACAAGAAACATAAGTGAAGCAGAATGAAGCACAGAGAGTAAAGGTAAAAGGATGGAGAAAAAACATTGTATTCTTCAGCTGAAGTAAATTAAAGCCAAGATAGCAATCTTGATCTCATGCAAAGCAAAAGGAAAACTAGATTTGCTTAAAAGCGATAAGGAAACTAAAATTCTACTAAAAGGGATCATAGCAAATGAAATAATATTATCGTTAATACACACACACACACACACACATGAGTTGTATACCATCCAAATTCTTAGAGATTTAAGGGATTTGCAGGAAGAAATAGATGACAAAACTATACTAGTGGGGGACCCCAACATCTATCTCTCTGAACTAGGTAAATCTAAATACAAAACAAACAAGAAATAAAGAAAGGAGATGAATCATATTTTAGAAGTTAGATGTGATTGACCTCTGGAGAAAACTGAATGGGGATAGAAAGGTGATAAATGGCACCTACACAAAGATTGACCGTATATTAGGTCATAGCAGCCTCACAATACAATGGAGAAAGACAGAAATATTATACATCCCTTTCACATCATGGTGCAATAAAAATTACATGTAATACAGTGCCATGGAAAGATAGGATAAAAGACAATTGGAAACTAGATAATCTAATCCTAAAGAATGAGTGGGTCAAACAAGAAATCATAGAAACATCAATAACTTCATCCAAGAGAAATAGAGTAGGGACACAACATACCAAAAGTTATGGGATGAAGTAAAATTGGCTCTTATGGAAAGTTTTATATCTCATAATGCTTATATTGAAATCTAAGTGAATAAAGTAGAGAAAGAGGTCAATTAATTGGGCATACAACAAAAAAAGCTAGAAAAAGAACAAATTTAAAATTCCTAATTAAATAGCAAAGTAGAAATTCTGAAAACCAAAGGAGAGATTAACAAAATTGAAATTAATGAAACTGCTAAACTAATAAATGAAATTAAAAGCTGGTTTCATTAAAAAAAATCAAGAAACAGATACATCTTTCATTAATTTCATAAAAAAGAAGAAAAAAATATTACCAGGACCAAAAATGAAAAGCCTGCTTTGCCCTGGATGGATCTAGGTCACAATCCTGGTTGGCAGTTCTTGGGAGACAAGGAGTGCTGGTTTGGCAGAGCTTGCCAAACCAGCTATGTAGAAGTAGCTCTGAAAATAGCAGCAAAGCCCCTCAAGCTTGGGACAAAATACTCTCTACTCTGGTGGGTGGAATTAACTGGCAGATCAGAGTGGGAGTGCAGAGACTTCTTAAGATCTCAGACACAGTCAAGGTTGGCAGGTCTTGGGGGAGGAGGAGTACTGGTGTGGCAGAGTTTGCTGTGTAGTAATAGTTCTGAAAACAACAGCACAACCTCTCAAGCTTGGGACAAAATACTCTCTACTCTACAAGCAATTTTACTCCAATGAAAAACTTAAGGGTCAAGTTCCTGGCTGGGAACATGGCCAGGCAGCAAAAACAGACTCAAATTTAGACTCAGACTTTGGAATCTTTCTTTGCTGACAAAGAAGACCAAAACATACAGTCAGAAGAAGTCAACAAAGTCAAAGAACCTTCATCAAAAGCCTCCAAGAAAAACATGAACTGGTCTCAGGCCATGGAAGAGCTCAAAAAGGATTTGGAAAAGCAAGTTAGAAAAGTAGAGGAAAAATTGGAAAGAGAAATGAGATTGATTGAAGAAAACCATGAAAAATGAGTCAATGATTCAATAAAGGAGACCCAAAAAATACTGAAGAAAACAACACCTTAAAAATAGACTAACTTAAATGACAGAAAGCTCCAAAAAGGCAATGAGGAGAAGAATGTCTTGAAAGGCAGAATTAGCCAAATCAAAAAGAAGGCACAAAAGAACACTGAAGAAAATTCTACCTTAAAAATTAGATTTTGAGCAAGTGGAAGCTAGTGACTTTATGAGAAATCAAGACATTGTAAAACAGAACCAAAGGAATGAAAATAAAGGAAGGCAATGAGAAATATCTCATCAGAAAAACCACAGACCTAGAGAATAGATCCAGGAGAGATAATTTAAAAATTATTGGACTACATGAAAACCATGATCAAAAAAGAGCTGAGATATCATCTTTCAAGAATTTATCAAGGAGAACTGCCCTGATATTCTAGAACCAGAGGGTAAAACAGAAATTGAAAGAATCCACAGATCACCTCCTCAAAAATATCCCAAAAAGAAAACTCCTAGGAATATTGTCATCAAATTTCAGAGCTTCCAGATCAAGGAGAAAATATTGTAAGCAGCCAGAAGGAAACAATTTGAGTATTGTGGAAACACAATCAGGATAATACAAGATCTAGCAGCTTCTACATTAAGGGACAGAAGGGCTTGAAATATGATATTCTGGAGGCCAATGGAGGTAGGATTAAAACCAAGAATCACCTACCCAGCAAAACTGAATATCATGCTCCAAAGCAAAATATGGATTTTCAAATAAATAGAGGACTTTCAAGCTTTCTCAGTGAAAAGAACAGAGCTGAATAGAAAATTTGACTTTCAAACACAAGAATCAAGAGAAGCATGAAAAGGTAATCAAGAAAGAGAAATGATAAAGGACTTACTAAAGTTGAGCTGTTTTGTTTACATTCCTACATGGAAAGATGATGGGTATAATTCATGAGACCTCAGTATTAGTGTAGCTGAAGGTAATATACATAGATATATATATACACACACACACAGACACACATATATATGTATATATATATGTATACACACACACACACAGATATATATATATATATATATATATATATATTCAGAGGATAACAATCTAACTTAAATCATATGACATTTACTTACTTCAGGGGAAAAAGCCAGCACCCTGAACTTCAGAGCAAATATAAACAGAAATTACAACCAGAGACAATATAAACACAGCAAATGCCACAGTTCAACAGAAACCAGCTTTATTTGATCAAGACACCACATACATAGTCACCAAAAAGAGAAGCACCAACATCTAGGTTTTTTAAAGCCTGGGGACTCCAGTGGCTACCCAGGGGCTCCACATCAACACTCTTCTAATGAATGAAAGTCTCAAACCAACTGCTGACTCTGAGTTTATACACCCTTCTTAGGGCTAAAGGTTTCACACATAATCACTAAAAGGGTGTGAGCCTGGGGTTTTACACCTAGTTACAATGGGCATGAACCTGGGGCTTTGCACCTAGTAACAATTAATCAAAGGCAATGCATTACTTTAGCATTATTAAAGAGTAAGGAGTAAAAAAAATTTCCCACCTTAATTAGCAATACATTATTTCTTCCTTTATTTCCTCTAATTTCCCCTCTAAGAATTTGGATGCTACACCACTTGATGCATATATTTTAAGTCAGGGCTGTCCAACCTCAGATTTTTATTGAAACAATAGACAATGAAACAATGAAAAAAATGAAACAATATTTTGACTTGCAATTTTAGTGAGAGCTCTGTGTGAGAGGTTATGTGAATGTCTATGCTTGTAGGCAGCCCTCATAACTAGCACTGCTGGCCACATTTTGGACAGCTCTGTATTAAATAATGATATTACTTCCTTTTCTATGGTGCCTTTTAGCAGGATATAGTTTCCTTTGTTATGTCTTTTTTATTTAACATTTTTACTTTTCAGCATTGATTTTCACAAGAGTTTGAATTACGAATTTATGCCCCATTTCTACCCTTTGTTCAATTTTCTCCCTTGACCCTGTCCTTTTTCAAAAGTGCTTGCTTTTGATTACCTCCTCCACCATCTGCCCTCCCTTCCATTGTCCCCCCTTTCTTATCTCCTTCCTCCTTCTTTCCTGTGGGGTAAGATAACCAATGGAGTGTGTATGTTATTCCCTCCTCAGGTCCAATCCAACAAGAGCAAGATTCACTAATTCCCCCTCACCTGACCTCTATTCCCTTCCTACAGAACTGCTTTTTCTTGCCGCCTTTATGTGGGACAATTTACTCCATTCTATCTCTCCCTTTCTCCTTCTCTCAATATATTCCTCTCTCATCCCTTAATTTGATTTTATTTTTTAGGTATCATCCCTTCATATTCAACTCACCCTGTGCCCTCTCTCTATAAATACACATGTATATTCCATTCAGCTACCCTAATACTGCAGTCTCATGAATTGCACATATTATCTTTCCATGTAGGCATGTAAAGAAAACAGTTGAACTTTATTAAGTCCCTTATGATTTCTCTTTCTTGTTTACCTTTTCATGCTTCTTTTGATTTTTGTGTTTGAAAGTCAAATTTTCTATTCAGCTCAGGTCTTTTCACTGAAAAAGCTTGAAAGTCCTCTATTTTATTGAAAATCCATATTTTGCCTTGGAGCATGATACTCAGTTTTGCTGGGTAGGTGATTCTTGGTTTTAATCTTAGTTCCATCGACCTCTGTTCAATTAAGCTAGATTAGGTTCGGATTCAGATTCGTGCTGGCAGTAATGCACACCCTCAAAGAATAAGGTTTTTGTTGAAAGACAGGGAAAATACCCTATCAAACCCACACCCACAATAATCAACAATTCCTAACCAACGCAGTTAATACAACAAAGACAAAAACAGAGATGACATGGATTCATCACCTGTCAGGGAAACTCCAGCACTTGATCCTCTCAAAGCTGAGGGGGTCCCAGCTTACACAGCCCAGCTTGATCAAGGCCCGAGAGGGAAAATGATCGCAGGCAAAGCATCCTCCCCATGCTTGAGATCCCATGTTCTTGTTCCACATGGAGACTTCTATAGCGTTCTGAACAAGGAAGGCTTACTGCTAACTGTCTCGGATGTTCCCAGCCAGAGAGGGTAGCCACTCCCCTCGGAATGGGAAGATCTTGTCAATCATTTTGTTTCTGAGAACTGACTAGGTCCTCAAGAAGCAGTTTCGGAATTTGCTGTCCTTTGTTCAAGACCTATCTGTCTTCTAGTGGAAGTGTATTCAACTCTTTGTTTGGGCCTATCAGACAGAGGAATGTCTGAGAGGTTGATTCTGCTGTGTAGAAAATAACAGGGAGCCGAGACCTGGGTTCAAGGTAAATTTAGGGTATGGATTTATTGGCCAAGCATGTGACTACCTGGAGTATATACTCAAATTAGGCAGTCCAGAATTGAGGGACTTACAGGCTTATAAACCACAATGACAGTTAGGGAGGGCTGCTAGCAGAAGCAATGATGTACAGAAGCAAAGATCAGCCATTGGTTGAGCTTATCAATTCAGAGCTAATTTGAGAATATAGTTAGATTCAGGGGTGTGACCATCCTGTGATTCAGGGTGGTCCACTTCCTAGCATGGGTGGCCCTCAGGGGCGCAACAGTCCTGTGACACAGGGTGGTCTGTCTCCTACAATGGGTGCATGGTACGAGGTGGATTTCCCCAGAAAGTAACCCCTACTCAATCTATGATCTGAGTGGGGGGAACCTAGCTTGGTCAGCAGAATAGATTCACCATAATCTAGGGTGTGGGGCTACTTGGTAATGGGTTTCCTTAAAATAAACTTTATGCCTTACCCTAGCAACTAATACTTGCACATAATGCTGATGTAGAGAATGCTGAATCATAAGAAAAGGAGGGGTCAGGGGACTAGCCTTCGGTAACAAGCAGAATTATGCCTTGAGCTGTTTCAAGCCATTTCAGGGTATAGGGTAGAGACAAAGACAAGAATATAAAGGGGATTAATGGTGGGCTTAATGGTGGACTTTGATTTAAGTCTAACAATTCTTATTGAAGGTTTATCAGTTGGAGAGGCATGTCTGATGCTTTATTCCAAGCCAGAAAGTCTAAAGATCTTGCAGGAACTGGGGGAGGGGGGTGAGGAAGAAAATCTGGGCTTACACTATAATATGGACGATATTCTATAATGATTTATCATTCAACCTCCAGAATATCATATTGCAAGCCCTTCGATCCCTTATGTAGAAACTGCTAAATATTGTGTTATCCTGATTATGTTTCCAAAATACTCAAGTTGATTCTTTCCGGATGCTTGCAGTATTTTCCGCTTGTCCTGGGAGTTCTGGAATTTGGTGACAATATTTCTAGGAGTTTTCTTTTTGGGATGTTTTTTCAGGAGGAGATTGGTGGATTCTTTCAATTTCTATTTTACCCTTTGGCTCTAGAATATCAGGGCAATTCTCCTTGATAATTTCTTGAAAGATGATATCTTAGCTCCTTTTTGATCATGGCTTTCAGGTAGTCCAATAATTTTTAAATTATCTCTCCTGGATCTATTCTCTGGGTAAGTGATTTTTCCAATGAGATATTTCACATTGTCTTCCTTTTTTTTCATTCCTTTTGTTCTGTTTCATAATATCTTGATTTCTCATAAAGTCCCTAGCTTCCAATGGCTCCAATCTAATTTTTATGGTAGTATTTTCTTCAGTGGTCTTTTGGACCTCCTTTTCCATTTGGCTAATTCTGCTTTTCAAGGCATTCTTCTCCTCATTGCTTTTTTGGAGCTCTTTTGCCAGTTGAGTTAGTCTATTTTTAAGGGGTTATTTTCTTCAGTGTTTTTTGGGTCTCCTCTAGCAAGTCTTTGACTTGTTTTTCACAGTTTTCTCACATCACTCTCATTTCTCTTACCAATTTTTCCTCTATTTCTCTATCTTCCTTTTCCAAATCCTTTTTGAGCTCTTCCATGGTCTGAGACCAGATCATGTTTTTCTTGGAGGCTTTTGATATATGCTCTTTGACTTTGTTGACTTCTTCTGGCTGTATGTTTTGGTCTTCTTTGTCAGCAAAGAAAGATTCCAAAGTCTGAGTCTGAATCTGAGTCTGTTTTTGTTTCCTGGTCATGTTCTCAGCCAACTCTTGAGTTGACCCTTGAGTTTTTCATCAGATTATCACTGCTTGCATAGAATACTTTGTCCCAAGCTTGAGGGGTTGTGCTGTTGTATTCAGAGCTATTTCTACACAGCAAGCTCTGCCACACCAGTGCTCCTCCTTCCCCAAGAACCACTAACCTGGACTGCGACTCAGATCTAAGCAGGCTCTGCACTCCTGCTCAGATTTGCCACTTAATTCCTCCCACCAGGTGGGCCTGGGGCCGGAAGCATCTGCAGCTGTAGTTCTGTAGCTGCACTACCTCCATTATCCCATGGGCAGTGGCCGAATGGTGCACTCCTTTCTCTCTCTCCCTGCTGTTTTTCCCACTAACCTTCTCTGTTGCCTTCAGTTTTTGTGGGTTGAGAAGTCTGGTAACCACCACAACTCAATGATTCAGGGTTCTAAGGTCTGTTCCACCTGACTCCTCTTCTGGTTGATCCGGGAACGGCCCATGCTGGACTCTGCTCTGCTATGCTCCCAGCCCGATGTGATAAACCTTACCCAGAGACCATCCAGGCTGTCCTGGGTTGAAGCCCTGATTGCTTCTGCTATTTTGTGCCTTCTGCAGTTCTGTAATTTGTTTAAAGCCATTTTATAGGTATTTGGAGGGTCCTGGGGGAGAGCTTTAGGCAAGTCCCTGCTTTCCAGGTGCCATCTTGGCTCTGCCCCCTGTTATGTCTTTTAATTTGATCTTGTTTTTGCTTTTTTTAATTTTCTTGTCTGAGATTCAGATTGCTACCCCTGCTTTTTCTTTTCTTTTTACTTCAGTTAAAGAATAATTCTAGCCTTTTAAATTTACCCTGTGTGTATCCCCCTGTTTCAAATGTATTTACAGTATTTGTCTTTTGAATTATTTTGTTTCTGACTGCTGCCTCACCCCAATCCATATTTACTCCTGTCAGCACTCAGTCCTTCTCTTGACCCCTTCCACTCTGACTTGCGGTAGGGTAAGTAATATTTCTACACCCAACTAAGAGCTATTCTCTCTTTGAACCAATTCTGATGAGAATAATTTTCAAGTACTGTATGCCACCCCTCCTGTCTTCTTCAGCATGGTAAAATATCTTTCATGACTCTTTTATATGAGATAATTTGTCCCACTGTACATCTTCCCGTCTACCTCCTCTCAGTGCGTTCTCTTTTTCTCCCCTTAGTTTTATGTTTTTAGATATTATTCCATGTTAATTCATACTAATACTCCCTATCCTAATAATGATAAGGTTCTTAGGAATTACAGGTATCATCTCCCCCTGTGGCAATGTAAACTATTTAGTTTTATTTAATCCCTTATGATTTCTCTTTCTTCTTTACCTTTTTGTGTTTCTCTTCATCTTTTATTTGAAAATCAAATTTTACATTCAGTTTGTTTATTATATCATAAATGCTTGAAAGTCCTCTACTTTTTAAAAATTCATTTTTCCCTTTTTTGGGTGGTTGATTCTTGATTGTAATCCTAGCCCCATTACTGCTGGAAATATCATATTCTGAACTCTCCAATCCTTTATGTAAATGTTTATTAATCTCATGTTATCCTGACTGTAGATCAATGAAATATGACTTTTTTTCCTTCTTGCTGGTTGCAGCATTTCCATTTTGACCTATGACCTCTGGAATTTGACTTTAATATACCTGGGAGTTTTCATCTTGAGATTGCTTTCAAGAGGTTATTGGTGGATTTTTTAATTTCTATTTTGCCTTATAATTCTAAAATATCAGAACAATTTTCCTTGATAAGTTCTTGAAAGATTATGTCTAGGCACTTTTTTAGTATCGCTTTCAGGTAGATCCAATAATTTTTAATTTATCTCTTCTCTATCAATTTTCCAAATTAGTCATTTTATTCCAAGAGAGATATTTCAGATATGTTTCTGTTTTTTTTAATTCTCTTGATTTTGTTTCATTGTTTCTTGATGTTTCATGGAGTCTTTAGCTTCCACTTGGCCAATTCTATCTGTTTTTTATTTATTTTTAATTAATTAATTGATTTCTAGTTTTCAACATTAAGTTCCACAAGCTTTTAAGTTTTAAATTTTCTCCACCTCCCTCCTCTCCCACATGGTGCTGGCATGTAATCTGATATAGGCTCAACATATAATATCATATTAAACATATTTTCACATTTGTCATAATGTAAAGAAAAATGAGAACCAAATGGAGGAACCATGATTAACAAGAAACAAAACAACAAAAGAAAAAGAGGGCAAATAGTATGCTTCCAACTTCATTCAGAATCCAAGTTCTTTCTCTGAATGTAGATAGCATTTTCTATAATGAATCCTTTAGAGTTATCTTAGATACTTGCATTGCTGTGGCTGTTACTGTGCACCACGTTCTCATGTTTCTGCTCATTCACTTCATTCAGCATGAGTTCATGTAAGCATTTCCAGGGTTTTATGAATTCTGCTGTTTATCATTTCTTATAGCACAATATCCCACTACATTCATATGCCACAACTTGTTCAACCTTTCCCCAATTGATGGACATCCACTCAATTGCCAATTCTTGGCCATCACAAAAAGAGCTCCTATGAATATTTTTGTACATACCAGTCCTTTCACAATTTTTATGATCTCTTCAGGATACAGACCTACAAGTGGTATTGCTGGGTCAAAAGGTATGTCCATTTTATAGCCCTTTCAGCATGGTTTAAAATTGTTTTTCAGAATGGTTGGATCAATTCACAACTCCAATAACAATGCCTTAGTGTTCCAATTTCCCCACATCTTCTCCAGCATTTATAATTTGCCTGTTTTGTCATGTTAGCCTATCTGATAGGTGTTATGTAGTAACTAAGAGTTATTTTGATTTGAATTTCTCTAATCAGACATAATTTGGAGCACTTTTATATGACTATAGAGAGCTTTAATTTCTTCATCTGAAAACTGCCTGTTCAAAACTTTGACCATTTATCAATTGTGGAATGACTTGTATTCCTATAAATTGCATCTAGTTCTCTATATATTTTAGAAATGTGGCCTTTATTAGACACACTGGTTGTAAAAATTCTTTCCCAATTTTCTGTTTCCTTCTAATTTTGGTTGCATTGGCTTTGTGCAAAAACTTTTTAATTTAATGTAAACAAAATTATCCTCTTGCATTTCATAATGTTCTCTGTCTCTTGTTTGATCATGAATTCATCAATTCTCCATAAATCTGATAGATAAACTATCTCTTGCTCTCCCAGTTTTCTTATAGTAGCAACCTTTATATCTAAATTGTGTACCCATTTTCAATTTATTTTGGTATACAGTGAAAGAAATTGTAATATGCCCAGTTTTTGTAATGCTATTTTCCAGTTTTCCCAGCAGTTTTTTCTCAAATAGTGAGTTCTTATCCCAGTAGCTTGAGTTTTGGGGTTTACCAAACAGTAGATTTAATATAGTCATTGACTACTGTGTCCCAATTCTACCTGCTGAGGAATTATTTTCTTCATCGAGATCTTATAATACCTTTTCTAATTGGCTATTTTGTTTATGGCTTCATTTTGTTCAATTTTCCCAGCCTATTTCTCAACTTTTAACTTAATGTTAAATTTGTGCTCTGTTGCTGGCATAGAGGGGGCACAGTCTCAAATTTTACGTTTTTTTATACTGCTGTTTTCAGAGATAGTTTTAAGTGTCTATAAAACTTTAGTTCTTCCATGTTGGTATGATGAAAGGAATGGTGTGGTCATTGCTCTGCTCTGTGAGCAACCCAGAAATGCTCTTTTCTGCTGTGGAACTGTGTCCAGGGTCCCTGCTTCAGCTGGTGCTCCTTATCACCCTAAGACTATGACACACAACTGTGTATGGGAAATAGAGTCGTGCTTCCAGTGCCAACAAATGGTCCCATGTATCTACTTCTGACCAGTTGTCCAACCCCCTTACTCTCTGTGGGCTGAGAAGAACTGAATCCACTGCTTTCAGTTCTGTCACTCCCAAAGTCCTCTGCTGTTTTGCATTATACTTTCATTCCAGTGAGACGGATCTTTCCAGATGGGCTTCTGTAGCCAGAATGGCCTTTGTTTTCTTTGAATGACTCAGCTTACCTCATTGAGCCTCTGGACACTGTGGCTTGCTCTTCCGGGGCAGGAAGCTCAAAGAGCATTCCAGGAAGCAGACAACTTCCTGTGTAATGAGTCATGGGGCTGGCTGAGGGGAGGTGTTAACGGCTATGCTAGGGGGAGGGGCCAAGTCAAGAACCAATCGGCCCTGGTCGTTCAGGCGGTGCTTGATGATGTCAAAAACTCTATAAGAGGGGAGAGGACAGCTTGAAGATTCTCTTTTCCTTTTCCGGTTGGAGCCAGAGACAGTTACAGCGACAGTTACAGCGACAGTTACAGCGACAGTTACAGCTACAGTTACAGCCACAGCCACAGCTGAAGCAGGAGCTGCCAGTAGCAGAGCTGACCTACGGGAGAAAGCTGAACAAAGACTTCAGGCCAGTGGGTAATCTTATTACCATAGAGGGGGAAACATGATTTTGCTTTACGCAATCATGCTTCTCTGTAGCCTCCTGGTTACTCTTTCAAGGCGTACTTATTGGGCCTGGAAGCTTTTGATCAATATATCAAAATGGGGTTGCTGGTTCATGGGTTGGTTACTGTGGAGCCTAAATAAATGTTTTGATTCTTCTGCCTTCTACTTTGAGAGTTTCTTATATCCGGCGGTTCCGAACGTTTCAGACATGTTTATGATCCTCTTTGAGATTATAAACTCTGCCCTCCTAATACAGCTTCTAAGTTGTCTTTGCTAGAAAATTGTTTCATTCCATTCTTTTATTGGTTCTGCTACTTCATATTCATTATGAGGTGATATTGTAATGTAGTTTGGAGGGGAATTTTGGAGAGCTTAAGTCATTCTCTGCATTTTCTCAGCCATCTTGCCTCCCATTATCTACATCTTTAAAATGTCTCAGACTGAAAAAATCACTCTCTTTCCTGCTTACTTCTTAGAGCTGCATCCAACAGGTGTAGGTCACAGTTCATCCACAATCAGGTTCCAAGAACTGAACCAGTGATAGAGGAAGAATGTCCTTCTGTTACTCTCAGTTTTGCAGAAACTCTGACATATGAGCCTATGTTTATATCTTTTGCCTTCTCAACTTCGGGTTTGGGTTGTGAATCCTGTTACACATCAAAATTTGGAGAGAGGGGGGAGAGAGAGAGAGAGACAGAGACAGAGAGAGAAATGACTTTGTCTCTTGCTGTGCCAAGTCCAAAACAGATAGTGGTATGGTCAGATTAGCCCTATGCACTTTCTGTATCTCTAGCTTTTTCTTTTCATTATCTTCCTATGTGGTGTGAAATTACAATGTGGTGTGTATATGTGTATAAGTACATTTTATGTATATATGTACATAGATATGTGTATATGGATATATGTGTACATACACACATGCATATATACATACACACACGCACACACACACACACACACACACACACACACATATATATACACACACACATACACACACATAACGTTTTCTCTCTTCTCTCTTTAAAACTGGGAAAAGTTGAGATTTATTGTCTGCTTGTATAACATAGAATGATTTTTTGTTTTTTTTCCTTTTCATGCTTTGCAAATTTATTTGCTTTTAAGTATTTTTAATGAACTTGAATGTCATAAATAATCTATATACCTGTTTTCTTCAAAAGTGGTTTAAATTTTCACTAATTTGAAAATCCATATTTTTTTTAATTGTAGACAAAGTGGTTTTAGGGAATTTTTTTTTTGGTGGTGAAAGATAATTTCTTTTGTTATGTGGAACATTAAACTCATTTTCCTATACTTTTCTCTTATTTTATATTTTTCTTTTTTTATTCTTTACTGCATTGGGAATTTATATAGAAAGCATAGGGAAAAGCAGAAAAAAATTGGGAAATATAATGTTTTGTAATCAACAAAAGAATGAAAATATGAGATTTCCAAAGCAAGGTGTCTGATTCACCTTGGTGATTTTTTTTCCAAATTATATTTTACTTATTCTTTTCTTCTTTTCATTCATGTTTCCCAGGGAAATCTTTTCAAAATTATTATTAGTCTTAGTTTATTTTTTCCCCTCCATTACAATGAAATTAACACATTTTTTAATGTGATGCAAACCTGACTCTTTAATCCAAAGAAAAGTGCTGAGTTGACTAAGGAGAATATCTCAGCAAGGTGGATCATATCAATTCCCACAATATATTTCAAAGTGTCACAAAAGGGGCATGCATTGCATCTGGTCAGTGTGCTTGAAGAGGAGCCAAGAGCAAGTGGAAGCAGGGGCAAGGCTATTAAGAATTGGATGAGAATCAGAGGTCAGAGTAGGCAATAGTTTAGTACTGTGTGGGCTGCCAATATCCAGACTTTCAAGATTAGTGAGAGTCAGGATAGTAATGAATCAGAAGATGAATGGCCTAGTATACTCAGAAGAGCACAGGTTTGGAGTCAAAGAGTTGAAATCTTATTGACTGCTACCTCTGTGACATTGGACAAGTTATTTCTACATGGGCCTTAATTTACTCATCTTAAACAAAATATTGGAGCTAGATAATGATCTAAAATTACTTTTATCTCTAAATTTTGTGATTCAATAAATAAAAACCAAGATAGATAGATAGATAAATATCTATGTATGTATTTATATACGTATATATGAATATATATATGTGTGTGTGTATGTATAGGTATGTATATAATCATACATACATACATACACAAATACACATATACAACCATTCACATGTATGCATATATATGTATTTGTACATAGACACACATATACACACACAGGGCTCATTTTGCTTTTAAAGTCATAAACAGAGATAAAATAACATAGCATATTATAGTATATAGCATTATACATGTATATATACATATAAGTATATAGAAACATACCTATACATATGCATATAAATATGTATATATACACGCATAAACACATATTTATAAATAATATATGTGTGTATGCATGTATGTCTTTGTGTGTGTGTGTGTGTGTGTGTGTGTGTGTGTGTGTGTGTGTGTAACCTGGGAAATCAGATAAAATGTGTTATGAAAAAAAAAAAACAAACTAAAAAATGCCAGAGTCTAGCCTCCAAAGCAAAAAATCATCATTCTTTAAGGGCCCTTTTAACAAACAATGTCTTCACGTAGACTAGTTGCTTAACCTCCTAAGCACTTTAGGTACCTCTCTAAGTCTATAAATTATACAGAAGATGTTGAACTGCATTGATAAACGGAATTTCCTTAGTAAGTTGGTATAGTCCCTTATCCCAATGAAATCACTGGTCTAGTCCATGCAAATATGTGTGTGTTGAGGGCAACGAAAGTGAGTCAGGAAGATACAATGAGAGAAAGATGAGAGCAAAAGGAGTAGAAAGTCAGGATTTGATGCTAATTTAGAGGAACTGATGTTATAGTTTAGCCTGTGGGTTAGCAGGTAAGGGAATAAGTAGAGTGGTTAGAGAAAGGCTCTCCTATTGAGGCACCCCTATAATAGGACAAAGTAGGCTTCAAATTGTTTTTTTAAAGCCGGTATTACATAGATGAACAGACTACCATTCTTAGGAATTGCACAGCAGATTTTGAAGCAGCCTTATTAGAGCACTTACCATCTGAGTTATGCTTAAGTATCAATCATCCTTTCCAGGGAACTATCATGCCACACTGTCACTCTAAAATTATTAAGTTTAACTTCAGAATGAGGCAAATGGCCACTGATTCCAAGAACTTCTATGACTGGCAAAATATCCTTGTTTTCTGTTTGTGACATTTCCTTAAATGAGAGAAAAGTTTTCATTCCACACTTATTTTGAAGAAAAGTTTAAAATACTAATACTATTTTAGAAGAACACTTTCACAAATTAGTTTGATTAAGATAAAATAACTAATTTGGGAGAGACACAAAGACAGATATAATAAAAAACCTGCCCTCATGTATCTTTTAGTCAAGTGGGAAGACAATAAATATGCATTATATAAATAGAATATGGTGAGTATATAAAAGACATTTATATGATGAAGGATATATATGTATATATATATATATATATATATATATATATATATATATATATATATATATATATATATACATATATATCATTTTGGGATAACAATGAGTTAGATCTTAAAGGACAGAGATATTGGAGGGAATATTTTAGGTAGGGCCTCACCTGACCTCTCCCAAATTGCATTCCAAACAAACTTAAGGCCTCAAAATGGATTCTAAAGCAGCAGATGGAACAAAAGGATGGGATTAAGCAATTTTCTAGCACAAGACAACTCATATTTCCTATCATAAAGATGATACTCCTTTTGCTCTCACTGAGGTGAGAATGGAGTTCAGTCCAGCACAGGCTATGCCCCATCAAGTCAGCAGCAAGCCATGGGCATGACCTAATCAGTAGGTGCAACTTTCTGAGCTCTCAGCACAAAGACAGTAAGGTCATTGGGCAACTGTTGAAAGGGATTACAGGGAACTCATTGGTGGCACTGGGTGTAAGACTGTATTGCACTGCCAATACTCAGTTTTGGGTTATAGTCCCAGAGTGAGGAGGAATGCTAACATACTAAAGCATGTAGCAACAGCCAAATACCCTAGTCAAAGTTACATGGGGAAAAGAGGTTTTATGGTCACTCAAAGACTAGATCACAGGCTGAGAAAATAGATTGGAAAGAGATAATTTAAGACTTATTGGACTGCCTGAAAGCCATCATTTAAAAAAAAAGAGCCTAGACATTATCTTTCAAGAAATTATAAAGAAAAACTGCCTTAATATTCCAGAAACAGAGGGTGAAATAGAAATTGAAAGACATCCCAATATAAAACCCTCAGGAACATTAGAGCCAAGTACCAGAGCTCCCAGGTCAAAGACAAAATATTGCAAACAACCAGAAAGAAATAATTCAAATATTGGAGAGCCACCACCAGGAGAGCACAAGATTTAGCAGCTGCTCTATCAAAGGATCAGAGGGCTTGGATCATGATAGTCTGAATGGCAATTGAGATAGGATTACAGCCAAGAATCACCTATTAAGAAAAAAAAAACTGCATATAATAATCCTTGAGGAGAAACAGCACTATTTAATGAAATTGATGACTTTCAAGTATTTAAGATGAAAAAAAATAAGAACCGAATAGAAAATTTGACTTTCAAATACAAGTCTCAAGAGAAGCATAAAATGATAAATAAGGAAGAGAAAACAAGGAAATCAATAAGGCTAAAATGATTACATTCCTTCATAAGAAAATGATATCTGGGGGCAGAGCCAAAGTGTTGGAGTGAAAACAAGGACTTGCTTGAACTCTCCCTCGAATCCCTCCAGACGTCTATAAAAATGACTCTAAAGAAATTCTAGAGTTACAGAACCCAGAAAATGACAGAGTGAAACAAGTCTCCAGTCCAAGATTGCCTGTATGGTTGGTGGGAAGGGTCTACCACACCATTCTGAAAGTGCTGAAGCCCAGCATGGGTCATATCAGGACAGACCAGGCCAGAGCAGACCAGGCAGGCCAGGCTGTGGTGGTTTCCAGGCTTCTAAACTCACAAATGCCAAGGACAACATAGTAAGTCAATGAGAAATCTGCTGTACTTGGGAAAAAGAAATGCACAGTAAGCCGAAGTCCTGGGACAGCAGAAGTGGCTGCAGTGACAGTGGCAATAGCCGCAGCAGCAGTGGCTGCTTCCAGAGCTCCAGGTCCACAGGTGGTGGGGAAAATCAAGTGGCTGATCAGAACAGGAGTGCAGTGAGAAGAGAAGTGACAGTGATGCAAGAAAATCATGAAAACTGAACCAACAGCTTGGTAAAGGAGACCTCAAAAGTGCTGAAGAATACAACACCTTAAATAATAGATTAACCCAAATTGCGAAAGGGAGCCAAAAAGCCAATGAGGAGAAGAATGTCTTAAAAGGCAGAATTAGCCAAATGGAAAAGGAGGTCGAAAAGATCACTAAAGAAAAAATAATGCTTTAAACACTGGAGCAAGTGGAAGCTAGTCACTTTATGAGAAATCAAGATATTATAAAACAGAACGAACAGAATGAAAAACAATGGAAGACAATGTGAAATATCTCAGTTGAAAAACAACTGACTCAAAGAATAGATCCAGGAAAGGTAATTTAAAAATAATTGGACTAAGTGAAAGCCATGATCATAAAAAGAGCCTAGACATCATCTTTCAAAAAATTATCAAGGAAAACTGTTCTGATATTCTAGAACCAGAGGGTTAAATAGAAATCCAAAGAATCTACCAATTGCAGCTTGAAAGAAATCCCAAAAGGAAAACTCTTAGGAATATTGTGGCCAAATTCCAGAGTTCCCAGGTGGAGGAGAAAATATTGCAAGCAGCCAGAAGGAAAAAAAAAACATTGAGTCCTGAGGAAACACAATCAGGGTAACATAAGAACTAGCAGCTTCCACAATAAGGGACCAAAAGGATTAAAATACGATATTCTGGAGGTCAAGATTGAAAACAAGAATCACCTACCCAGGAAACTGAGTATAATACTTCAGGGCAAAAAATGGATTTTCAATGAAATAGTGGACTTTCAAGCTATCTTGAAGACCAGAGTTGAATAGAAATTTTGACTTTTAAATACAAGAATCAAAAGAAGCATGAAAAGTGTAAGAGGAAAAAGAAGTCACAAGGGACTTACTAAAGTGGAACTGTTTACATTCCTACGTGGAAAGATGATATGTGTAACTCATGAGACCTTTCTAAGTATTAGGGTAGTTGAAGGGAATATACATACACACACACACACACACACACATATACACAGAGAGAGAGAGACAGAGAGAGCAGGCACAGGGTGAGTTGAATATGAAATATGAAGTCATGATATCTAAAGAAATAAAATTAAGGGATGATATAGGATTATGTTGGGAGAAGGAGAAAATGAGAGAGAATGGGTAAATAATATCACCTAAAAGTGGCAAGAAAAAGCTGTTATAATGGAAGAGAAGAAGAGGTAGGTGAAAGGAAATGAGTGAACCTTACTCTCATAAAATTAGGCTTAAAGAGGGAATAACATACACACTTAGCTGGGTATCTTACCCTACAGGAAAGAAGGGGATAAGACTGGTGAGATGATAGAGGGGGGGGGCAGACTGGGTTAGAGGATATTCAAAAGCAAACACTTTTGAAAAGGGACAGCATCAAAGGAGAAAAGAGACTCAACTGGGGGTCAGGATAGGATGGAGGGAGATATAGTTTTTCACAACATGACTATTATGGAAGTGTTTTGCATAATCATACATGTAAAATCTATATTTAATTGTTTGCCTTCTCAATGAGGGCTGGTGGGGAGAGAAGAAGGGAGAGAATTTGGAACTCAAAGTTCTAAAACCAAATTTTTAAATATTGTTTTTTTTTAGATTAAAGATTACCATTTATTGACTGAAATTTAAAAAAAATAAGTATTTGTGAGTGTAAAGGAACAATTTACACTATTATAATACTCTTTCCTTTCTCCCTCACCATATCTTTTTTTTTCCTTAACAATTATTTTATTACTTAATATTTTTGGTTTCAACATTGATTTCCACAAGATTTTGAGTTACAAATTTTCTTCCTATTTCTACCCTCCTCCCCCCTCCAATATGGCACATATTCTGATTGTCCATTGCCCTGTCAGCCCTCCCTTCTGTCACCCACCCTCCCCACCATCCCCTTTACCCTTATTTCCTTGTAGGGCAGGATAGATTTTTATTCCCGTTCCCCATGTATCTTATTTCTCAGTTGCATGCAATTTTTTTTTTCTTTTTAGCACCTGCTTCTAAAACTTTGAGTTCCAAATTCTCTCCCCTGTTCCCTTCCCACCCATGCTCCCTAAGAAGGCAAGCAATTCAACAAAGGCCACACATGTATCATTACGTAAAACACTTCCACAATACTCATGTTGTGAAAGACGATATTTCCCTGCACCCTATCCTGTCCCCCCTCATTTAATTTTCTCCCTTGACCTTGTCCCTTTTTAAAAGTGTTTTCTTTTGATTACCTCCTCCCCCTATCTTCCCTCCCTTCTTATCAACCCCCATTTTTTATCCCCTTCCACCTACTTCCCTGTGGGGTAAGATACCCAAACTGAGTGTGTATGTTATTCCCTCCTCAGGTCAATTCCAGTGATAGCAAGATTCACTCATTCTTTCTCACCTGCCCCCTCTGCCCTTCCAACAGAATTGCTTTTCTTGCCACTTTTATGTGAGATAACTTACCCCATTCTATTTTTCCCTTTCTCCCTCTCTCCATATATGCCTCTTTCATCCCTTAATTTGATTTTATTTTTTTAGATATCACTACTTCACATTCAAGTCACCCTGTGCCCTCTGTCTATACACACACACACACACACACACACACACACACACACACATACATATATATATATTGCCTTCAACTACCCTAATGTTGAGAAAGGTCTTATGAATTACATACATCATCTTTCCATGTAGGAATGTAACCAAAACAGTTCAACTTTAGTAAGTACCTTATGATTTCTCTTTCTTGTTTACCTTTTCATGCTTCTCTTGATTCTTGTGTTTGAAAGTCAAATTTTCTATTCAGCTCTAGTCTTTTCATTCAGAAGGCTTGAAAGTCCTTTATTTTACTAAAAATCCATATTTTTCCTTGGAGCATTACAGTCAGTTTTGCTGTTTAGGTGATTCTTTGTTTTAATCCTAGCTCCATTCACCCTCGGAATATCATATTCTAAGCCCTTTGATCACTTAATGTAGAAATTGCTAGAGCTAGTATTATCCTGATAGTGTTTCCACAATACTCATATTGTTTTGTTTTGTTTTCTGGCTGCTTGCACTATTTTCTGCTTGACTGGGAACTCTGGAATTTGGTGACAGTATTCCTACAAGTTTTCTCTTGGGGATCTTTTTCAAGACAGGATTGGTGGATTCTTTCAATTTCTATTTTACCCTCTGGCTCTAGAATATCAGTGCAGTTTTCCTTGATAATTTCTTGAAAGATGATTCCTAGGCTCTTTTTTTGATCATGGCTTTTAGGTAGTCCAATAATTTTTAAATTATTTCTCCTGGATCTATTTTCCAGGTCAGTGGTTTTTCCAATCAGATATTTCACATTGTCTTCCATTTTTTTCATTCCTTTGGTTCTGTTTTATAATATCTTGATTTCTCATCAAGTCACTAGCTTCCACTTGCTCCAATGTAATTTTTAAGGTAGTATTTTCTTCAGTGGTATTTTGGACCTCCTTTTCCATTTGGCTAATTCTGCTTTTTAAGGCATTCTTCTCTTCATTGGCTTTTTGGAAACCTTTTGCCATTTGGGTTAGTCTATTTTTATTATTATTTTTTTTTTATTTTTAGTTTATAACACTCAGTTCCACATGATTCTGAGTTCCAGATTTTCTTCTCCCTCACCCCATCCCCAAGACAACATGGAATGTGATATATCTCCTATAAATATCTTCACATTGAACTTATTTACACAATGCTCAAGTTGTAAAGAAGAATTATTAGCAATGGAATGAATCATGAGAAATAAGAAACGAAACAGAAAAAAAACAACAACGAAAACAAAAGAGAGATAACAAAAAAAACAAAAGAAAAGGAAAAGGAGAGCAAACAATTTGCCTCCATCTGCATTCAGTCTCCATAGTTGTTTCTCTGGATGTAGATATCTCTCTCCCTCATGAGTCCTTTGGAGTTATTTTTGAACCTTGTATTGCTGCAAAGAGCTAGGTCTATCAAGGTTAGTCATCACAGAATCCATATGTCTGTGGTTGTATATGATGTTCTCCTATTTCTGCTCACTCATTCAGCATTATATGATGTTGGTTTTTCTGGGTTATTGTGAAGTTCATCTCTTCCTCATTTCTTATAGCACAATAGTATTCTATTGCCTTCATATACCACAACTTGTTCAGCCATTCCCCAATTGATGGGCATCCCCTTGATTTCCAATTCTTTGGCACTACAAAAAGAACAGCTATAAATATTTTTGTATATATGGGTCCTTTTGCCACTTGTGTGATCCCTTTGAGATACAACCCTAGAAGAGGTATTGCTGTGTCAAAGGGTATGCACATTTTCATAGACCTTTGGGCATAGTTCCAAATTTCTCTCCAGAATGGCTGGATCAGTTCAAAATTCCACCAGTAATACAACACTGTTCCAATTTTCCTCTAGAGCATTTATCATTTTCCTCTTTTGTCATTTTAGCCAATCTGACAGGAGAGACGTGGTATCTAAAAGTTGTTTTGATTTGCATTCCTCTAATCAGTAGTGATTTCGAACTTTTTTCATATACCTATAGATATCTTTATTTTCTTCCTCTGAAAACTGCCTGTTCATATCCTTTGCCCTTTTCTCAGTTGGGGAATGGCTTGTGTTCCTATAAATTTGGCTCAGTTTCCTGTATATTTTGGATATGAAGCCTTTATCAGAGACACTAGTTGTAATGATTTTCTCCCAAGTTTCTGCTTACCTCCTAATCTTTTTTGCACTGGCTTTTTTTTAATACAAAACATTTCAATTTAACATAATCAAAATTATCCATGTTGGATTTTGTAATGCTCTCTATCTCTTGCTGTGTCATGAATGCTTTTCTTTTCCATAAATCTGATAGGTAAACTATTCCTTGCTCTCCCAAATTGCTTATAGTATCAGCATGTATTCCTAAATCATGAACCCATTTTGCCTTATTTTGGTATATGGTGTAAGATATTGGTCTATGGCCAGTTTCTGCTCTACCATTTTCCAATTTTCCCAGCAGTTTTTGTGAAATAGTGAATTCTTAGACTAGAAGCTGGATTCTTTGGGTTTATCAAAGAGTAGATTGCTATGGTCATTGACTACTGCATCTTGTGTACCTAATATTCCACTGATCCACAACTCTGTTTCTTATCCAGCACTAGGTAGTTTTAATGACTGCTGCTTTATAGTATAGTTTAATATCCGGTATGGCTAGGCCACCTTCCCTAGCATTTCTTTTCATTAATTCACTAAATATTCAAGACCATTTGATCTTCCAGATCAGTTTTGTTATTATTTTATCCAGCTCTGTAAAATAATTTATTGGTAGTTTAATGGGTATGGCACTGAATAAATAAATTAATTTAGGTTTAAATTTCATTATTATTATGTTAGCTTGGCCTAAACTTGAGCAACTAATATTTTTCCATTTATTTAGATTTGACTTTATTTGTGTGAAAAGTGTTTCATAAGTATGTTCATATAGATCCTGGGATTGTCTTGGCAGATAGACTCCCAAATATTTTATAGTGTATATAGTAACTTAAAATGGTATTTCTCTTTCTATCTCTTGCTGTTGGGCTTCACTTGTAATGTGTAGGAATGCTGATGATTTATGTGGGTTTATTTTATATTCTGCAACTTTGCAAAAGTTTTTTATTATTTCAAGTGGTTTTTTACTTGATTCTCTAGGATTCTCTAAGTAAATCATCATATCATCTGCGAAAAGTGATAATTTAGTTTCTTCTTTGCTATTCTAATTCCTTCAATTTATTTTTCTTCTCTTATTGCTACAGCTAACATTTCTAGTACCAAATTGAATAATAGGGGTGATAATGGACATCCTTGATTCACCCCGGATGTTATTGGGAATCCATCTTGCTTTTCCACATTACAAATAATGCTTATTGTTGGTTTTAGGTAGACAGTATTTGGTAGGACTCTGTCACCAATTTTCCCAAATAGTCTATAAACTATAGGAATTAATCGTTTTTTGAATGTTTGATAAAATTCACATGTAAAACCATCTGGCCCTGGAGATTTTTTTCCTAGGGAGTTCATTGAGGGCTTGCTCAATTACTTTTTCTGAGATGGTGTTATTAAGGTATTTTACTTCCTTTTCTCTTAACCTGGGCAATTTACATTTTTGTAGATATTCATCCATATCCCTAAGATTGTCAAACTTATGGGCCTACAATTAAGCAAAATAATTCCTATTTATTGTTTTAATTTTCTTTTGATTAGAGGTGAATTCATCCTTTTCATTTTTGATAGTTCTGATCTGATTTTCTTCTTTCTTTTTTTTTTTGTTTTTTTGTTTTTTTTTGTTATTTTTTTTTAAATTAAATAAATTTCTTTATTTATTTTTAGTTTACCACACACGGTTCTACATAGTTTTGAGTTCCAGTTTTTCTCCCCTCCCTCCCCCCTCCCTCCCCAAGACGGCATGAAGTCTCATATAACTGTCATGTATAACTTCGCATTGAATTAATTTATGCTCTAGTCAAGTCGTGGAGAAGAATTTTGACCAATGGAATGAATCATGAGAAAGAAGAAACAGAACCAAAAGAAACAAAACAAAAAAAAAACCCAAAACCAAAAACAAAAGAGAAGCAGAAAAGGCGAGCATGTAGTGTGCCTCAGTCTGTATTCAAACTTTGCAGTTCTTTCTCTGAATGAAGATAGCATTCTCCATCGTGAGTCCCCTGGAGTTGTCCTTGCCCCTTTAGGTTGCTGAGAGAAGCGCAGTATGTCAGGGTTGGTCCTCACGGAATCCACATATCTGTGGCTGTGCACAACGTTCTCCTGGCTCTGCTCCGCTCACTCAGCATTATGTCGTGTAGGTTTTTCCAGGTTGTTATGAAGTCTGCATCATCCCCATTTCTTATGGCACAATAGTATTCCATCACCTTCATATACCACAGCTTGTTCAGCCATTCCCCAATTGATGGGCATCCCTTTGCTTTCCAATTCTTGGCTACCACAAAGAGAGCTGCTATAAATATTCTTGTACATATGGGTCCTTTTCCCGCTTGCGTGATTTCTTTGGGATACAACCCTAGAAGTGGTATTACTGGGTCAAAGGGTATGAACATTTCTATAGCCCTTTGGGCATAGTTCCACACCGCCCTCCAAAATGGCTGGATCAGCTCACAACTCCACCAGCAATGCAACAATGTTCCAATTTCCCCACATCCTTTCCAGCATTTATCATTCTCCTGATTTGTTATTTTAGCCAATCTGACAGGAGAGATGTGGTATCTAAGAGTTGTTTTGATTTGCATTTCTCTAATCAGCAGCGATCCAGAGCATTTTTCCATATGCCTGTAGATAGCTTTAATTTCTTCCTCTGAAAACTGCCTGTTCATATCCTTTGACCATTTCTCAATTGGGGAATGGCTTGTATTCCTATATATTTGGCTTAGCTCCCTGTATATTTTAGAGATGAGGCCTTTATCAGAGATTCTAGTTGCAAAGATTTTCTCCCAATTTTCTGCTTCCCTCCTAATTCTTGTTGCATTGGCTTTTTTTGTACAAAAACATTTGAATTTGACATAATGAAAATTATCCATTTTGCATTTTGTAATGCTCTCTATCTCTTGTTGGGTCATGAATTCTTTACTTTTCCACAAATCTGATAAGTAAACTATTCCTTGCTTTCCCAAATTACTTAGAGTATCAACTTTTACTCCTAAATCATGAACCCATTTTGACTTTATTTTGGTATATGGTGTAAGATATTGGTCTATGCCCAGTTTTTGCCCTACCATTTTCCAATTTTCCCAACAGTTTTTGTGAAATAGTGAATTATTAGCCCACAAACTGGCTTCTTTGGGTTTATCAAAGAGTAGATTGCTAAACTTGTTGATTTCACCTGCTTGTGTACCTATCCTATTCCACTGATCCACACCCCTTTTTCTTAACCAGTACCAGGCAGTTTTGATGACTGCTGCTGTGTAGTACAGTTTAATATCTGGTGTGGCTAAACCACCATCTCTAGCATGTCTTTTCATTAATATCCTAGATACTCTAGACCTCTTGTTTTTCCAAATGAATTTTGTTATTATTTTGTCCAGCTCAGTAAAAAAATTTTTTGGTAGTTCGATTGGTATGGCACTGAATAGATAGATTAATTTAGGTAGAATTGTCATTTTTATTATATTAGCTCAGCCTAACCATGAGCAGCTGATATTTCTCCATTTATTTAGATCTGATTTTATTCGCGTGAAAAGTGTTTTGTAGTTATGTTCATATAGGCCCTGGGTTTGTCTTGGCAAATAGATTCCCAAATATTTTATAGTGCCTTCAGTAACTTTGAATGGAATTTCTCTTTCTATCTCTTGCTGTTGGGCTTTGTCAGTAATGTATAGGAATGCTGAGGATTTATGTGGGTTTATTTTATATCCTGCAACTTTGCTAAAGTTGTTTATTATTTCAAGTAGTTTTTTACTTGATTCTCTAGGATGCTCTAGATAAATCATCATATCATCTGCAAAAAGTGATAATTTAGTTTCTTCTTTTCCTATTCTAATTCCTTCAATTTCTTTTTCTTCTCTTATTGCTACAGCTAATGTTTCTAGTACCAAATTGAATAATAGGGGTGATAATGGACATCCTTGTTTCACCCCTGATCTTATTGGGAATGCATCTAGTTTATCCCCATTACATATAATGCTTGTTGATGGTTTTAGGTAGATGCTATTTATAATTTTGAGGAAGGTTCCCCTTATTCCTATGCTTTCTAGTGTTTTTAATAGGAATGGGTGTTGTACTTTGTCAAAGGCTTTTTCTGCGTCTATTGAGATGATCATATGGTTTCTGCTAGTTTTGTTGTTGATATGGTCAATTATGCTAATAGTTTTCCTAATATTGAACCAGCCTTGCATTCCTGGAATAAATCCTACCTGGTCATAGTGTATTATTCTCGTAATGAGTTGCTGCAATCTTTTTGCTAATATTTTATTTAAAATTTTTGCATCAATATTCACTAGAGAAATTGGTCTATAATTTTCTTTCTCTGTTTTAACTCTACCTGGTTTGGGTATTAGTACCATATTTGTGTCATAAAAAGAATTTGGTAGGACTCCTTCTTCACCTATTTTCCCAAATAGTCTACAAAGTATTGGAATTAGTTGTTCTTTAAATGTTTGATAGAATTCACATGTAAAACCATCTGGCCCTGGAGATTTTTTCCTAGGGAGTTCGTTGATGGCCTGCTCAATTTCTTTTTCTGATATGGGGTCATTAAGAAATTTCACTTCCTTCTCTGTTAGTCTGGGCAGTTTATGTTTTTGTAGATATTCCTCCATATCTCTAAGGTTGTCAAATTTATGGGCATACAGTTGGGCAAAATAATTCCTAATTATTATTTTGATTTCCTCTTCATTAGAGGTGACCTCACCCTTTCATTTTTTATACTGGTGATTTGATTTTCTTCTTTCTTTTTTTTAATCAAATTGGCCAAAGGTTTGTCAATTTTATTGGTTTTTTCATAAAACCAGCTCTTTGTTTTATTTATTAATTCAATAGTTTTCTTGGTTTCAATTTTATTAATCTCTCCTTTGATTTTCAGTATTTCTAATTTGGTATTTAATTGAGGGTTTTCAATTTGCTCTTTTTCTAGCTTTTCCAGCTGTCTGCCCAGATCATTGATCTCCTCTTTTTACTGATGTAAAGATATAAAATATAAATAAGAGATATAAAGGGAGGGCTATGAGGGAAGTGGTAAGGAGGTTGTAGAAAAGGGTAAATTACACCAAAGGAAGTGGCAGAAAAACATATTATAGTAGAGGGAAAGAAGGGAGGGAGAAGAGCAGTATTTGAGCTCTACTGTCATCTGATCTAGTTCAAGAAGGGAATAACATACTCTGATAAGTTTAGAAATCTAACTTGTCCTACGGGAACTGGGAGGGAAAGGGGGGAAAAAGGGAGGGGGGAGGGCAGAAGGAAGAGGAGAAGTAGCAAGTGGGTAACGGTAAGATAAGGGAGGGGAATAAAGAGGGATGGTCAACTGAGGAAAGCGGCGGTCAAAAGCAAAATTTTGTTGGGGAGGAGAAGGGGAAAGGGAGAAATAAAAGCATAAACAGGGGGAATCAGGATGGAGAAAAAGACACAGATAGAAATCATAACCCTGAACATGCAGGGGATGAACATTCTCACAAAACAGAAGCAGATAGCAGAATGGATTAAAAACCATAATCCTACAATATGCTGTTTACAAGAAACGCATCTGAAACAGGGGGATACACATAGGGTTAAGGTAAAAGGCTGGAGTAAAATATATTGTGCCTCAGCTAAAGTAAAAAAAGCAGGTGTAGCAATCCTAATCTCAGACAAAGCAAAAGTAAAGATAGATCTAATTAAAAGAGATAAGGAAGGACATTATATCCTGCTAAAAGGCACCATAAACAATGAAGCAATATCATTGCTTAACATATATGCACCAAGTGGTAAGGCATACAATTTCTTAGAGGAGAGGTTAAGGGAGCTACAGGAAGAAATAGACAGCAAAACTATAATATTGGGAGACCTCAACTTCCCCCTTTCTGAACTTGATAAATCTAACCTCAAAATAAATAAGAAAAAAGTTAAGGAGGTAAACAGAATTTTAGAAAAGGCACATATGATAGACCTCTGGAGAAAACTGAATGGGGATAAAAAGGAATATACTTTCTTCTCAAAAGTACATGGCACATACTCAAAAATTGACCATGTACTAGGGCATAAAAACCTCACAATCCAGTGCAGAAAAGCAGAAGTAGTCAATGCATCCTTTTCAGATCATGATGCAATAAGAATCATTTTTAATAAAGTACCATGGAAAAATAAGCTAAAAACTAATTGGAAACTAAATAATTTAATTCTAAAGAGTGAGTGGGCCAAAGATCAAATCAGAGAAACAATTAATAATTTCATTCAAGAGAATGACAATAATGAAACAACATACCAAAACTTATGGGATGCAGCAAAAGCAGTTCTTAGGGGAAGTTTTATATCTCTAAATGCCTACATGAATAAAATAGGGAAAGAGGAGATCATTTATCTGGGCAGACAGCTGGAAAAGCTCTTCTTTCTTTTTTAATCAAATTGACCAAAGGTTTATCAATTTTATTGTTTTTTTCATAAAAACAGCTCTTTGTTTTATTTATTAATTCAATAGTTTTCTTGGTTTCAATTTTATTAATCTCTGCTTTGATTTTTACTGTTTCTAATTTGGTATTTAATTGGGGATTTTCAATTTGTTCTTTTTCTAGCTTTTTCAGTTGCATGACTGATTCATTGATCTCCTTTTTCTCTATTTTATTCATGTAAGCATTTAGAGTTATAAAACTTCCCCTAAGAACTGATTTTGCTACATCCCATAGTTTTAGTATGTTGTTGTTGTCTCTTCATTGTCATTCTCTTGAATGAAGTTGTTCATTGTTTCTATGATTTCTTCTTTGGCCCACTCATTCTTAAGAGTTACATTATTTAGTTTCCAATTAATTTTTAGCTTATTTTTCCATGGTTCTTTATTACAAATAATTTTATGGTATCATGATCTGAAAAGGTTGCTTTGACTAATTCTGCCTTTCTGCACTGTGTTGTGAAGGTTTTATGCCCTAGTAAAGGGTCAATTTTTGAGGATGTTCCACGTACCACTGAGAAAAAAAGTATATTCCTTTTAATCCCCATTCAGGTTTTTACAGAGGTCTATCATATTTGCCTTTTCTAAAATCCCATTCACCTCCTTAACTTCTTTCTTGATTATTTTGAGGTTAGATTTATCAATTCAGAGAGGGGGAGGTCGAGGTCCCTCACTAGTATGGTTTTGCTGTCTATTTTTTCCTGTAGCTCCCTTAACTTCTCCTCTAAAAATTTGCCTACTATCCCACTTGGAGAATATATGTTAAATAATGATATTGCTTCAGTGTTTATGGTGCCTTTTAGCAAGATGTAGTGTCCTTCCTTATCTCTTTTAATTAAATCTATCTTTACTTTTGCTTTGTCTGAGATTAGGATTGCTACGCCTGCTTTTTTTTTTTTACTTTAGCTGAAGGACAACGTATTCTACTCCAGCCTTTTACTTTTACCCTGTGTGTATCCCCCTGTTTCAAATGTGTTTCTTGTAAACAGCATATTGTAAGATTATGGTTTTAATCCATTCTGCTATCTGCTTCAATTTTATGGGACAGTTCATCCCATTTACATTCAGTTGTTATTTCTTTCTGTGTCTTTTCCTCCATCCTGTTTTCCTGCTGTTTATGCTTTTGTTTCTCCCTTTCCCATTCCACTTCTCAACAGAGTTTTGATTTTGACTGCCTCCTTCCTCATTTTGCCCTACCTCTTGATTTCCTCCCTTATATCATTGTTTTCCCCTTGCTAAATCTTTCCTCTCTTCTGACTACACCTCTTCCCTTTTATCCCCTCTCCCCTCCTACTGCCTATAGGACAAATTAGATTTCTATACTCATCAGGGTATGTTATTCACTTCTTGCACCAAATCCCATGAGAGTAAAGCTCAAATCCTGCTCTTCTCCCTCCCTTCTTTCACTCTACTGCAATATGTTTTTGTGCCTCTTCATGTGATGCAATTTACCCTTTTCTACCACCTCCTTACCTCTTCTCCCAGAATCATCCCTTTATATCTCTTAATTATATTTTTTATCATTACATCGGTTATTTCGTACTGATGCCCACAGTCTATTAATATCACTTTCAATTGTCATAATAAGTATACAGTTCTCAAGATTGACACACACATATATGTGTGTGTGTGCCTGTGTGTGTGCCTGTATATATATATATGTATATGTATATTTATGTATATGTATATGTGTGTATATATGTATACATATATAGGGGATTATTTTGTTATATATATATATATATATATATATATATATATATATATATATATATATATATATATATATATAACAAAATATATATATATATAACAATATATATATATATATATATATATATATATATATATATATACATACATAACAAAATAATCCCCTATCAATATGTAACTAATTAGCCTTATTGACTAACTAGGGTGTTTTCCCCCCAATTTAGCTTTTTATGTCTCTCTTGAGTTTTGTATTTGGAGATCAGTTTTTCAATTCAGCCCTGGCCTTTTCATTAGGAAGGTCTGGAATTCCCTTATTTCATTGCATATTCATCCCCTTGCCTTGAAAATCATGCTCGGTTTTCCTGGGTAGTTGTTCTTGGTTGTAGTTTGTTGCAACAATTCGGCTAGCAGCTGCTGTGGGGTAAAAAATGAACACAAGCCCAGCAACAGGAGTGCTTCAAGCCCAGGCTCTTTTGATCTGCTTTACTAAGGAAAGCAATGTTAAGGGGTTAACAATTTCAATTTAATCCAGCATACAAATATCATTCAGTTAGGTCAGGGGAAAAAGCCAGGACCCTGAACTTCAGAGAAAATAAAAAAAAAAAAAAACAAATTACAAACATCAACAGGCAGACCTTGTATGATTCAAATCTGAATGCATAGTTACAGAGTTTAACAAAATCCCAACATCCACGTTTACAAGCTGGAGGGCTTTTAACTACAGCTGGCCGGAATGTCCACATCAGCACACCTCCAAAAGTGAGAGCCCGAAGCAAACAGCTCTATCTTCCCCTTCTCTGCACTCTTTAGCCGTCATCAAATGTCATCCAAGTGACCAGAACTTAAGCTCTTACTATTCGCTGTGGGCATAGCAACTTCCTTAGTACCCTGGGGGCCTCACACCCACATCACCTTACCACCTAGTAGGCAAGGGTTTAGGGCCTGCTTGGGAGCAAAGATATAATCAGACCTCCATTCATTGGCCCCACCTTAGTTACCAATACATAGTCCAAGCTCCTTTGCCTTTCAGTATATCATATTCCAATTTATCCTGTCATTTAAAGTGGAAGCTGAAAGATCCTGCATGATCCTGACTATAGTTCCATGACATTTGAATTATTTCTTTCTAGCTACTTGCAAGATTTTCTCATTGACCTGGCAGTTCTGCAATTTGGGTATAATATTTCTTGGAGTTGTCAATTTGGGATCTTTTTCAGGGGGGAATCGATGGATTCTTTCAGTGATAATTTTACCCTCTGTTTCTAGGACTTCCAGGCAATTTTCCTTAAGGATTTCATGGAAGATACTGTCTAGGCTTTTTTTTTTTCATCATATCTTTCAGGTAGACCAACAATCCTTCGATTATCTCTCCTGGATCTATTTTGCAGGTCAGTTGTTTTTCCAATCAGATATTTCATGTTTTCTTCTATTTTTTTTCATTCCTTAGATTTTGTTTGACTGATTCTTAATGTCTCATAGAGTCATTAGCTTCTACTTGCCCAATTCTAATTTTTAGTATTTTGTTTTCTTCATTTATCTCCTCTATCTCCTTTTCCATATGGTTGATTATACTTTTCAATGACACATTTTCTTTGTTTATATTCTGATTTTCATTCCACCAATTCCCCAATTTTACCTTTTAAAGATTTGTTTTCCTCATTGAATTTTTTTTTCCATTTTTTCCATTTTTTTCTTTTACCTAACTAATTTGGTTTTCAAAGTCATCCTTGAGTCTTCCAGGAATGCTTTTAGGTCTGGAGACCAGTTCACATTCCCTTTTGAGGTTTCATATGTGGGTGTAGTGTTCATTCTGACATCTTTTGAATCGGTACTTTGGTCTTCCCTTGTTTCCATAATATGAATCTATAGTCTTTGGCTTCTTAGCATGTTTTTTCATGGTGTTTTTTTTTCCTCCTGGCTTCTAAAGTGGATCTCTGTTTCTGAGGCTCAGGGGGCTCTGCCCCAATTTTCTTGTTCTGGAATCTGTGGGTCTGCTCACTGGCTTTATGTTCTATGGCCTCTGGTTTCATGAGGTGTGAGAGAGGCATGATTTGGCTACTGAGGTGTCTCCTCTTCCCCAGGACTGTTCTATGGAATGGGTGGTTTCAGCTCTTGTCCATGCTCGTATCTGCCACTTCCCCTGGTTATGCAAAGCCGTGTCTGGGTTGCTGGCATTGACGTTTGTTATCTCCACCCCATGGGGCTCAGCCGCTCTTATTGTTCTGCTGAGGTGAGAGCTGCTGGGACACCTCTTTTCCTGCATTAGTCTCCTTCTGCCACCATAGGAAGGGCCCTCTCCCCAACTTCTCTCACTACTGAAGCCCCCTTCTGGCTCCTCTGTTTCTCCTGAGTTATTATTTTCTCAGTGTATTGAAGGGAAGGATAAAAGACATTTTACCTGTGCATTATGACTCCCAGAAGTTCAAGAAGGTGAGTTACAAACCCTTAGACTGTGGGTTGGAGGCCTCCGACCTAGCTGCTCCTATGGCTGCAGGCTCTGTGCTCTGACAGACTCCTGAACTGGGCTGACAGTCCTGGGGCTCAATCACATCCATAACTGGTACTTCTACCCTGGGCCTATTCCTGCTTCAGTATTTCACTCACCCAGCTACCTCCCAAACTGGCATGCTGGCTGGATTTCTCTGCTGTTCACAGCTAGTTTGTTCTGGTGCCCTTGTGTTTGCCTGGGGTTGGAGGCCTCCAGGCTAGTTACTCCAGTGGCTGCAGGTTCTGCACTCTGAAAGATTTCCATCCTAGGCTGAGAACCATAGGGTTCGATCACCTAGTCTATTTTTAAGGTGTTATTTTCTTCAGTATTTTTTGGTGTCTCCTTTAGCAAGTTGTTGACTCATTTTTTCATGGTTTTCTTGCATCACTCTCATTTCTCTTCCCAATTTTTCCTCTACTACTCTTACTTGATTTTCAAAACCCTTTTCGAACTCTTCCATGGCCTCAGACCAATTCATATTTGTTTTGGAAGTTTTTGATGTAGGCTCTTTGACTTTGTTGACTTCTTCTGGCTGCATGTTTTGACTTCTTTGTCACCAAAAAAAGATTCTAGAGTCTGAGTTTGAGTCTGAGTCTGTGTCCTTTTTCACTGCCTTGCCATGTTCCCATCCAACTACTTGACCTTTGAGCTTTTTGTCAGGGTATGACTGCTTGTAGAGTAGAGAGTGCTTTGTACCAAACTTTACGGGCTGCTCTGCTATTTTCAGAGGTACTTCTACTCCACTGTCAATGCAATCTCTGCCACAGCAGTGCTCCTCCTCCCCCAAGAACTGCCAACCCTAATTGCCGCCCAGATCCAAGCAGGGCATAGCAAGCCCTGCACACCCACTCTGGTCTGCCAATTGATTCCTCCCACTCTGTGAGCTAGGGACTCCTGAAGTAGGTGATGATGGAGCTCCACTGCTGCACCACATCTACCACCACCAGGGCTAGTGGCTGGACAACTCTCTATCCCCATCTAGCAGTTTTCCCATTAACCTGCTCTGTGGTCTTTGGTGCTCATGTGTTGAGAAGTCTGGTAATTGCCACAACTCAATGATTCTTGGCCCTAAGGCCTTCTCTGTTTGATTCCTGTTCTGGTCTGTCCTGGCACAGCCCATGCTGGGCTGTGCTCCACTCCCAGTACCATTGGATAGACCCTTCCCAGCAACCATCCGGGCCATTCTGGGCTGGAGACCTGCTTTCCTCTGCCATTTTGTGGGTCTTGCAGCACTAGAATTTGTTCAGAGCCATTTTTACAGATGTTTGGAGGGACCTGGGGGAGAGCTTAAGCAAGTCCCTTAATTATTTTGACATACAACTGAAATAAGATACACAGGCAATGGGGTATAGAAGTCTATCTGACTCTACAAGAAAGTAAGGGGAAATGGGATAAGGTGGGTGATAGAAAGGAGGGCAGACTGGGGAAAGGGGCAATCAGAATACATGCTATATTGGGATGAGGGGGAGGATAGAAATGGGGAGAAAATTTGTAACTCAAAATTTGTGGAAACAAATGTTCAAAAGTAAAATTTTTTTTTAAAAGAAAATGATCCGTGTAACTCTGAGGACTTTAGCATTAATAGAGGAGTTATAAGGAGTCAAACACAAAGAGGTCCTGGTTATGAGATGACTGTAGTGGGATATTTAAAAAAAATTAAGTTAAAGGGCACAAGGGAAGGATGCACTGGGAGAAAAGGGAGAAGGGAGGAAGAATGTGGTAAATTATCTCATATAAAAGAGACACAACAAAACTTTTACAGTGGAAAGAAAGATCAAGGGTTGAAATATATTTGAACCTTATGCTCATTGGAATTATCTCAAAGAGGGAAAAATGCACCCTCAGTTAGGTTTATAAATCACTCTTACTCTACAGTAAGTAGGAGGAGAAGGTAATAAGGTGAGGTGATGGAGCTATCAGAAGAGCAAGTGGATTGGAGGAAGCAGTAGTCATAAGCAAAAATCTTTTCAGGATGGACAGAATGAAAAGAGAAAAAAGGATAAATGGGGGGAAAGGATGAAGAGAAATATACAATAATCATTACTGTGAAAAAAAATATACCAGGTTCTGTAATAGAGGCCTCATTTCTCAAACATATAGAGAATGAAGTATAATTCAGAAAAAATGAAAGTCAATCCAGAATTGATAAATGTTCAAAGGAGATGAATAGGCAGTTTTCAGAAGAAAAAACTAAAGCTCTTCACAGTAAAATGAAAAATACTCTACATCAATATTGATGAGAGAAATGCAAATTAAAACAATTCTGAGGTACATCCTCATACATACCAGATTGGCTAATATTATAGCAAAGGAAAATATCAAATATCGGAGAGGATATGGGAAAATTTGGACACTAAATTATTGTTGATGGAGGTGTGAACTTATTCAACAATTCTAGAGAGCAATTTGAAACTATACTCAAAGGGCTATAAGACCACACATACTATTTCTTCCAGTAATGAATGCCACTACATTGGACATAAAAGATATTAAAGAAAGGGAAATAAAAACTATATGTACAAGAGGATGTATTGCTGCTCTTATTGTGGAGACAAAGAATTGAAGTTGACGGGATGCCCATCAATTGGCTAATAACTGGACCAGTTGTAGTATATGATTTTGATAGAATTCTATTTTCATATAAGGAATGATAAGCAGGATGGTTTATCTGGAAAAACTTATATAAAATGGTACAAAGTGACGTAAGAAGAACCAAGAGAACATTGTACACAGTATCAGTAATTGTGTATAATGATCTAAATTGAATGATTTAGGTATTCTCAGGCATACAATAATCTAAGACAATTCTGAAGGACTTTTGATGAAAAATATTAACAACTTTCAGAGAAAAAAGCAGATGGAGTTCGAATGCAGATTGCGACACACTTTTTAAAACTATTCTAAAAATGGATTTCTTTTTTATTCTGTGTTTTCTTCACACAGCAACTAAACTGGAAACATGTATTGCATGGCTGCACATGTATAAGGTATATCAAATTACTTGCCTTACAAATGAGGGCGAAGAAAGGAGGAAGTTGAGAATCTGAAACAACATTTTAAAAAATGAATGCTAAAAATTGCTTTTACATATAATTAATAATTTTAAATAAAATTAAAAAGTAATCATGTGGACAATACCCTAGAGGTAAGAATATGAATTTCAAAAAAATGTCAGTGGGAGAACATGACAGGGATGTGTAGAATTAACAGAATCATTTAGCTAAAGTAGTGAAATTTTTCAATAAATGTATGAAGGACTGATTCTCTTGGTATGAGAACTCTATTACCACAGAACGAACTAGTGCTGAATCTCAAAAATATTGGTATGTTGGCTCATAATTTTCATTATTATAAGTGAAATAATCAATTATTTCTGTGATTTGCTTCCAATTCTTGATGACTTAGTCTTCAAATTCTTTATATTTCTTCATGCAGTGTTCCTTTATTTAATATAGTTTTAATACATTGCAGTCAATAAAATGTGTACTTAACATAATTTCTTTTCTTTTCTTAGTAAGATTTCTATGCCTCAATATGTTTTCAATTTTTGTGAAGGTATAATTAACCATTAAAAATATGTAGTCTTCATTCTATATCGAGTCAGTAACTGCCAAACATCTATCATATACAGCTTTTCTCTTTTTAAACAATCAGGAAACATTTATTATTCATGCAGAGCCACAATGCTAGGTAGAGATGCAAAGATCCAGAGATAAAGAAATATGCATCCAGAGACAGAAGAACATAGTGAAACAATACTTGCCCTCATGGAGCTTATATTCTCTTTGGGAAGATAACATATATGTATTTGTGTGTATATGTGTGTGCATGTATGTATAGATATAAACAAATATATTAAAGGTGATTAGGGGCCAGAATTGTATAAAAATAGGCAAAAAGCCTCTATTTAGCCAAAATTAAGACCACCAAATCCATGCATAAAAACATGTGCCCTTTATTTACAGGAGAACACTTCGACCTCTTCTGCACTGAGTCTTACTTTTTATGTAATTCTTTCTTTAAATATATTTTTAAATTTATTTTAATTTATGGAGGAAAACAACTATTTCCACAACAGTGCAAAAGAAATAAGATGATTGCACATGAAACTGCAAATTCAGTATTTACGTTTGCTCACTATTGTCATTCCTTTTAAATACACAACAGTTATCATGTGTATTTCCTTTCTCCATTTTTGTTCTCCCCCCACCTAAAAGATAGCTACTGTTAGACACAAATAGATATACACACATACACATATGTGTATATATTTATGTATATGCATATATGCATGTATATACACTTATATATAAGTAAACACATGTCTATATGTGTATAAACATTTTATATGTGTATGTATACATGTAAAATTCTTCTGTACATACTTCTAAGTATCAGTTTCTTGCTCTGGATGCAGATAGTTACTTTCTTTTGTTCTTTATAATTAATTTGGGTATTTTTAGTTGTCAAAATGATTTATTCACTCTCATTTTTTTGTTTGTTTGTTTTCAGCATTCACTTTTATAAGATTTTGACGTCCAAATGTTTTCTCCCTCCCTCTAACCACTCCACTCCCCTCAAGACAGCAAGTAATCTGATATAGGTGAGACACATACAATCATATTAAATATATTTCTACATTAGTTATGTTGTGAAAAAAAATAAGAACAAGGGGAAAATCATGAGAAAGAACAAAGAGAAAATACTTTGATCTGCATTCAGACTCCATAGTTCTTTCTCTATCTGAATCTATCAAAGCTGACCATTACATGATGCTAATGTTTCTGTGTACATTGTTCTCCTCGTTCTTCTCACTTCATTTGGCATCAATTACTGTAAGTCTTTCCAGGTTTTTCTGAAATCTGCCTGGTCATCATTTCTAATAGTACAAGCGTATTCCATTATATTCATGTGTCAAACTTGTTCAGCCATTCCCCCATTGATGGGTATTACTTCAATTTCCAAATTTTTACTATCTTTCCATGGCTATTTATTACATGTAGTTTTTATTATATCATGATCTGAAAAGGATACACTTAATATTTCTTTCTTTCTGTAGTGGATTGTGAAGTTTTTATGCCTCAGCACATGGCCAATTTTTATGCAGTTATCCTGCACCTCTGAGAAAGAAAGAAAAAAAAAAAGATACATTCCTTTTCATCCCCATTCAGTTTTCTCCAGAGGTCTACCATATTTAGATTATCAAAAATTCTATTCATCTCTATATTTTCTTTCTTGTTTATCTTTTATTGGATTTATCAAGTTTTGACAAGGGGAGGTTGAAGTCCCCTACTAGTATACTTTTGCTGTCTATCTTTTCCTTTAATTCAGGGTTCTCTAACCTTAGGTTTTTACTGAAAAAATAGACAATATATTTTGATTTGCCATTTTAGTGAGAGATCTGTGGTAGCTTGGCTTTATTTACTAAAGCATTTATGTAAATTTCTATGCTTTTGGCAGCCACATAAATCACACTGCTGGCCATATGTGGCACGTGGACCACATTTTGGACAGCCCAGCTTTAATTAATTTAACTTCTCTAAGAACATGGGTGCTCTAGTACTTGGTTTTTTTGATATTCCTTTATTGTCTATGATACCTTTTAGCAAGATGTAGTTTCTTCATTATCTATTTTAATTAGACATATTTTTGCTTTTATTTTGTCTGAGATGAGGATTGTTACCCGCCCCCTTTTTTTTTACTTCAGCTAATATATTCTTCTCCAGCCTTTTATTTTTATGCTGCGTGTATCTCTGCTTCAAATATGTTTCTTGTAAACAACATATTGTAGGACTATGGTTTTTAATCCACTCTGCCATCCACTTCCATCCTTTTTATGAGTTCATCCTATTCATATTGACAGTTATGACTACTGTATTTTTCTCTCCTCCTATCCCCCCCCCCCACAGTTTATTCTTTTCTCTCCTTTCACCATTTCACTCATCACCAGTGTTTTCTTTCTGGCCACTGCCTCCCTCAATCTGCCTTCCCTTCTTTCAAGCCTCCACCCTCCCACCTCCCACCTTCCCCACCTTCTATTCATTCCCTTAGATTTATTTCACCTTCCTCCTCCTAATTCTTTATAAGGGGAGAAGGATTTCTAAATCCCCCTGCTTTTAGAGTGCCCAGCTCACACAGTGGGAGGAATCAAGTGGTGCATCAGATTGGGAGTGCAGGGAGCACTTTGCTGGCACAGAGGCAGATTCTCTTGCTTTTCCATCCTTGGATCTGGATCACGGACCTGTTTGGTGGTTATTGGGAGAAGAGAGTGCTGCTGTGGCAGAGCTTATGGTGACAGTAGAGTAGAAGTAGTTCTGAAAACAGCAACACAGCCCCTAAAGCTTGGGACAAAGCACTCTCTACTTTACAAGCAGTCATAACCTGACAAAAAGCTTAAGGGTCAAGTAGTTGGCTGGGAACCTGGCCAGGCAGTGAAAAAGGATGCAGACTATTGAATCCTTTTTTGGTGACAAAGAAGATCAAAACATACAGCCAGAAGAATTCAACAAAGTCAAAGAGCCTACATCGAAAGCCTCCAAAACAAATATGAATTATTCTCAGGCCATGGTAGAGCTCAAAAAGGATTTGTAAAAGCAAGTAAGAGAAGTTGAGGAAAAATTGGGAAAAGAAATGAGAGTGATGCACGAAAACCATGAAAAATAATAAACGACTTCATAAGGAGACACAAAAAAGATACTGAAGAAAATAACACCATAAAAAATAGAGTCACACAATGTCAAAAGAGCTCCAAAAAGCCAAGGAGGAGAAGAATGCCTTGAAAGGCACAATTACCCAAATGGAAAAGGAGATCCAAAAGACCACTTAAAATTTAGATTGGAGCAAGAGGAAGCTAGTGACTTTATGAGAAATCAAGATATTATAAAACAGAATGAAAGGAATAAAAAAATGGAAGACTGTGAAATATCTCATTGAAAAAAAACACTGACCTGGAGAATAGATCTAAGAGAGATAATTTAAAAATTATTGGACTACCTGAAAGCCATGATAAAAAAAAGAATGTAGACATCATCTTTCAAAAAATTATCAAGGAAAACTGACCTGATATTTTAGAACCAGAGGAAAACAGAAATTGAAAGAATCAATTGCCTCTTGAAAAAGATCCCAAAAAGGAAACTCCTAGGAATATTGTCACCAAATTCCAGAGTTCACAGGTCAAGTAGAAAATACTGCAAGCAGCCAGAAAGAAACAATTTGAGTACTGTGGAAACACAATCAGGATAACCAAGATCTAGAAGCTTCTACATTAAGGGATTGAAGGGTTTGGAATAAGATATTCCAGAGGTCAAAGGAGCTAGGATTAAAACCAAGAGAAACATAGACAGCAAAACTGAGTATCATGCTCCATGGCAAAATATGAATTTTCAATAAAATAGAGGACTTTCAGGCTTTCTCAGTGAAAAGACCAGAGCTGAATAGAAAATTTGACTTTCAAATACTAGAATGAAGAGAAGCATGAAAAGGCAAACAAGAAAGAGAAATCATAAGGGACTTAATAAATTTGAACTGTTTTGTTTACATTTCTACATGGAAAGATGATGTGTGTAATTCATGGGACATTTCTCAGTATTAGGGTAGTTGAAGGGAATATACATCACACACACATGTATACTCCCTTCGACTATACATACATACATATATATATATATATATATATATATATATATATATATAGACAGACAGAGGGCACAGGGTGAGTTGAATATGAATGGATGATATCTAAAAAAATAAAATTAAGGGGTGTGACAGGAATATATTGAAAGGGGGTGAAAGGGAGAGATAGAATGGGGTAAATTATCACACATGAAAGTCTCAAGAAAAAGCAGTTCTGTTGGAAGGCAAGAGAGGGCAGGTGAGTGAATCTCACTCTCATCAGTTTTGCCTTGAGGAGGGAATAACATACATACTCAATCAGGTATCCTATCCCCCAGGAAAGTAGGGGGATGGGGATAAAAAGGGGGGATGATAGAAGAGAGGGCAGGTAGAGGGAGGAGGTAATCAAAAGTAAACACTTTTGAAAAGGGACAAGGTCAAGGGAGAAAACTGAATAAAGGGGGACTGGATAGGATGGAGGGAAATATAGTTATTTTTTCACAACATGATTTTTGTGGAAGTGTTTTGCATAATGATACATGTACCATATATGGCCTATGTTGAAATGCTTGCCTTCTTAGGGAGGGTGGGTGGGAAGGGAAGAGGGGAGAGAGTTTGGAACTCAAAGTTTTAAATGCAGTTGCTCAAAAAAAGTTGTTTTTTAATGCAACTGGGAAATAAAGTATATAGGGAATGGGGCATAGAAATCTATCTTGCCCTACAAGAAAGTAAGGGAAACAGAATGGGCAGGGAAGTGGGTTTGACAAAAGGGAGGACTGACTGGGAAATGAGGCAATGATTATATATGCCATTTGGCGTGGGGGGAGGGTAGAAATAGGCAGAAAATTGGTAACTTGAATTCTTCTGGAAATGAATTTTGAAAACTAAAATATTAAATCATAAAATATGAAAAAATATCATCTTTCCTTGTAGGAATATAAACAGTTCAAATTTAACAAGTCCATTATGACTTCTCGTTCCAGTTTACCTTTTCATGCTTCTCTTGATTCTTTTTTGCAACTTAAGTTTTCTGTTCAGCTTTGATCTTTTCATCAAGAATGCTTGAAAGTCCTCTATTTCTCTGAGTATCCATTTTTTCTCCTGAAGTATCATATGCAGTTTTGCTGCATAGGTGATTGTTGGTTCTATTCCTAGCTCCTTTGACCTCCAGAATGTCAAATAGCAAGTGCTTCGATTCCTTAATGAGGAAGCTGTTAGATCTTGTGTTATCCTGATTTTGTTTCCGTAATACTCAAATTGTTTCTTTCTGGCTATTGCTATATTTTCTCCTTCACCTGAGAACTCTCAAATTTGGCTTCAGTATTCCTAGGAGTTTTCCTTTGGAGATTTTTTCCAGAGGCAGTTGGAGGAAGTTTTTCAATTTTTATTTTAACCTCTGCTTCTAGAATATTGGGGTAATTTTACTTGATAATTTCATGAAAGATGATGTCTGGGATCTTTTTTGATCATTGTTGTCAGCTAGTTCAATAATTTTTAAATTCTCTCTCCTCAACCTATTTTTGAGGTCAGTGATTTTTTTCCAGGAGATATTTCACATTGTCTTCCATTTTTTCATTCTTTTGATTTTGTTTTATAAATTTTTGATGTATTTTATATTCATTAGCTTCCATTTGCTCCATTATCATTTTAAGGTACTTTTTAAGTGATCTTTTGGACCTCCTTTTAAATTTGATCAATTCTGCTTTTGAAGTCATTCTTCTCCTCATTGTCTCCTTGGACCTCTTTTGCCAAACGGGTTATTCTATTTTTTAAGGTATTATTTTCTTCAGAATTTTTTCGCATCTCCTTTAAGAAGCTGTTGACCCGTTTTTCATCATTTTCTTGCATCACTCTCATTTCTCTTCCCAATTTTTCCTCTACTTCTCTCACTTGACTTTTAAAAATCCTTTTTGGGGTCTTCCATGGCATGCAACCAATTCAGATTTTTCTTGGAGGCTTTGCATGTAGGAGCTTTTACTTTGTTGTCTTCTTCTGGTTGTTTGTTTTGATCTGCTTTGTCACCAAAGATAGATTCTATATTCTGATTTTTATGCTGTTTGCTCATTTCTCCAGCCAATTATTTGACTGTCAATGTGGTATTCTTCTTCCAGAGTGGAGAGTGCTTTATCCCAAGTTTAAGGGGTTTTGCACAGCTGTTGTCAGAGATACTTTTAGGCATCTATAAACTTTGAGTTCTTCTAAGGTGGTATGATCAAAGGAGAGGTGTTTAGTACTCTCCTGACTTGTGCTCTGGTATATGAGTGACCACAAGTGCTCTTCTGCCTTGGAACTGTGAGGAGGATTCTGTCTTCACAACTGCCATAAGCCTTGCCAAGCTAGCATTCCTCCTCACCCCAGGATGGCAACTTAAGAATGTGACCTAGATCCGAGCAGGGCAAAGCAAGAGAATCGTGCCTCAGTGGAAGCAAAGAAATCCTTGCAATCCCTCTCTGATCAGCCACTTGATTCCCCCACTGTCTGTGGTCCTAGTGCTCCGGAAGCAGCTGCCACTGCTGCTGCAACCTCAGTAGCCAATAATTTCTTGAAAGATGCAGTCCAGTTTCTCCTTTTGATTATTTCTTTCAGGTAATCCAATTATTCTGTGATTATCTGTCCTGCATCTATTTTCCAGGTCAATTGTTTTTCTAATGTGGTATTTTAAATTTTATTCCACTTATTTTTTCTTCTACTTTCACCAATAAGTAGAGCCCCATTAAAATGGTTGCTTCAAGTCAAATTAAACTAGGAGTAATGGACAAGCCTCTGTAATCTTATGAATTTTCTTTTTCTTTCTTCTTTTGGCCTAACTATGAATATCTTTTAAATATTGTTTGCTGTTCCCAGATACCAAGCAAGAAAGAAAGGTGGGAAAATAATTCTGTATCATCTCCTCTGTCAATAGAATATTTTCAAAAAAAATATTAAAGCTTGCTATGTGCCAAGTACTCTGTTTAAGTACTGAGAATATAAATAAAGGCAGAAAAAAAGAGTCTTTGTTTTTAATAAGTTTACATGTTAGGGATTAAAGACAACACTTAAAAAAGACTACTCTCTACTCCCTGAAAATAGGAGAGGTGTAGGTACCCATGTCAAGGTATGGGAGAAAAAATACAGAGAGGAATCAAGGCATGGGTAGCTTAAAGTGGATGTTCTTGAAGGAACCAAGGAATCAGAGAAAGAAACCACAGGAACAGAATGAACTTCACAAGTGAGGAGGAGACTATCATGAAATGGTAATGAAAATGCAGAGGAATGAAGGTAGTGGTAGCAAGGAACCATAATTAGACTTCAATAAATTCATTACTTAGTTTTGCTCTTGCAAAAGTTCAATAGTTTCTTTCAGCCATGATGTGTAACTAAATCTAAGAGGAAACTAAAGACAGTTCAGATAGAAACTGCCAAACTCGGAATAAGCAACTTACTCCCCCTCTTATTGATTCTTCATAGCATCCACTAAATTTAAATAAGCAGCTATTAAATCTCAGACACATAACTTTCATTGTTACCTCTTGAATTATGACCCCCCAGGTAACATACACTAAATTTTGAAGCTATACAAAATAAATAATAATTTCAGAACCAATTGAAATTCTCATACTCAAGTTACTCTATAAGTAAAGAAGCATTCAATTTCATGGACACAAAGGTGAGTAAAAAATAACCCTACATTCAAGAGAAATTCTTCATTCCCTTTTTTTGCCCATGAGACTTCTTCCCTCCTCTCTCCCTTTAAATACAGTGAGTCCTGGAATCAACTCCTGTTGAGCAGCATAGTAATCAGTAATACAAAGAACAGAGTGTCATTTTTAATATAAGTACAGAATTTGAAACTCCATGAATTTTCTTCTATTTTATCAGAGTATAATAGAAAATGAAGCATATGCTACATTTTTTTCCTACCAAAACCCATCAGAAATGAAGATGAAAAATCCATCAAAAACTGAAGACCTAAAACAATAAGCTTCATCATAATGAGAATATATATAAGCATTTTGACAAGGCAGTTTAACATTAGGTACTTAAAGAGTATATCCTAAAAGGGCTCTACCAATAAGACTGGCTATATCAACAATTTAAAAACATTTCGACAATATCATCAATCATGCTAAAAAGAACTAAAACTGCTTACTATAATTTTTTATAGACTTTATAAATGCCTCAGTACTCTTCTAGGTGAGTATAGCCATTATTTTAAAATGAGAAATAAGTGTCCGCATAACAATAAATATAATTAAGGAAATATGCATAGATGCAAGAAATATGCTTTAAACTATAAACAGAATGATTTTTTTTTAATAAAGGTATAAGAAGTCTAATACAAGGGATTTGCTGTGCCAGATATTATTCAGTTGAGGATAGAACTTATTGATGCATAAATTGTGTTAAATCCATTAATCTTGGAGAAGAGGGTCCTTGACATCAGAGTATATTTACACGTATATACCTATATTGATCAATGATAAATAAGGCAGCACAGTTTAGCCAAAAAAAGGAAAAAAAAAAGTAACGTAGAGCTGGAAACAACCTTAAAAATTATCTAGTCCAACTTTTTCATTTTCCTTTTGAGGAAATGAGTCCAAGAAAGATTAAGTCATTTGCCCAAGGCAACAGATACAATAAATTGTAAAATAGGAATTTCAGCTCACATCCTGTTAACATAAATTTCAGCATTCTTTCCACTGTACCACACTGGTTACTAATATGTATAGACAGAAAATCTATATTCTAAGCCAGACTCTTTGCCTGTCTCAGTATGACTTTGGAGAAATCACTACTGCTATCTAGATCTCACTTTCATAATATTTAAAATCACGATGTTGAACTTGATATCTTCAAGCTTCCTCTAAAATCTAGGTAGTCCAATGAATTTTGTGAAATATCATGTACAAAATAAGTGTTATAGATATAATTTGTGGCCTCCCAATAGCAATTTGAAAGAAGTATTAAATACATGGAAGCCACTAGGTTTCTCAATGGGTAGAGTGGTAGGCTTCAAGTCAGGAAGAACTAAGTTCAAATAGAGCCTCAGATGCTTACTAGGTCTGTCACTCTGGGCAAGTCAATTAATCTCTGCTTACCTTGATCCAGTGGAGAAGGAAAAGGCAAACCACTTTGGCATCTTTGCCAAGAAATTCCTATGGGAAATATTAGTGTTCTATGGTTCACCGGGTCACAAAAATTTGGACATGACTAAATGACTGAACAACAACCACTATACATACGTATACATATATAATACATATATGCATATACACATATACATAGAAAGGCAGTATACACACACACACACACACACACATATATATATATACATATATATATATATATACACACACATATATATATATATATACACAGAGAGAGAGAGAATATGGATATGTGTATACTTATATATACACACCTATATATGTATATAAATTTATACACACACACACATATATATGTATACATATATATATATATATATATATATATACACACACAGAGAGAGAGAATATGGATATGTGTATACTTGTATATACACACCTATATATGTATATAAATTTATACATACACACATATATCTATATCTATATATATATACAGAGAGAGAGAGAGAGAGAGAGAGAGAGAGAGAGAGACAGAAGGTGAGAGAGAAACAGAGCATGTATGCATTGAGTTGTAGAGCTATTGAGAAATTCATAATAATTTAAATAATTATTATTTTTATTAAAAAGAAGTCAATGTTGAATAGATCCTTGTGTGGATGGGTAGGGAAGATGACCTGAAAATATTATAAATGAGCATACATTACGATTTTTTTTCCCTTCCTGATCAGAATTTAATACTTAAGAGGCAGAGTAGCACGGTAGGTAGAGAGCTGTTTCTGGACCACAAAAGAATTGAGTTTAACTTCTGCCTCTAACACATGCTACCAACATGTCCTAAAATTGAACTGCTCCTTGCCTCTAGAAAACTCTTAGATGCTGTTATAGATGAATTTTTGATCTACTTTGGGGGAGTCATTCTGAGCACCAGAAGTTTCTATCATTGATCAGATCATAAGTGTTGACTAATATGTAAGATAAAATAACTGCTTACTCCATCATTTCAGTTGACTCTCCTGAGTGTTTTCTCTACATAATAAAATTATATAGTGTACTCAAAAGTAGTATTAGTTTTAATTATTTCAATTGTTGTTGGAATTTTTCCATTATTATTTTAACCACTGTTTGCTTTAACCTCTTTCTTACCCAGCCCGGGACTTCTCCTTTTCCTCAAAGACATCATATAGACCTGAAAATCACCCAGGCTATCACGACTTTGGCAATGATTCACTGAATAAACATTTCCTAACTGCTTAATACAAAGGTAATAATCCATTCCCCCAATTTTCTTAGGTAAGTTTCACTACAGAACTTCTGGAAGAGGCCAGTTTTTATTGTAGTAAAGTAGCTGGAGTAATCCAAATGATTAAACAATATGTAAACCATTTCATTCATAATAAAAAGATAGTGCCATTCTTTAGGAATATTGCTTTTGTTTCAAATTATGCCTCTAGACTGACATGTATCAATCTACAAAACTGGAGATTTCCACAGACTTTGATAGGTAGGAACTGGGATGGCACACTTTTTTCCCTAGAAAAATTGAGTCATCTTTATTGCAACCTCCATCTCAATGATCCCACATTCCTGGAGCCAGAGGGACATGATCAAGAGTAAGAGCAAGAGTCTGGAATGCAGAAAAACTTAGAAATACTGGCCTATGGCACCTTTCTCCAGATCCCTTTCTCTGTGGGGAATGTACCTACAATTGAATTGTCCTCTACAGTACTAGTATCAAACTCAAATAGACATGGTCATTAAACTATACATAAGAATCCCTGCTAGTGCAAGTTGACTTAGAAAACCATATATTGTCTATGTTCTATTACAGATTTCATTTATTTTGTCAAATATTTTGCAACTACTTTTAATTCTCATTCTAACACATTAAGTATTAGATATCATATTCTGGTGGTTGTTCTCATGTTTAACACCTGTGCTCTCAATTGTGCTCAATCTCTCCCTACTATTTTTTCCAAGTGAAAAAAAAAATATATATATAGTCCTGTCTCAACTTCCAGATTGAACACTTTTAAAGTTTCCTCATTGCAAATTATTTGATTCAGGTTTTTTCAAATATTTCTATTTTCCAATTGCATGTCCTTTTTAAAAGATTTTTTTTTAACATCTTGAATTCCAAATTCTCTTTTTTCCTCTGTCCTTTACCCTTGTGAGAAAGCAAGTTTTTGATATTGGCTATACTTGTGCAAGCATTTAAAATATATTTCCATATTCATCATGTTATTAAAAATCCCCAAAATATATTGATATAGATATTTAGGTATGCTTTGATCTGCATTCAGTCTTCAGGAGGTGGATACCATTTTTCATTTTGAACTCTTCTGAATTGTCTTAGATCATCACATTGCTGAAAATAGCTCAGTCATTCACAGTTGACCACCTTATAATATTGCTCTTACAGTCTACACTGTTCTTGTTCTGCTCACTTCAATTTGCATCAGTTCATGTAAGTCTTTCCATGTTTTTTTTTTTCTGAAAGCATACTGGTCATCATTTTTATGACACAATAATATTCCATCATAATTATATACCACAACTTCTACAGATATTCCTTATTTTTTTTTTTACTTTTTAAATATTTTACATTTCCTCAATTACATTTAAAAACAATTTTAATATTGGTTTTTAAAAATTTTTAGTTCTAAATTCTCTCCCTTCCTCCCTCCCCACTTCTGTGTTGGCAAACAAAATGGGCTCTTAACACTCAGTTCAACCAAGTGCCCTTGAAGAGTTTGGCCTTTGTTTCCTTGATTAGATTGAGGGTCCTTGGTGACCTCCTTGCCTCAGGGGAGAACCTAGTTTACACATGAATTTGAGTGACATGTTTGGAACATCAGAGGCTTTTAGACCATGTGGGTTTAAGTTGCCCCTTTGTGACCATTTTAATTTCCAACAAACTAACAGTGCCCTATCATGAAGCAGCTGGTGGCTCACTGAAGACAGCACTGTGTCTGGAGTCAGGAAGACCTGAGTCACAATCCAGGCTTAAACACTTCCTAGCTGTGGGACACTGGACAAGTCATTTAACCTCTGCCTGACAAAAGTATTTCCAAAAGAAGGAAACAGCAAACTGCTCCAATATCATCCAAGAACTAAAAATGAGGCTCATATTTAATGATAGAGTGTTACTTCAACATGTTTTGAAGTCTTTTATTCACAATCAATGTATGTATTTCAATATTTTTCACATGGCTAAATTGTTGAGAGAGGTTATAACGCAAAAGAGAGGGACAAGCAAGAATCTTTTGCAAATTATGTATTTGCTTTCTACCTTCTACTTTTGTTAAAGTCAGTTTTTAAAACTTTAATTTCAGTAGTTAACTTATATTTCATTTATAAAGTTTCAAAAACTTAAGGAAAAAGCAAATATCATGCTATTCAGGGGTGGGGAAGCAGTGGCTTTGAGGCCATATGTGGCCCTTTAGACCCTCACAGAATCAATCCCCTTAATAACATGATTGGTTCTGTGAAATTTGGATTCAGTCAAAGGGCTTCACTTGAGGACCTAGAAGGCTACGTGTGTCCTCAAGGCTGCAGGTTCCCCAACTCCGTTACCCTAAGTCTCTGTCAATAAAAACTACGGAACTTTATTAAACGTATCCCTTTACCTTAGCAATAGTCTTTCATGTTCCTAATATTTTTTGAATTAGTTATGCCAGTATATTAAAATCTCCTCAGTTCTACACTAGGAGATATAAGCATGGATTCCTGACCTTGCTTTCCCACTTATTACTGTCTTTGTGATCTGGCCCATATTACTTAACCTGCTTGAAAATAAATGCCTCTTTGACAAATAAGGATAATAATACCTTTCTTTCTGATCTCAGAGAAATAATTTAATGAAATAATTTTCATGACTCTATTATAAACTACTAGCCTTTTGTACAAATGCAAGGCATCATCAATACAACTTTTTATTTTGTTATTGATAATAATTATGAAGGATGTCCTTAGAATTTTTTTTCATAAGATGCAGAGCTCCATCTCACTTTAAGGCCAAAGCTGCTTAGATATTGCCCTCTACTTTCATTATATTTTGATGTGCTTTCTTTTCATACTGGCCTTTATAAGGTATGTAAATCCAGTCAGCCATCACTTGTAGAGTTCCCATTTAAATGCCATTATTTTCAGCTACACCAGGCTTCTGAACCTATATTACAGGCTGTGCCTGCCTGTACAGACAAGACGGTTAATGCTGTAAATAACTGAGTTATTTTCTTCCCCTCCAAAGCAGGTTTTTTTTTCCTTCCCCCAATTGTAAACTAATATTGTAAAATTAACTCCTGCCTTATAGAACTCTCCTGACACAATGGATGACACCAAATTGATTTTTATCACACATTTGGGCTTGAATCTCTTCATTTGGAAGTACAAATTAAGTCCAACCTCGAGGATAAGGTCCATTCACTTGCATTTGAGTCACTGGAGGGAAAATGGTAGCTATTGAATCTCTTCTGCTACATCAGAAAACCTTTCTCACACTTATCCTCTTGCTATTTTGCAGTGGAAGACTGTCTTTCTTTGTCCCTCTGTGACTAGAATAGAACATTGAACCAAACAGGCATTCATGAAATATTGTTGCTTGATAAAAATGAGACCATGACAAGAAGGCAGGAGAGGTGCAACCTAGGAAGCAGGAAAATGCAAAAGGGAATTTTTCTAGGAAAGAGTAGGTTGATAGGGAAGGATGATAGTAGGAGAGAGAGAAAGAGAGAGAGAGGGAGAGAGAGAGAGAGAGAGAGAGAGAGAGAGAGAGAGAGAGAGAGAGAGAGAGAGAGAGAGACATAGAGACAGAGACAGACAGAGAGAGTGAGAGAGACAGAGACAAACAGAGAGAGTGAGAGACAGAGAGAGAGAATTATAAGAGATAATTGATTGATACTGCAGTATATATAGTGTGCTAAATAGATTTTGGAAAGCCTTAAGTTCAGGAAATGGAATATAACATATATCTGAGAAACATTAGAGAGGCATGGAGGATTTTTGAGTTATGAAACGGCACAGATTAAGGAAGAAGAAAATTGTAATTTATATTTTTCTGGAACAAATTCAGAGGCAAAAGTACATGTCATGTGAGGAAAAAAAAATCATAAAAAACACTGCTGGAATCAGTAAATGTGCAAAATGATGTACAATGGGTACTTAGAATAATTGAGATCCAATCAAGTGATTCTTCATATAATCCTATGCACCAATAACTGTACTACAGGAGAAAATTTACTTGAATGATATCCTGTTATGGCAAGGAAAAGCGCTGGTCATTAATCTGGTAGTTGAATTCAAGAAGGCTTCTTTTGGCATAGGAAAAAGTTAAAAGATGTCTAGATTAATCCAGAGTACCCACACACTTAAAGCCCAGCTCAGAGTGAATGCCCTTTCCTTTTGTAACATGATCAACATGCAAAAATCAAAATCAAAAACAGAATCACCTTTTAAAATTTGGGACTTTAAAAGTTCTTCATGTTTGACCTATACAAATCCAAGGCTTTGGATTTGAAGCTGTAGTGTTATCACTCAAAGAGACATTTTAATCATAACAACGCTGCAGATCATTATGAGTCCCACATTCCTAGATAAAATTGAATATAATTAAGTCATTTAAAAACAATCAATAAGATTCTAAAGATTTAATATTATTATAATGAATTATGAATAGGAAAATCCAAATTGACCTTATGCTCTGATCATTAGAGTGTTAAGAAAATTCAAGTTAGTACTATGAATAAAAAACACAGAGATGCTGTGTGAAAAATTTTCATTAATAAAAACTAGAAGTCTCTGAATGATTCATATATTTCATTTTCTCCAGAGAATCTTCATGCTTTTCTATCTTCTAAGTGTTTAGCATGTCAACAACCACAGGGGAGAATTTCTGGGAACCTGGGTCATGTTGGTTTAAGATCTGATCCAGACGTCTGTCCTATTTTCTAACATTTCAAGAAAAAGCTTATGTGTAAACAACAATAATAAAAAAAAATTTTGGAGAAAATACACTGTTCCAAATAAATCTCTACAATTTGGTTGATCCTTGTGCTTTCAAGGAAAAACATTGTGGAGTACAGGAAAGAGAATTTTTGGCTAAGTTATAAGAAAATAATTTAAAAGGAAAGTGTATTATTTCCTGGATGGATTTGGAAAGATATGGTGCTAACCATCTATACAAAAAGGTAAAAAAAAATTATATCTGCTTTTAATTTTTGGCATACCCAAAGATATTTTGAATGTACTTATAAGATGAATAAAGGTACCATGCTGTCAAGTAAGGGAAACTTTTTAGGCATTTGAAATATACTGAAAGGGAGAGTGTGGAAATGTGATTCTCATTATGTTAATAGCCCAAATAGAGCCAATGACTGGGGTTTGGGATTAGGGTGAAGATTGAAAAAAGTAAAATCTTTTAAACTGATATTTGTAAGAGGATAGGGGAAAACACCTATATCAGTTATTAAAATGTTATTGTCTGCAGCTTAGATAGAACAACAGATTCTTTGCCATTGTGATAATAATCCATGTATCATTTTTTCATCTATACAATCTTTATATTATTTGGGTTTTTATATGCTATAACTACATTTACTGAGTACCATATGTATTTGGTTCTTAACCATTTTTGTGCTCTGGAACTCAAAATTCTGGTGAGATTTACGGACCCTTCCTCACAATAACATTTTAAATGAATAAATAGGTAAGATTTCAAGGGAAGCCAACTACATTAAAATCCAGTTCTGAAATAACAGGATATGAATCTTTGATTAGCATAGATGATATGTGATGTTCTTAGGTCTCTGGAATTCACATCAAAAAGAGAGCCTGCTATGTAACCATTATACTGTTCCTAAATGCTGGTATAGCTCCCTTACAAGCTCATCATATATCGTTGCCAGGACTAGAGTTCCCTTATCCAAATGAAGAGACAGAAAGACAAAGACAGAAAGAGAGAGAGAGAGAGAGAGAGAGAGAGAGACAGAGAGAGTGAGAGAGACAGAGACAAACAGAGAGAGTGAGAGACAGAGAGAGAGAGAGAGAGGATAGTTGACCAGCAAAACTAAGTAACTTCTAAAATTCTATGATTCTATGTCTCTTTGACTAATGAAAGCTATAAAAACTTCTGTGTGCATTAAAGCTCACACCATTCAAAAAAAAAAAAAGACAGCTCTGTCTGCCCCTATGATTTTCCAAAAGCCTAGAGTTCTAACTTTATATCTTCAGTTCTTTTTTAGCCATCCTGGCTCTTTCAAGGTTTTCATTCATCTAAATTCCATGCAGTTGCTGCTATTAAACCTACGAACAAGTTGAACTCTGTGTCTCTAACTGCCAATAGTTTCTAAAAATATTAAATTAATCAATCAAAATATATTTATTGGCCAACTATTATACTGAGTTTATTATTCCAGTTGTAAAATTCTACTTAAAACTGCTTAAAACATGTGAAAAAGGTTACAGTGTAGATTAGGAAAACACAATTACAGATTTCTCACATTTCAATTTGTTGAGGTTTTGGTACACACTCCTATCAGAGCTATTTTTTGTTTTCTGCCCTTGATTGCATTGAGTTTTTTATTTTTTCCCCAATAAATGTCACCATTTTTTCCTTTGGTAGCATAAGCCTTATCAAGATCTTTTCAGGCACTAATTACAGATAAATCTGAGATAATCAGAACACTATTCTTAAAAAATATTTATGGCAGATCCAAGATGACAGAGTAAAAGCAGGAACATGCTTGAGCTCTCCCTCAAAACCCTCAAAATACCTGTAAAAAATGACTCTAAACAAATTATAGAGCAGTAGAACCCAGAAAAAGACTGAATGAAATAAATTTCCAGCTCAGGATAACCTGAAAGGACAAAAGGAAGGGTGTGTTGCATTGCAGTTTGGGAGAGGAAAGCAGTCCGGCTCAAGAAAAGCAACATAGATCAGGCCCCAGAAAATCCAGAGCAGGGCTCAGGGTATTGAATTACAGGCAGCTATGGTGGTTTCCAGATTTCTCAACCTACAAATGCCAAAGACCACTGAGGACAGTAAGAAAGAACTGTCATACCTGGGTGAGAGAGGAGCTTGGTTTGACACCAGCCCCAGAATAGCCCTGGGGTGTGTCAATGGTGGCCCCAACTGTTTCTTAAGCTCTCAGCCCACAGAAGGTAAAGGGATCAAACAAATGATCAGAAGGATATTATAGGGGTCCTTTTTCTGGCAAGGAGTCAGGATTCTGTTGCTTTGTCCATACTTGGACCTTGGTCACAGATCTGTGTGGCAGTCCTTGGGTAATGAGCAACCCTAGCACAGAAGAGCTTGTGGAAGCAGTGGAGAGGCAACTTTTCCCACAGTTTCAGGGTAGAAAAGAGTGCAAGATGGCCATGGGAAAACAGGGATTCACTTGAGTTCTCCTCCAAATCTCTCCAAACACTTATAAAAATGATTCTAAACAAATTCTAGAGCTACAGAACCCCAAAAATGACAGAGAGAATAAAGTCTCCAGCCCAAGACAGCCTGTATGATCACCTGTACTGGGAGTAGAGCACAGCCCAGTTTGGGACACACTGGAAGAGATCAGGCAAGAGTAGACAGGTCAGAGCAGGACTCAGGACACTGAATCACTGAGCAGTGGAGGTTTACAGACCTCTCAACCCACAAATCCCAAAGACAACTTAGCAGGTAAGTGGGAAAACTGTTGAACTTAGGTGAGAGAAGGGCATGATCTGGCTGCAGCCCTGTGGCAGCAAAGATGGCTGCAGCAGCAGCAGTGGCTGCTTCCAGAGCTCTAGGTCCACAGACAGTGGAGGAAATCAAGCAAATGATCAGAACAGGAGGGCAGGGATTTCTTGTTTTGTCCTGCCTGGATCTGGGTCACAGTCCTGGCTGACAGTCCTTGGGGGAGGAGGAGTGCTGGTGTGGCAGAGTCTATGGTGGCTATGGAGAGGGAGTCCTCCTGGTAGTTACATGGCAGAAAGGAGTGGTTGGACTCACACACCAGTGCACAGGCCTGGAAAGGAGTATCATACCACCTCATAAGAGAAGTAACTGAAAACAGCAGCAAAAAACCCCTGAGGTTTGGGACAGAGCACTCTCCACTCTATAAGCAGTCATACCCTGACAAAAAGCACAAAAGTCAAATGATTGGCTGGGAAAGTGAGCAGGCAGTATAAAAGGACTCAGACTATAGAATCTTAGTTTGATAACAAAGAAAATCAAAACATACAGACAGAACAAGTCATCAAAGTCAAAAAGTTTACATTAAAAGCCCTCAAGAAAAATATGAATTGGTCTCAGGACATGGAAGAGCTCATAAAGGATTTGGAAAAACAAGTAAGAGAAGTAGAAGAAAAACTGGGAAGAGAAATGAGAGATGCAAGAAAATCATGATGAGTCAACAGCTTGATAAAGCAGACCCCAAATATGCAGAATAAAATAACACCTTAAAAATGCACTAACCAAAATGGCAAAAGATGTCAAACAAGCCTATTAGGAGAAGTATGCTTTATAAGGCAGAATAAACCAAATGGAAAGGAGGTCCAAAAGACAACTGAAGAAAATAGCACCTTAAAAATTAGAATGGTGCAAGAGTAAGCAAGTGACTATGAAAAAGCAAGGAATTCTAAAGCAGAACTCAAAGAATGAATAAATGGAAAACAATGTAAAGTGTTTCATTGGAAAAACCACTGACCTGGAGAATAGATCCAGGAGAGATAATTTAAGAATTATTGGAGTACCTAAAAACCATGATGAAAGAAACAGCCTGGACATCATCTTTCAAGAAATTATCAAGGAAAACTGCCCTGATATTCTAGAACAAGAAGGTAAAAGCGAAATTGAAAGAATCCATATATCATCTCTTGAAAAAAGGTGCTAAAAGGAAAACTCCTAGGAATATTGTAGCCAAATTTTAGAAGTCCCAGTTCAAGGAGAAAATATTGCAAGCAGACAGAAAGTTACTACTTGAGTATTGTGGAAACATAATCAGGTTAACACAAAATTTAGCAGCTTCTTTACTAAGGAATCAAAGGACTTGGAATGTGATATTCTGGATGTCAAAGGAGCTAGGATTAAAACCAACAATCATGTACTCACCAAAACTGAGTATAAGACTTCAGGGCAAAATAAGTACCTTCAGTGAAATAGAGGACTTTCAATGGTTCTCTATGACAAAACAGAGCTCAATAGTAAATTTGACTTTCAAATGCAAGAATCAAGAGAAGCATGAAAATGTAAACAGGAAAGAGATATCACAAAGGATTTACTAAAGTTGTACTTTTTACATTTCTAAATGGAAAGATGTTATTTGTAACTCATGAGACCTTTCTTAGTATTAGGGTAGTTAAATATAATATGTGTGTGTGTGTGTGTGTGTGTGTGTGTGTGTATGTATATGTATATATGTGTGCATGCAGGTATATGTGTATATATGCATGTATATATGTATGTGTGTATGTACGTGTGTGTGTATATATGTGTGTGTGTGTGTGTATCTATATATATATATATATATATGTGGAGAGAGAGAGAGAGAGAGAGAGAGAGAGAGCACAGGTTGAGTTAAATATGAAGGCCAATATCTAAAAAATAAAATTAAGAGGCGAGAGATGAATATATTGGGAGTAGGAGAAAGGGAGAGATAGAATGGGGTAAATTATCTATCATAAAAGTGGCAAGAATAAGCTGTTATATTGGAAAGGATGAAAGGGTAAGTGAAAGGGAATTAGTTGAACCATGCTCTCAATGTATTTGGCTTAAGGAGGGAATAACCTACACATTCAATTGGATATTTTACCCTACAGGAAAGTATGAGGGAAGCGGATAACAGGGGGAGATCATAAAAGGTAAGGCAGATTGGGGGAGGGGGTAGGCAAAAGCAAACACTTTTGAAAAAGGACAGGGTCAAAGGAGAAAACTGAAAAATGGTGGACAGGATAGAATGGAAGGAAATATAGTCTTTTACAACATGATTATTATGGAAGCGTTTTGCATAATGATACATGTTGAATTTCTCACCTATGTTGAATTGTTTGCCTTCTCAAGGAGGGTGAAGGGGGGAAGGAGGGAGAGGATTTGTAACTCAACATTCTAAAAACAAATGTTCAAAAAAAAGTATTTTGTACATGAAACTGGGAAATAAAATGTACAGACAATGGTTATAGAAATATGTCTTGCCCTATGAGAAAGCAAGGGGAAACAGGATAAGGTGGGGTTGGGTTACAGAAAGCAGGGCAGACTGAGGAAAGGGTCAATCAGAATATATGCCACCTTGGGGTGGGGGAGGGTAGAAATTGGGAGAAATTTTGTACCTCAAAATCTTGTAGAAATCAATGTTGAAAACTAAAAATATTAAATAAAAAAGAACAATTTATAGTGGAGCAAATGGAAGCTAATGTGTCTATGAGAAAGCAAAAAATTATAAAATAAAACAAAAAGAATGAAAAAAAAAGAAGACAATGTGAAATATCTTATTTCAAAAAAAAACTAACCTGTAAATGGATCTAGGAGATATCATTTTAAAATTATTGGACTCCCCAAAACACATGATCAAAGGAAAAAAAAAAACAGCCTAGATATCATCTTTCAAGAAATTATCAAGGAAAGCTGTCTTCATATTCTAGAAATAGAGGATAAATAGAAATGGAAAGAATCCACTTATTGCCTCCTAAAAGAAATCTCAAAATGAAAAATCCTAGGACTATTATAACCCAATTCCAGAGTTCCCAGATGAATGAGAAAATATTGTAAGTAAGCAGAAAGAAACAATTTAAGTATTTTGGAAAGACAACCAGGATAACAGAAGATTTAGCAGTTTCTACCTTAAGGGATAGAAGGGCTAAGAATATATTCTGAGGTGGAAGGAGCTAGGATTAAAACCAAGAATCACCTACCCAGAAAACCTGAGTAAAAACCTCCAGTAGAAAAAATAAAGTTATTCAATTAAATAAAGGATTTTCAAGTATTCTTGATAAAAAGACTAGAGCCAAACAAAAATTTTGACTTTCAAATACAAGTCTCAAGAGAACTGTCCGAGGATAAACAGGAAAAAAGAAATAATAAGGGAGTTTTTACAATTGAACTGTTTATATTCCTACATGTAAAGATGAAATTTGTAATTCATGAGACCCTTCTAAATATTAGGATAGTTGAAGAGCATATATATATATGTGTGTGTGTGTGTGTGTGTGTGTGTGTGTGTGTGTATGTGTGTATGTGTGTGTATACACACACATATACATATATATTTGTGTATGTATATATGTATATATGTTTCTGTGTATGTATATATGTTTGTGTGTATGTACATATATATGTTTGTGTATATATACATGTATAGCTGTGTAATACATGCAGACACACACATACATGCATACACATGTATACATACATTTGTATGTGTATATATGTAAGTCTGCACATTCATATATGCACATATATGCATAGGTTTATATTCATACATGCATCCATAAACACATACATACATACACATATACATACAATGTACAGGATAAGTTGAATCATAATGGATGATATATAAAAAATAAAATTAAGGAGTGAGCAAGGAATGTACTGGGAGAAAGGGAATGGAAGAGGTAGAATGGGCTAAATTATCTCACATAAATGAGGCAAGAAAAACTTTTACAATGGAGGGGAAGAAAATGTGGAACTCAAAGTTTTAAAAACAAATGCTTAAAATATTTTTTACATTTAACTGGGAAATAAGATATACAGACAATTGAGTGTAGAAATCTATACTGACTTACAGGAAAATAGAAGGGGAAAGGGATAAGAGAAGGGGGTGGTGATAGAAAGGAGGGCAGACTAGGAGAAGGGATAATCAGAATGCACATGACATTGTTATTGGGGGGAGGGGAGAGATGGGGAAAAATTTGCAACTCAAAATCTTGTGGAAGTGAATGTTGATAACTAAAAATAACTGAATAAATAAATAAGTATATGCCTCTTCCCTGCCTCCAACATTTCTGCAGAACCTATAAAACCTTAAATATCAACCTGAATAAAAGTAACTACTAAAATTGAAAGCAAATTTTAAAAAATGTTCTGTAGAAATCATTTATTTAAAATCATCTAAATAATTGGAAAGACATCAGGTTTTCATGGGTACTAAATGAATTTACTTATTCACTGCCATACCAATCAAACTACCAAATATTATTTATATGTCTATAGCTAGAAAAAATAATAAAATTAATCTGAAAGAAAAAAGTTCAAAATAAAAAAAAAGAATTAATGATAAGTAATGAAAATCATGATGGCGTAGGCATAACATATTTTAAATTGTATTACAAAGCAGCAATCATCAAAACTTTGTTATGGAACAATAGTATTCCATTATATTTCTATACCACCCCTTGTTCAGCCATTCCCCAATTGATGGGCATTGCTTCAATGTCCAATTCTTGGCCACCACAAAAAGAACGGATATAAATATTTTTGAACCTGTGGGTCCTTTTCCCATTTTTATGATTTCTGTGATACAGACCAGAAGTGGTATTGCTGGCTCAAAGGATATACATGTTTTTGTAACCCTTTGCACATAGTTCCAAATTGCTCTCCACAGTGGTCGGATCAGTTCACAACTCTACCAAAAATGCATTAGTGTTCCAATTTTCCCACATCTTCTCTAGAATTTATCATTTTCTTGTTTTCTCATGTTGACCAATCTATTAGGTGGGATGTAGTACCTCAGAATTGTTTTGATTAGCGTTTCTCTAATCAATAGCGATTTAGAGCTTTTTTCATAAGACTATAGATAGCTTTAATTACTTCATCTGAAAATTGCCTTTTCATATCATCTATCAATTGGGGAATTATTTGTGTTCTTATAAGTTTGACACAGCTCTCTCTGTCTTTCTGTCTCTGTCTCTCTCTCTCCCTCTCTGTCTCTCTGTCTTTTTGAAATGCAGCCTTTATCAGAGACATTGGCTATAAAAATTGTTTCCCTTCTTTCTTCTTCCCTTCTAATCTTGGTTGCATTGGCTTTGTTTGGATCAGTACACTCTTTGATTTTTCTAATAGTACACTCAAGGATTTGCATAAATATTAATGAATTTTGTAGAAATGTCACATGAAATTAGGTATCCAATTAAAGAAGAAATGTTAAACTGAATATTAATTCTTCCTCTGTTGTACTTCAGGTTTTTTTAGTGAAAAGTATTTTATTGATATTTTGATTTTTAAAATACATTTATTACATTTCCAAATGTTTCCCTTCAGTTTCCCCTCCCAAGGAGCTATTGAAACACAAAACAAAGATTTTTAAAAAATAAAACTTAAAACAAAAAAAATTAACGAATCTAATCAATCCACCAAAAAATTGATAAATTCATGCAATATCCCATCACTATAGAATTTTCAATCTTTTAAAGGATTTGGGGTTGAGGAATGTGTCCACTCATTTCCCTCCTTCGGGGCCATACTTTTTCTTTGAAATTTTGCAACATAAATTTTCAACAATTTCATGGTTTCTAGTCACATATTTGTAATGTTGTATATTGTTTGCTTTGCCCTGCTCCCTTTACTTTGAATTCATTCCATTGTGACTGTGTACCACAATTTGCATATCCTTTCTTTTTTATTTTATTTTTTTTTATTTTGGACAAATAGTAAAACATATATACATAATAAGAGAAGAAAGAGAAACATTATAAACTTAAATATAAAGAAAAAATGCAATGTGCACAACAGAACATGGGATAGGATTCAAAACATATAGCAATAGCTTCCCATGTGAAAAAAGCTATATATTCAATACTGTGTGTTAAGTTGAAAGCTGTCCATTTTTTCTTTGCTTCCTTATAGGTTTTCTTTTTTTCTCTGCTGTAGGTGTTTTACTTTGTTTTTCTCCCCTCCACTTGCATCCCACTGCGCACTGCTCTAAGGTGACAATTGAACATTGAAATATTTTTCATGTTTTTCTTGGAGGCTTTTGTTGTAGATTCTTTGCTTTCTTGACTTCTTCTGTCTGTATGTTTTGGTCTCCTTTGTCACCAAAGAAAGATTCCAAAGTCTGAGACTGAATCTGGGTGTATTTTCACTGCCTGGCCATATTCCCAGTAAACTAACTTTACCCTTGAGTTTTTCAGCAGGGTATGACTGCTTGTAGACTAAAGAGTTCTATGTTCCAAGCCTGAGTGGATGTGCTGCCACACCAGCACTCCTCCTTGCCCAAGAACCCCCACCCCAGACTGAACTTAGATCTTCAGCAGGCTCTGCACTCCTGCTCTGATCTGCCACTTAATTCCTCCCACCAGGTGGGCCTGGGGCCGGAAGCAACTGCAGGTGTACTTCTGTAGCTGCTTCACCTCCGCTGCCCCCGGGGGCAGTAGCCGAACCGCAAACTCCTTCCACTTCTGCAGCTTTTCCCATTAACCTTCTCTGTTGTCTTTGGCGTTTGTGGGTTGAGAAGACTGGTAACTGCTGCAGCTCACTAATCTAGCATGCTAGGGCATGCTCCACCCCGCTCCTGGTCTGGTTGGTCCTCGCTGCTCAGGCTGGTCTCTGCTCCACTCAGCTCTGCTCTGCTCCCAGCTCTGTGCAGGGTAGACCTCCCCCAGAGACCATCCAGGCTATCCTGGGCTGGAGCCCTGCATCCCTCTGCTGTTTTGTGGGTTCTGCAGTTCTAGAGTTGGTTCAGAGCCATTTTTTATAGGTTTTTGGAGGGAATCGGCAGGGAGCTCATGCTAGTCCCTGCTTTCCAGGCGCATATATCTGATAATTTCTTTAAAGATGATACCTAGTCTCCTTTTTTGATCATTGTTTTCAGATAATCTAAGAATTTTTAAATTTTCTCTGCTGGATCTATTCTCCTGGTCACTGGTTTTTACAATAAGATATTTTCTATTGTCTTCCATTTTTTCCTTCCTTTCGTTCTGTTTTATAGTATCTTGATTTCTCATAAAGTCACTAGGTTCTACTTACTCCAATCTAATTTTTAAGGTGGTATATTCTTCAGTGGTCTTTTGGATCTCCTTTCCCCTTTGGCTAATTTTGAGTTTTAAGGCATTCTTCTCCTTATTGGCTTATTGGAGCTCTTTTGCAATTTGGGTTAGTCTATTTTTAAAGTGTTATTTTCTTCAGTATTTTTGGGTTCTGCTTTAACAAATCATTGACTTATTTTTAATGGTTTGCATGACTCTCATTTCTCTTCCCAATTTCTCTCTATTTCTCTTATTTGCTTTTCCAAATCCTTTTTAATGTCTTTCATTGCCTCAGACCAGTTCATATTTTTCTATTTTTCTTGGAGGCTTTTGATGGAGGGTCTTTCTCTTTGTTGACTTCTGACTGTGTATTTTCATCTTCTTTGTCACCAAAAAAATGATTCTAGAGTCTGAGTCTGCATCCTTTTTTGCTGCCTGGCCATATTCCCAGCCAACTACTTGACCTTTGAGATTTTTGTCATGGTGTGACTGCTTGTAGAGAAGAGAGTGCCTTGCCCAAGCTATAGGGGTTGAACAATTTTTTTTTCATAGCTACTTCTACTCCACTGTCACCTCAAGCTCTGCCACAGCAGTGCTCCTCCTCCCCCAAGAACTACCAACCAGGATTGAGACCTAGATCCAAGCAGGGCAAGCCCTGCACTCCCACTCTGGTGTGCCACTTAATTTCTCCCACTGTGTGAGATAGGGACTTGGGAAGCAGATGCTGCTGGACCTCCACCACCACACCCCCTCCACCACTCGCAGGGCTGGGGCTGGACTGCTCTCTAACCTAATCTAGCAGTTTACCCATTATCCTGCTCTGTGGTCTTTCGTGTTTGTGGGTTGAGAAGTCTGGTAACTGCCATAGCTCAATGATTCATGGCCAGAAGGTCTGCTGTGGTCGACTACCAGTCTGGTCTATCCTGGTTTGGCTAATGCTGGGCTGCACTTCACTCCCAGTACCATGAGATAGACCCTTCCCAGTGACCATCCAGGTCATCCTGGGCTAGAGAGCTGTTTCCCTCTGTTATTTTGTGGATTCTGCAGCTCTAGAATTTGTTCAGAGACATTTTTACAGGTTTTTGGAGGGATTTGGGGAGAGCTTAAGCAAATCCCTGCTTTCCAACTGCCATCAACCCCCAACAGTTCAGCTTTAACTTATTAATTTAAAATTTCTCTTTCCTGTTAATTTTTTCATACTTCTCTTGATTCTTGTGTTTGAAAGTCAATTTTTCTATTCACCACTGGTCTTTTTATAAAGAATATTGAAAGCCCTCCATTTCATTGAAAATCCATATTTTTGCCCTAAAATATTGTATTCACTTTTGTTAGGTAGGTTATTCTTGATTTTAATCCTAGCTCCTTTGACCTCTGGATAATCCTATTCAAAGCCCTTTGATCCTTTAGTGTAGAAGCTGCTAGAATTTGTGTTATCCTGATTGTGTTTCCTCAATATTCAATTTTTTCTTTCTGGCTGCTTGCAATATTTTCTCCTTGACCTGGGATCTCTGGAATTTGGCTGCAATATTCCTAACAGTTGTCCTTTGGGGATATTTTTCAAGACGTGATCAGTGTATTCTTTCAATTTCTATTTTACCCTATGATTCTAGGATATCAGTGAAGTTTTCCTTGATAATTTCTTTAAAGATGATGTCTAGGCTTTTTTTTTTATCACGGCTTTCAGGTAGTTTAATAATTCTTAAATTACCTCTCCTGGATCTAGTTTCTAAGTCATTGTCTTTTCCAATGTGATATTTCACATTGTCCTCCATTTTTTATTCTTTTAGTTCTGTCTTTAACTTCTTGGTTTCTCATAAAGTCAGTAGCTTACACTTGCTCCACTCTAATTTTTTTTTTAAATGCAATTTATTTATTTAACATATTTGGTTTTCATCCACTCTAATTTTAAGGCATTATTTTCCTCAGTGATCCTTTGAACCTTTTTTTTTCTATTTGGCTTATTCTGCTTTATAAGGCATGCTTCTTCTAATTGGCTTTCTGGACCTCTTCTGTCATTTGGAATAGTCTATTTTTACAGTGTTATTTTCTTCTGTAATTTTGGGGGTCTCTTTTAGCAAATTTTTGACTCATTTTTTATGATATTCTTGCATCTCTCATTTCTCTTCCCAATTTTTCCTCTACTTCTCTTACTTAACTTTCAAATCTTTTTTGAGCTCTTCCATGTCCTGGAGAATTCATATTTTTCTTGGAGGCTGTTGACATAGGATCTTTGACTTTGTTGAGTTCTTCTGGCTATATGTTTTCATTTTCTTTGTCACCAAAGTAAGATTCATTGTCTGAGTCCTTTTATGCTTACTGCTCATTTTCCCAGCCAGTTACTAGTCTTTTGAGCCCTTTGTCATGGTATAACTGTTTCCAGAGTGGAGAATGCTCTGTCCCAAGCTTCAGGGGTTTTGTGCTGCTGTTTTCAGAACTACTTTTCTTCTGAGGTTGTATGATACTCTTCTCCTTGCCTGTGCTCTGGTCTGTGAGTCCAAGCATTCCTTTCTGCCATTTAACTACCAGGAGGACTCCCTCTCCATATCCACCACAGGCTCTGCCACACCAGCACTCCTCCTCCCCCAAACACTGCCAACCAATACTGTTACCCAGATCCAAGTAGACCAATGCAAGAGAATGCTGCCTCAGTGCCAGCTAAGAGATCTCTGTACTCCCATTCTGATCAGCCACCTGATTTCATCCAGTGTCTGCAGGCCCGAAGCTCTGGAAGCAGGTGCCACAGCTGTTGCTGCCTCCACTCCTGCAGCTACCTCCACCACCCTGGCTGGAGTACCACAGCCACCTATTCCACCCTAGAGCATGGGGCTGGACCATGCCCCTCTGTCACCCAGATCCAACAGTTTTCCCACTGACCTGCTACCTTGTCGTTGGTGTTTGTAGGTTTAGAAATCTGGAAAATCCCACAGCTGTGAGTGATTAAGTGCACTGTGACCTCCTCTGCCCATTCTGCTCAGGCCACTTCTGTCCTGGCATGGCCCATGCTGAGCTGCACTCTGCTCTCAGGATGGTGAGATAGATCCTTCCTGATGATCATCCAGATTGTCTTGGGCTGGAACCTTATTTCACTCTGTCATTTTGTGGGTTCTGTAGCTCTAGAATTTGTTTAGAGATAATTTTAAAGGATTTTGGAGGGATTTGCAAGAGAACTCAAGTTAGTCCCTGTTTTCATGCCACCATCTTGGTGCTCTTCTCCCTCCCTTCTTTCCCTCTACTACAATATGTTTTGTGCCTCTTCATGTGATATTATTTCCGCTTTCCTACCTCCTCCTTATCTCCTCCCAGAACCATCCCTTTATATCTCTTAATTATATTTTTATCATTATGTCGGTTATTTTATACTGATATCCACATTCTATGAATATCCCTTTCAATCATCATATTGTCATAGTGAGTATACTATTATCAAGATTGACATAGATAGATAGATAGATAGATAGATAGATAGATAAAGCATATATAAAACAAAATAAATCCTATGTAAGGATGTTATTAATTAACCTTGTTGATTAACTAGGGAGTTCTCACACCATTTACCTTTTTATGTCTCTCTTGAGTTTTGTATTTGGAGATCAAATTTTCCATTGAACTCTGCTCCTTCCAGGACAGAAGGTTAGGAATTCCCTTATTTCATTGAAAATCCATCTCCTTCCCTGAAAAATTATGCTCAATTTTGTTCAGTAGTTGATTCTTGGTTGTATTCCCAGCTCCTTTGCCTTTAGGAATATCATATTCCAGTTTCACCTGTCATTTAAGGTAGAAGGTGAAAGATCTTGTGTTATCCTGACTGTAGTTCCATGATATTTGAATTGTTTCTTTCTACCTGGTTGCAGGATTTCCTCCTTGATCTGGTAGTTCTGCAATTTAGCTATAATATTTCTTGGAGTTTTCTTTTTGGGATCTTTTTCAGGGGGTGATCCACGGATTCTTTTGATGACAATTTTACCCTCTGGTTCTAGGACCTCTGAGCAATTTTCCTTAAGGATTTCATGGAAGATACTGTCCAAGCTCTTTTTTTTCATCATAGCTTTCAGGTGGACTAAAAATTCTTAGGTTATCTCTCCTGGATCTACTTTCCAGGTGGGTTGTTTTTCCAATCAGATATTTGACATTTTCTTCTTTTTTTTTTATTTTTTAGATATTGTTTGACTGATTCTTGATGTCTCATAGAGTCATTAGCTTCTACTTGCCCAATTCTAATTTTTAATGTTTTGTTTTCTTCCTTTATCTTTCTCTCTCCTTTTGCATTTTGTTGATTTTACTTTTCAATGAGACATTTTCTTCAATTATATTCTGATTTTCCTTAACCAATTCCCTATTTTACCTTGTAAAGATTTGTTTTCCTTCTTGAATTTTTTTTTCCATTTTTTCTTTTACCTAACTAATTTGGTTTTTAAAGTCCTCCTTGAATTCTTATAGGAATGCTTTTTGGTCTGGAGACCAGCTCACCTTCCCTTTTGAGGTTTCAGATGTCAGTGAAATGTCCATGCTGTCCTCTTCTAAATTGATAATTTGATCTTCCCTGTCTCCATAATATGAATCAATCATCTTTGAAAGCTTCTTGTTATTCTTTTTCATGGTGTATTCCACCCCCCCCCCCCCGCCCCCTGGTTTCTGAAGTGGATCTCTGCTTCTGGTGCTCAGGGGGATTTTTCCCAAGTTTCTTGTGTTGGGATCAAGCTTCACGAGCTATGGTTTCTGGATTTCGAGAGGTGAGGGACAGGGGTTGTCTGCCTGATGGAGGTCTCTTCTTCCCTAGGACTGTTATCCAGAACAGGTGGTCTCAGCTCTTGTCTGTGTTGTTGTCTGCCATTTACCCTGGCTGTTCAAAGACAAGTCTGGTGTCCTGGCATTGACATTAGTTAGCTTCACCCCCTGTGGCTCAGTTACACTTTTGTTTTGCTGAGGTGAGGACTGCTGGGAAACCTCTCTTCCTGCAATGGTCTCCTTCTGCCACCACAGGAAGGGCCCTCTCTGCCACTTCTCTCACTACTGAGGCCCCCTCTCTGGATCCTCTGTTTCTCCTGAGGTTCTATTCTGCAGGTTTATTCAAGGGAGGGATATAAGTCATTTTTCCGAGCCATCATGGCTCCCAGAAGTTCAGGAATGCAAGTTTCAAACCTTTAGCTTGTGGGTTGGAGGTCTCCAGGCTAGCTTCTCTCATGGCTACAGGCTCTGTGCTCCAACAGACTCCAGTCCTGGACTGGGAAGCCTGGGGCTCAATCACGGCCATATCCAGTACTTCCACCCTGGGACTGTTCCTGCTCTAGCATTTTGCTCATCCAGCGACCTCCCAGTCTGGCATGCTGGCTGTATTCCTGTGCTATTCCTAGTTGCTTTGGACTGGTGCCAATCTGCCTGACACACCTACCACTCTCAGTCTACTAGTGGCTTCTAACTCTCTCAAATCTTCTCAGATTCACTTTTTTAGACGTATCTGAAAGAATTTGTGAGAGAGCTCTGGTAGTTCCTTCTTTCAACAGTGCCGTCATGGCTCTGCCCCCAGGTGGGTGTTATAAAATGGAGATAATCCCCCGACCAGACATTGTTAATAATATCAGTGGTGTTAAAACACAATAATGACTTTTCAACAGTCCTAGGTGTGGTAAAACTAAATTCCTGATGATGAAAGTCATTGAGGTGGTTGGTTATAAGGTCCTTTATGACAAATCAGTGATCAGGACCAGGAAGTATGTGATATTCACAAATGAGTATATGGAGATGTTAAATGTTTTTCCCTGTGCATAATGACTTCCATATATGTGAGAATTTCCATGCCACTCAGTGGTGCTTCCTTGAAAGTTGTGTTACGTATTGAGCATGGATTGTGCATAGGACAGGTGAAATTGTTCTGCTGTCTTGGGGGAGTCGAATTTTTCCACCCCCATCCCAAAAATCAGTTGTATCTACTTCCTTGCTCAAGGTGGAGCCTGGGGTCCACGTGGCAACAAGCATGCAGGACAGTATCAGTATAACTAAAAGGTACTTTATTCATGCAAAAATACATGGATTAGTGGAAAAACATTCCAAGTGTCTTCATCAGGATAGCAAACTAGTACAGTATTATTTTCCCCTCCAGCAATAATTTCAGCAGCCTTCGGTCTCTCTGTGGGCTTAGTTTTTACCCAAACTTTAGATCCAACTTTCATATTCGTAGAGCAAGAACTGCGGGTCTGGGAAAAGAATGATTTAGACTCTGGCATCTTCTCTCAATCAACACTTACAAAGTTGATAATAACTAGCTATTCAACTCACTTCCCTTCAAATGTCTGGTATGGCCCTTGGCCAGAGTTATGAAGGATTATCTGTATCTCTCCCACGTAACTGGGGTCATTGACTCCCCCTGGCACTTGTATACCTAGTGCAGTCAGACTGGACCAGGTAAGGATTTGACCATAATAGTTAAAATTATTTTAACTCCTAACCCAGTTCAGCAAACCTCAGTTCACTGGGGGTCAATCCATAAATCCTCTGTAGTGTACAAATTATATCCTGCTGATTCAGCAGTCTCCCTACAGGGCTCAACTGCCCACGGGTCATTTTCCCATCATTTTATAGTTCCAGTGGTACTAGCTTGTGCCCGGACTTGTAGATTGGGAGTCATCATTCTGGATAACGGAATCCCATTCCTGAAAGGCTGACTGTTTAGTTATTGAAGGGCCTCAAAGAGATTATCTTTCCAATTTTGATAGCTATTATTTCCCAGCTTTTTAAATTTTTCTTTTAGGAGTCCATTCATTCTTTCTATATGGCCTGCTGCTTGTGGGTAGTAGGGGATATGATATATCCATTCAATGTTGTGCTGCTGGCAATACGAGTCTGGTTCCTTTCCCTTGAAATGTGAACCATTGTCACCTTGGATTTCCATAGGGGGTCCATAGTATAAAGTAATGATATCCAATGTCCTAAAAGTGTTCTGTTGTTTGGCCTGTTTATAGCGACAAACTATTAGGACCCCCGAGTAAATATCTACACTGGTACACATGTACCAACAACTTTTGTTCATAGGAGGAGGGCCAATATAATCAATTTGCCATATCTGAGCTGGCACGGTGCTGTGTCCCAGTTCTCCTGTTATTTTTCGGGGGACAGGTTTTTGTTTAAACAATTGGCACAGTTCGCATTTGTCTATTCTTTGCCTCAGTAAGTAGATGGGGACAGATATCCCTCTATCTAGAGCCTACCTGTTTGTGGCCTGAGTTATGCAGATATGCAGTTATGCAGAGCCACTATGCTAATGCTTCCTCCTCCCAGCTTGATTGAACAGCCTTATCCTCATCTGCTTGCACCTGCACGATTTTTGCTAGGCCATCTACATAAGCATTGTACTCATGTTCCAGAGTGTCCACAGAGGTATGTGCATCTACATGAAAAACTGAGATGTTAGTATGTCAAGCCAAATCCCAAATATCAATCCACATTTCCTTTCTCCAAAACTTTCTACCATCAATTTCACAATTTTTCAATTGCCATATGGGCCTCCAGGTAGTGAAGACATTGGCTGGTGCCCAGGAATCAGTAAAAAGGTGGCATTGCCCTCCCCTCTTGAGTTTGAGGGGTTGATGGATGGCTACCAATTCAGCCCATTGGCTACTACCCCCTTTTCCCGTCGTTTCCAAAGGAACTTTAGTAGTGTGGTTGGGTGCTATGACCTTCCAGTGCCTTAACTGTCCCAAATATTTAGTGGTCCTATCAGTGAATCAGGTATGTTTCTTTTGTTCAGGATTCAAGGAATCATACCCTTGATTCAAAGTTATAGGGGAAACAGCTTTTTGCATGGGGGGGACTGGCCACACTATTGCCAGAAACCATTTCTGATGCTTTCTCATGTAAGACAGATACTCCTGATTTTTCCTGGTTTAACTCTATTCTGTATATACCACTTCCATTTTATAATAGTAGTTTCTTGGGTGTGCCCAATTTTATGGGATGCATGGTTCCCCATTATCCAACTCATAATGGGTATGAGGGGCCTTAATATTACTTCATGATTTATAGTCAAGTGCTTGGCCTAGTGTAGCTAGCAATTGTTGCTCAAAGGGAGTATCATTTTCTCTGGCAGAGGGAAGTTTTCGGGACCAAAACCTGAGAGGGACATTTTTCCTTGTTGTTTTTGCCATAAGCTCCAATTTGAATAATGATCTTGAACAGATACCTGCTATTCTACAGGCCCCAATTGCATAGGCCATGGATCTGAGGCCATCTGTATGGCAGCTTTGGCCTCTTCAAATGCTTTCCTTTTTTTTCTCCCCAGGAAAATTCATATTTTTTTCTTAGTAACCCGATACAAAGGCTGTAATGTTTGTCCCAAGTGTGGTATGTGATTCCTCCAATAACCAAACAATCCAATAAACTTTTGAGCCTCTTTCTTGTTAGAGGGAGCTACAAAGTCTAAGATTTTCTGTCTAGCCTTCGGGAGTATTTCCCTATGTCCCTTGTTCCAAAATATTCCTAGGAATTTCACAGACTGAGAGGGCCCCTGTATCCTAGCAGGATTTATCTCCCATCCTTTTTTTTTTTTTAAATATCCTCTTGGTTTTTGTAATCCATCTTCTACAACAGTCAGAGTATCTCCCTGTATCACAATATCATCAATGTAGTGAGTTATTTGGACATTTAGTAAATGGATCTCATCCAGATGTTCTACCACAATTCTATGACAAATAGTAGGGCTGTGAATATATCCTTGCAGTAAACAAGTAAAGATATATTGTCTACCCTGCCAACTAAAAGCAAATTGGTCCCACTGGGAGGGGTCAATTGGAATAGTGAAGAAGGCATTAGCCAAGTCTACTACTGCAAACCACTGCCCAGAATAAGTTTGTATTCTTTCTATCGGAGTGATAGTGTCTGGTACTGCAGCAAAAAGGGGCGGGAGGTCATCTTATTCAAATATCTATAATCTACTGTCATTCTCCAAGAGCCATCAGGTTTTCCTACTGGCCATATAGGGTTATTCGATTGAGTGGTAGTAGGTATCAACACTCCTGCCTCTACATATTCTTTTGTGGCTGCTGAAATTTCCTCCTGACCCCCTAGGATCCGATATTGTTTTATCACAAAAGTTTGAGAAGGGGTAGGCAACATAACTGGGGGCATAAGGACTTTTCCTACTAATACTGTTTTAATGTCAAATTTTCTTACAGCAAACTGGTACTTCCCATCTGTTAAATAAAGAGTCATTCCCCTCAATATATCTATGCCAATTATGTATGCAGGGATAGGCACTATTAGCACTGAATATTCCCTTTTTGGAAGTTGCCCAATTTTTGTCATTACCTTAACTTGTCTAGCACTTATCTCTTTGCCACATAGTCCAGTTATAGTAATAGGAATTCCATCCCTGAATTTAGAGGGTTTTCCATATATCAGTGTGGCCTCTGCCCCCATGTCTGTCAAGGATTTAGCAATTGTAATAGAGCCATTTTTCCGATAAATTGTTATACCAATATGAGGGCAATAATCACATTAGGAAACCTCTAACATGGAGGCTTGGCACTATCCTATTCTCCCTTCAGGTGGTCCAGGGAAAGATACAATGTAGGGGGAGCAGTAGGGGTAATTTTAACCTCCCTTGTTTTCTTGCTTTCTCTTGTTTTCTGTTTATACATTTGGTACAGCTCTGTAGTGGGTATCCCAACAATATTTTCCCTACCCACTCCTGCTTTTAAAAGAGCAGTGAGCAATTCCTTCCTAGACATTCTGTTCTGATTATTCCCAGGCTTGGTTTGAGTCTCACTTCAGGGTCCATTCCACTTATGCTCTGTATCCCAGTCTCCTAAGACCCCTAGTTGAGATATTTTGTCTAGTACCATGGCTAATGGACTTCCAGCTTCCCTGAGCAACAATGGTGGGCAGAGCTGTTTTCACAATAAGGTTCTTATGGGGAGTGGCCACAGTATGTATCTGCTTCCCCAATCATGATAGCTGTTTTCATCACCTCCTCTTTTAACTTCTGTATCCCATCTTGTAAAGAATGTCAAAGCCTGTCTCCTCATGGCCACATAGAGTCTGAGGGATACTGCTTATTACAGCCTTGGTCACAAAGGCCAAAAAAGTAGTATTTACTCAGAGCTGATTAGGGGCAATCCCTTGGTTATGTTCTCTAAAGGCTTGCTGTGCAAAGGGGTTACTACTTATTCCTACAAACTTAATACAGTCCTTAGAAGCAAGACAAATCTCCCCAGCCCCTGCATCACTAATGCACACCACCCATGAAATAGGTGGCTCCCCTGGTTTTTGGGTAATTCTAGCAGTGATATCAGTAGTTTCCTGCTGGGTAAAATCCTCTGTAGCTTCCTAAAACACTTGCCACCCATTTTGATTATTCTCCTGCCCTCTCCGGGAAATGGGGCAAGCCCCAAATTCTCCCGGATACTTTTGTTCCTGGTCCTTTCAAGTCTCCTCCTCTGATTCCCGCTCATCAGTTTCATCCCAAACGTCTCTGTCCCAACTATCTGGGTCCCAATCTGCCCCCACTTCAGCAATTATACCACACACTTTCCTTTCATTAACTTTTCCTCTTCTCTTTTTATATTTATATTTTGTCATACAAACGGCTGCCTTCTCAGCAACTCCTTGGTAATTTCGTACCTGGTCTCCAAGGATTAAATTCGGGTATTGCAACATTGACATATTCCTCTGAAGCTCCACCAGATCCCTTTCCAGGACCACTTTTTCTTCCATAGCTTTCTCCTTCTGGTCATGCATTTTACAGTATGCACATAGCAATACCCACCCTCTCCTACAGAACCCAGACAGTTCTTTCGCTTTCTCTATACGTACACTTTGCAAGCACTTAGTGACATGCAAAGGTTCTGCAGTTTTAAGTTGGCTGCTCCAATATTCGCATGAACTGGTGCCATTAGCCCACTCTCTTGCCACAGGGGAGTAGGGAAATTCCTCCCAAACAGGAATGTCTAATTTGACTGCCTTAGGGGTAGCTTTCTTTAGGAATGGCATACTGCACCATGAATCCTGTTTGTGATGCCAATTTTGTGCAATTAAGCTTGGTTAGGTTAGGATTCATGCCTGCAATAAGACACACTCCCAACAGAATAATGCTTTTATTAAAAGACGGGGAATGCTCCATTGGATTTACAACAGCAATAACTAACAATTCCTAATAACACAGCTAACACAGCAAAAGTTGCATGGATGTATACAACAACAGAAAGCGTCAACAATTTGGGGGAAGTGCCAAGACCTGAGTTTTCAAGCTGGGGAATCCTGGGTTACAGCTATCAGAGTCCCAAATGGGAAGATCCCAGGAAGAGGATCCTCTCCATGGGTGAGATTCCAATGCAACTAACTCACATGGAGGCTTACATAGGGCTTTGAACAAAGAAGAGGCACCGCTAACTATACCAAATTTTTCCCGCCAGGAGGGGAGCCACCCCTCCCAACTGGGTCTGGCAAGATATTTTGGTCTTAAGAACTAGCTACATCCTTAGAATGGCAGTTTTTCAAGATGTTTAACCTCAAGGAATTGGCCTTGTACCTCACAGATATTTGGCATTCTTTACTCAAAGCCTGATCATGTGAGAGATTTCACACAGAGGACAACCTGATACATATATGTAGGGCCTGCACTGTAATATAGGATTTTAAATATATATATGATTTATCATTCAGATGACTCAATCTTAGGTTCTCGGAGAACATAACAAATCCCAGTACATTTATTTTCTCATTACTTAGCCTGGACATCAAATAATTAATCAGATTTAAAAAAACATACCGATGTAGAGATGGCAAAGCTAAGAAGGATGTGTAACATAAAACTTCGAAATCAAGATCTCGTAAGATCTTAGTAGCTTAGGAAATTGAACATCATCTAATAAAATGGGATTATATCTACCTATCTATCTCTATATCTATACCTATATCTATATTTGTATCTATATCGATCTATATATCTATATGAAGTCTTATCTGTAGTAATTAACTATTTGACAAACACAAAGATACCAACTTCGGGGAAAAGAATTCACTCTTTGACAAAAAAAACCTGTTGTGAAAACTGGAAAATAGTATGACAGAAAGTAGGCATAGATCAACATCTTCAACTGTATACCAGGATAAGCTCAAAATGGATACAGACTTAAATGTAAAGCATGCTAATATAAGCAAGTAAGGAGAGTAAGGAATAGTTTACCTTTTAGGTATTAGGAAAAGGTAAGAATTTATGACCAAACAAGAGATAGGGAAATTTATGAAATGCAAAATGTAAAATCTTGCTTACCTTAAATTAAAAAGTTTTTAACAAACAAAGCCAATGCTACTAAGATTAGAAGGGAAGCAGAAATCTTGGAAATATTTTTACACCCAGTGTCTCTGATAAAAGGCCTTATTTCCGAAATATATAAAGAACTTAGTCAAATTTATAAGAATACATACCAAATAGTCAAAGGATATGAACAGGCATTTTTCAGATGAAGAAATTAATGTTATCTGTAGTCATATATAGAAAAAAAACCTCTAAATCACTATTGATTAGATAAAGCAAATCAAAAGAACTCTGAGGTACCACATCACACCTATCCAATTGGCTTACATGACAAAACAGGAAAGTGTTAAATGTTGGAGAAGATGTGGGAAAATTGGAATACTAGTTTATTGTTGGTGGAGCTGTGAGCCGATCCAACCATTCTGGAAAGGAATTTGGAACTATGTCGAAAGGGCTGTAAATATTTGCATACTCTTTGACAAAGCAATACAACTTCCAGGACTGTATCCCAAAGAGAATCAAAAAATGGGAAAAGGACCCACATGTACAAAAATATTTCTAGCAGATTTCTTTGTGGTGGCCAAGAATTAGAAATTGTGGGGATGTCTATCAGTTTGGGAATGGCTGAACAAGTTGTGATATATGAATGTAATGAAATACTGTTGTGCTCTAAGAAATGATGAACAGGTGGACTTCAAAAAACCTGGAAAGACTTACATGAACAGATGCTAAGTGAAGTGAACAGAACCAGGAGAACATTGCACACAGTAACAGCCACAGTGTGTGATAGCTGATTTTGAAAGACTTTGCACTTCTCAGCAATGCAAGGACTTACAACAATTCCATGGGACTCATAATGGAAAATGCCATCCACATCCAGGGAAAGAATTGTGGGGTCTGAATGCAGAGCAAAGCAGACTATTTTCATTTTTTGTAGTTTTGTTTTGTTTTTATGTCTCATGGTTTCTCCTATTTGCTATAATTCTTCTATACAACATGACTAATGTGAAAATATGTTTAATAAGAATGTATATGTGTATATGTAGAGCCTATTTATTTTTTTTTTAATTAAATTTATTTAACATATTTAGTTTTCAGCATTGGTTTTCACCAGAGTTTGAATTACAAATTTTCTTCCCATTTCTACCCTATGCCCCACTCCAAGATGGCGTATATTCTGGTTGCCCTGTTCCCCAGTCAGCCCTCCCTTCTGTCACCCCACTCCCCCCCCATCCCCTTTTCCCTTCCTTTTTTGTAGGTAAGCTAAATTTCTACTCCCCATTGCCTGTGTATCTTATTTTCTAGTTGCATGCAAAAACCTTTTTTTTTGTTTTTGAACATCTGTTTTTAAAAACTTTGAGTTCCAAATTCTCCCCTCTCCTACCTTCCCACCCACCCTCCCCAAGAAGTCAAGCAATTCAACATAGGCCACATGTGTATCATTATGTATAACCCTTCCATCATACTCATGTTGTGAAAGACTAACTATATTTTGCTCCTTCCAAACCCCTCCCCCTTTATTGAATCTTCTCCCTTGACCCTGTCCCCTTTTGTAAGTGTTTGTTTTGATTACCTCCACCCCCATCTGCCCTCCGCTCCATCATCCCCCCCCCCTTTTTTATCTTCTTCCCTCTTCTTTCCTGTATGGTAAGATACCCAAAAGGGTATGTATGTATGGTATTCCCTCCTCAGGCCAAATCTTATGAGAGCAAGGTTCACTCATTCCCCCCTCACCTGCCCTCTCCCCTCCTCCCACAGAATTGCTTCCTCTTGCCACCTTTAAGTGAGATAATTCATCCCATTCTATCTCTCCCTATCTCCCTCTCTCAATATGTTCCTCTCTCATCCCTTAATTTGATTGTATTTCTTTTAGATATCTTCCCTTCATCTTCAACTTAACCTATGTCCACTCTCATTCTCTCTCTCTCTCTCTCTCTCTCTCTCTCTCTCTCTCTCTGTGTGTGTGTGTGTGTGTGTATACATACACACACACACACACACACACACACACATAGATATATAGATACATACACATTCACTTATATATATATATATATACATACACATAAACATATATACATATATGCATATTCCCTTTAGCTACCCTAATACTGAGGTCTCATGAATCATACATATTATCTTTCCATGTAGGAAAGTAAACAAAACAGTTCAACTTTAGAAAGTCCGTTGCAATTTCTTTTTCTTCTTCTTTTTCTTGATTACCTTTTCATGCTTCTCTTGATTCTTGTTTTTGAAAGTCAAATTTTCTATTCAGTTCTGGTCTTTTCACTGAGAAAGCTTGAAAGTCCTCTATTTTATTAAAAATCCATATTTTGCCTTGGAGCATGATGCTCAGTTTTGCTGGGTAGGTGATTCTTGGTTTTAATCCTAGCTCCATTGACCTCCGGAATATTGTATTCCAACCGCTTCGATCTCTTAATGTAGAAGCTGCCAGATCTGGGGTTATTCTGATTGTGTTTCCACAATACTCAAATTGCTTCTTTCTGGCTGCTTGCAGTATTTTCTCCTTGATCTGGGAGCTCTGGAATTCGGCAACAATATTCCTAGGAGATTTTTTTTTGGGGATCTATTTGAGGAGGTGATCGATGGATTCTTTCAATTTCTATTTTGCCCTGTGGCTCTAGAATATCAGGGCAGTTCTCCTGGATAATTTCTTGAAAGATGGTATCTAGGCTCTTTTTTTGATCATGGCTTTCAGGTAGTCCAATAATTTTTAAATTATCTCTCCTGGATCTATTTTCCAGGTCAGTGGTTTTTCCAAGGAGATATTTCACATTGTCTTCCATTTTTTCATTTCTTTGGTTCTGTTTTATAATATCTTGATTTCTAAATAATGTCACTAGCTTCCACTTGCTCCAATTTAATTTTTAAAGTAGTATTTTCTTCAGTGGTCTTTTGGACCTCCTTTTCTATTTGGCTAATTCTGCCTTTCAAGGCATTCTTCTCCTTATTGGCTTTTTGGAGCTCTATTGCCATTTGAGTTAGTCTATTTTTTAAGGTGTTGTTTTCTTCAGTGTATTTTTCAGTATTTTTTGGGTCTCCTTTAGCAAGTCATTGACTTGTTTTTCATGGTTTTCTCGCATTCTTCTCATTTTTCTTCCCAATTTTTCCTGCATTTCTCTAACTTGCTTTTCCAAATCCTTTTTGAGCTCTTCCATGGCCTGGGACCAGTTCATGTTTTTCTTGGAGGTTTCTGTTGTAGGCTCTTTGACTTTGTTAACTTCTGTCTGTATGTTTTGGTCTTCTTTGTCACCAAAGAAAGAATGCAAAATCTGAGACTTAATCTTTGTGCGTTTTCGCTGCCTGGCCATATTCCCAACCAACTAACTTAACCCTTGAGTTTTTCAGTGGGGTATGACTGCTTGTAGACTAAAGAGTTCTATGTTCCCTGTCTGGGGGGGGATGTGCCAGCTCTGCCACACTAGCTCTCCTTCCCCAAGAACCCCAACCTGGACTGGGCTTAGATCTTCAACAGGCTGTGCACTCTTGCTCTGATCCACCATTTAATTCCTCCCACCAGGTGTGCCTGTGGCCGGAAGCAACAACAGTTGTAGCTGCCCCACCTCCGCTGCCCCCAGGGCTGGAAGTCGAACCGCGAACTCCTTCCACTTTTGCAGCTTTTCCCATTAACCTTCTCCCACTGTCTTTTGTGTTTGTGGGTTGAGAAGTCTAGTAACTGCCACAGCTCACTGATTCAGGGCACTAGGGCCCACTCCACCCGGCTCCTGGTCTTGTTGGTCCATGCTGCTCAGGCTGGGCTCTGCTCCACTCCATTCCAAGCTCCCAGCTCCGAGCTCCGTGTGGGATACATCTCACCCAGAGACCATCCAGGCTGTCCTGGGCTGGAGACCTGCTTCCCTCTGCTGTTTTGTGGGTTCTGCAGTTCTAGAATTGGTTCCAAGCCATTTTTCATAGTTTTTTGGAGGGACTCGGCAGGGAGGTAATGCTAGTCCCTGCTTTACAGCTGCCATCTTGGCTCCCCCCCGCCCCCGAGCCTACTTTTGATTGCAGGACTTTTTGGGGATGGAAAGGGGTGGGAGGGGGAGAAAATTTGAAACTCATGGACATGAACATAGAAAACTAAAAATAAATAAATAAAATAATTAAAAAAAATTGGAACAATAATGTGTTATTGATGGAATTGTGAACTGATCCAACCATTCTGGAGAACAATTTGGAACTATACCTAAAGGGCTATAAAACTGTGCCTACACTTTGACCCAGCAATAACCCTTCTAGTTCTGTATCCCAAAGAGATCATACAAAGGGGAAAAGGACCCACATGTAAACAAATATTTGTAGCAGTTCTTTTTCATGGTAGGCAAGTTTGGGAAATTGAGAAGATGCCCATCAATTGGGGAATGGTTGAACAAGTTGTGGTTTATGAATGTAATGGAATACTATCATTCCATAAGAAATGGTGAGGAGACTGATTTCAGAAAGACTTACATGAACTGATGCTAACTGAACTGAGCAGAACCATGATAATATTGTACACAGTAGCAGCAATACTGTGCAATGAACAACTTTGATGGACTTAACTCTTCCCAGCAATACAATGATCTAACACAATTCCAAAAGACTAAACTTGGAAAATGTTATCCACGTGCAGAAAAAGAACTATGGAGTCTGAACACAGACCAAAGCTTACTATTTTCTTTTTTTTTTCCTATCTCATGATTTTTCCCTTTGGTTCTGATTCTTCTTTACAACATGACTAATGTGGAAATATGTTTAATGTGATTTTATATGTATAGCCAATATCAGATTGGATGGCATCTTGGGGAGGTGGTAAGGAAGAGAGAGGAAAAATGGAACTAAATATCTCTGATAAAAGTGAATTATAAAACTAGGAATGAATAAATAAATATTAAAAAAATAAATCTAAAATCTTATATGTATTAAAAATGAATTTCATAAATATAATATGGAGTATACATGACTAAATAACAGTCTTCATGATGTCATGATGAATTTAGTGAAAGATGAAACTTGATATGATTTCACTGTTAATGAAGGAATCAATTAATATATATTTATTAAATATCTACTGTATACCAGGCATTGTGCCAGGTCAAGTCAAAAAGCACTTATTAAGTGCTTACTATATCCAAGTTACTGTGCTCAATACTAGAAATAGAATTATAAGAAGAAAAATCATCCTTTCCCTCAAGGGGCTTATATTTTAAATTGGGAAAACTATACTTAAAAGGGGAGCTAGATGGAGGGGGGAAGGATTAAAGTACCTTGCCTTGAGACATTGTAGAGAAAATTCAGTATGGTCAGAAATTACTGCCTAGAGAAGGATAAAGGTATGAGTAGCCTGGTTGTTCCCCTTAAAATGTAAGTAGTCAATCAAGATTAAAAGGATTTCAGGGGTGGAGTGTACTTCCAATATATGAAATCTAGAGTCCAAGCAGTTTCCAGGGCATAATAGACAAAGTCCTAGATGAAAGTCAAGAGTGTAGCATAAAAAGGAATAATAGGTGCTGGGAATAAAATATGAAAAACAAAAAGTCGCTGCTGCCAAGCAGACTAGTAACACAACATGCACATATATTATATACATATATATATAAACACACAAATAACATCATAAAAAATGAATAAATGATAACTTTGTGGCAATGGGGAAAAGGTTACTACTAGCTAGAAAGACCAGGAAAGTTCCTCTTAAATGAGATGGCTTTTGAGTTTATTCTTTAAGGATTCAGTGAGAGGACTGTCACGGGCTTCCGAAGCCTCGTGACTACGCTCGGGGTTCCCCCCAAGCCCCAGGCCTCTGCCTAAGCAAAGGGCCTGATCTCGCGGACAATGTACGGGGCGGGAGCCGAACAAGATGGTGAATGACTCCGTGTATTATTTCAGCAAGCAGCACATTTATACCTTTAGTGACGTAGGTACATTCTTTGGTTACGTGGATGAAAGACAGGTAAAGATAATACACCTGGGTCCTAGGACCGCCCTGACTCCGCCTACTCTCCTCCCACACTACCCAAAGCTCCCTGTGGGCAGGCAGTCCAGGCAAAGACCGGAAACTCCACGTGGTCCAAGTTCCACATGCTCTGCCAGAGAGCCGGAAGTTCCACGTGGTCAGGCAGGTCCGACCTGGAATTGCTAGGGAGGCAACAAAGGCGAGACCCCTCCTCCTGGCTCCACCCACATCCCAAAGCCCTGAGTCTATCTCAGCAGGCCCCTGGGCCTGGAGGTCTGAGGAGAGCAGGGCTCAGCTCTAACTCAGCCCGTAACATCTCCCCCTTTTCTGTTTAGCAACAAGAGTCAACGGGTACTGACTCAATGGCTGTATATAGGGCCCCAAAAAACATATTTGTCACTAAAGCAGTACAACATAGCAAAAAAGGCAAAGCCCCCACAATGGCCACAGTCTCTAAGACATGACTAAGCCAATTGAGGGTTAAAAAGATCTTAATATGACTCAAAGTTGTCTATAACACTGTCAGGTTGTAAATTCTCAAGTACTACCCCTCCTTCCTCAGTGGCCAATTGTAACACCTGGGTAATTTCTGCTGTAATGTTCTGACTATGAAATTAGGCTTAAACATAGCATTCATTATCCTAAGGACACAAGGTAGACAAAAACTTATTTTGACCTAACAAAAAAAAACATAAGGTACTGTATGGAAAATAGTCAAGAATACATTAGGAAATGGGTAAATGTTGTGAAAATACTAATAATTTTTGAAACTATTGTTCTGCTACTTCAATATTCCACTCAATTACTTGTACTCCCCTTTTTTGTCTTTGCTGACACCTCACCACTATAGGTACATCCCAATTTTTTCCTTTAACTATCCCCTAGTAAATAAACATTGGAAAGATAGAATGACGCATTGATAAATCAAAGGGGGCAGTCCCCTTTGTAAATACAGATACATAGACCCAAAAGGAAAATGATGATGCAATTGTCCCTTTAAGATTCAAAGAGTCTTTTCCTGTATAGCTGTCCAGCAAGCAGGAAGCATCAAGTCTTCTGGTCCTTGGCATCTGCTGCAGACATCTCCAGCAGAGGCTTCTTCTTCTTCTCTTCTTGCAGGAACCAGCTTTCTGTCCATTCCCCTACAAGAGTAATCTTAGCAGAATTTTAAGTTACCATTTCTAATCTTTATAACCCTGATCATTTTACAAATTCAGAATTGGAACCTTGACCAATTGTTCTATTTAAGAAATTCACATCAGAACCCAAATTCTTATACTTTGCATTACTCATCATTAATTTTCCTCACCAGAGGGATGAGACACCAGTACATGCATAAATACATTAAATAACCCATTTTTCAACACAGTACATATAATGTCATAAACTTTTGTCATGCCATGTTTCTTTGATGGCCTGTACAGGATAATACACAAACCTTTCTTCTTTTAACATTACTAATTGTAACAAAGCTTTAGACAAGCTTGATATTAACCAAATAGCAAAATAATATTCTCACAAGCCCTTGACCTAATTGTCTCCATACCATTACTGAGAGAAAATCTAACTTATGCCTATACAGAAACACTGACCCCAGTCCTATAGTAATCTAAGATGTTCCATAACTAGTATTAATAGATTTTCACTGTGCTTACAAAACCTTCTGATTAATAGAAATTTGCCACCAAGAGAGTAGGGACTTAAATTAAGGGGACCATATTTTTCCCAGCTTCCTGTCAACTCCAGGCAGAGGCCATGTTAAACTACAAGCTGCATTGAGCCAGGCCTAATCTGCCAGGCTTCAATTAAGGCATCAGGTCAAAACGGTCCCACCTCAGCACAGGCTGAACAGTTGCCCTCTCAACCCTGCCAAGAAATCATACCTGCAGCTCATGCTTGCCCTCTCACAGGGGTGCTGGCATCTTGGGTCAGCCTTCCTTGATACTCACACCTGGAGTTAGACTCAGAAAAACAGTCAGTTAACAGTCCCATAAAGTCTTTGAGTGGCAAGATTGAATGAATATAATCTCACATTGCTTCAGGAACATCCTTAAAACTAACTCTAAATAGCTTGTATGCATTTTCTCCCTTGTTCATAAAATGTTCCCCTAAAGATCATGAATTACTGCTGTAACACATTTGCATCAGTTTCTCTTCAATCTTCCTATTCTTCTCTAATTATGCCTGATCTGAAAGAATTGAGTCATATAATTTTATCTTTATGTTTTAGATGATGGAATGAATTCAAATCCACATTTAACTTTTCCCATTAATACAGGAATATTCTACAACTTCTCTTTTGTCACTAAAAAGCATCATATCATCTCACCCAGAACTTGGATAACTCACAGAAAACTGCAACCAATTAGCTTACAGGTGGAAATTCAGCAGGCCTTCTGAAAGTCATACAAAAAGAGTTTACAGAGCATTTTAAAAACAATTTAAAATTTATCGTGATATAAACAGGGATGGTCACTAAATTTTCATGAAGAAAAATTATTTGGAGAGCTTTAAAATGAGATGTGTCTCCTACTTAAAGCAAAATAACCTTTAAACATTTGGATTCATTCCCAAATTAGACCATAAACCTCCAGATTAACAAAAATACAGCTTTAGATGATGATAAAGGATTGAATTGTTGATCCTGTGACTTCTGGTATTTCTACATTAATATATTAATATATAAATACATGCATAACATATATTAATACATTAATATCTTAAATACACTTTATCAGGAATATTTGCCTGGCCATGAATGAACTTATAAGAGAAAAGAAAAAACTTTATTTGCACCTAGCTTTCTCCAAGCTTCATCTTATGCATTCCAATCCCTGACTCTAATTCTTCTGCTTTTACAAAAAGGGTTTGAATTAACAAAAAACCTAAGAAATTTGAAAGAGGTGAGCCACTTCCTTTTAAGCAAAAGGAGCAAGCTAAAACAATTTCAGTTGCTGAGCAGAACTGGCAAAGGTGAGTTAAAAAAGGAACTCAGGATTATCCATGATAAAAATCTCAGCCACAGGTAAATTACCTTGGGCTGGGAAGTCCCATTGAAAAAGAAAAGAGCCTGCTTATGTTAATTTCCCAGGTGGGGAGCTTCCAGGACCAACAGTAAAATGTTTAGCATTTTTAACACAGTCGTACCTTACATAGACAGAGCTTAATGAATCAAAATCTTTCTGATAGTAAATACCCAGAGATACAATAAAACCTTTCATCATTAATTACAGGTTACAAGTTTCTTTTAGTTTCAGCTCCTAAGGTGGAGTGGGGGGAGGGGATGGCCCCCAAGCCACATGGACCCTGAGGCCACGTGGACTGAACTACAGCTTCTACCCCCACAATCAAACTCCATACCAGTCTCTCTCACCTTCCCAAACTTTTACCTTAACTTTTTTCTTTTCTTTTTACCCTCTGAATCTCCAATTATAATCTTTCTTTCCCAAACTACCTTGAACATTTCAAGCAAATAAATTACACACTCACCCAGCTTTCCCTTTCCCCAGCTGGCTTACTTTTCACCTTAAAACTTAAAGATTAAAATGAGCAACAGCTTAAAACTTTTTGAAAGAGAGAACTTTGAACTTACCAGTCAAAGGTGAGTAGGACTCTGGAAAAAAGAGAATCCAGTGGTACCTTGTCCCCTCTCCTTGTACTGGAAGACTCAGAGTGTCTCTTTATAAGAGATTCACGCATTTTCCAAATTTGTCTTAGTGCCAAATGGTATAAAAAATTCTGATTTTATCTTAAGCCAAATTAGAACACATTTTCACTTAAATTTTAAGGGAAAAGTTCCCGCTTTCTTTCTTTTCTCTCTTCAGATCCCTCAAACTGGCCACATTTGAAGGAATGAAGTGAAAAAGAAAGAGCATTATATTCCAGCACTTTTCCAAAACTACTTTTTTCTCTCTCTTTCTCTCTCTCCCCAGCCCCACCCGCTGCTCCAAAGAACCTGGGGTCAGGAAGGGAGAGAAAGAGATAAGATTACAGGGTGGCTGATTACACACTCACACAGAGACACAGAGACAGAAACACAGAGGATTTTTTGAATCCTATACACAAAAATGCTTGGCCCTCTGATGTAACAGAGGCCAGGTGCCATGCTTTGCTGGGGTTGTGAAGACCCTGCTTTTAAAATAATCTGGGGCAAATCCCCATTGGTCTCTTCCAGTTGTTTAGGAGATATTTTTCCTTTGCTAGCTTCTTCCGAACTTTCCTGTAATGTATTTTAAGTTCCCAAATGCACGGATTGAATTTGTGTAGAGGAGTTGGGGGAGGGGCCGAAGGAGACTTCATTCTTTCCTCCAGATCACAGTCTAAGTTGCCTTTTTCTGGTATCTTGTCCTTTAAATCTGCCAAGTTTGCAAGTCCCTCCTCTTGCTCTGTTCCAATAGCCCCAAAAGTCTGTAAAACTTTTGTTTTGAGGAACTTCAGTGTCTGCAGCTGCTGCTGTGGTGTGATGCCCCTAAGTTTTCTCAAATAAATCATGCATCCTTGCTTCTTGCTAAGCTTGTGAAGTATTCTATGGAATGTCTCTAAGTCCTTAGAGTCTGTAAAGGATGCACACTGCCCCATGATAAGAAGATAAACCTCCTACCTCATCAGCTTTGTTGAAGCTGAGTTGTCCGCGGAGACGAGAAGATAAAGCATTTCTCGCTGACTTGAACCTGGACCAAGGCTGTGCGTGCACGCGAAGTCTTCCCTCCTGATCGTCTCCTTCTTGTCCCCGAAGGAGGCACCTTGGTTGCCGCGGGAACACACAGACATGGCCAAATCTATGTCTCCGCCCCGCGTTGGACGCCACTTGTCACGGGCTTCCGAAGCCTCGTGACTACGCTCGGGGTTCCCCCCAAGCCCCAGGCCTCTGCCTAAGCAAAGGGCCTGATCTCGCGGACAATGTACGGGGCGGGAGCCGAACAAGATGGTGAATGACTCCGTGTATTATTTCAGCAAGCAGCACATTTATACCTTTAGTGACGTAGGTACATTCTTTGGTTACGTGGATGAAAGACAGGTAAAGATAATACACCTGGGTCCTAGGACCGCCCTGACTCCGCCTACTCTCCTCCCACACTACCCAAAGCTCCCTGCGGGCAGGCAGTCCAGGCAAAGACCGGAAACTCCACGTGGTCCAAGTTCCACATGCTCTGCCAGAGAGCCGGAAGTTCCACGTGGTCAGGCAGGTCCGACCTGGAATTGCTAGGGAGGCAACAAAGGCGAGACCCCTCCTCCTGGCTCCACCCACATCCCAAAGCCCTGAGTCTATCTCAGCAGGCCCCTGGGCCTGGAGGTCTGAGGAGAGCAGGGCTCAGCTCTAACTCAGCCCGTAACAGAGGACAATGTAGCAATGTTGAGAGAAACCATTTTAGAGTTTATTCTTCAAGGAAACCAGTCAGAAGGCAATGTAGCAATGATGAGAGAAACCATTTTAGACATGGGGTGTATCCATGATAATGGTGTTGAGATGAGATATAGAGTATAGCAAGAAGACCATCATGATTGTATCTTAGAATATATAGAAAGAAGGAAGTACAGCAGAACTTAGATTTAGGAGTGACCTGGTTTATGTATGCTTTGCTGGATGAGGAAAAATTTTTCACAAAATTTGTCTTGCAGGACAAACAAAAATTTGCAGTAAGAACTTCATGTTTAGACTTGAACAGCTTACGATGGAATGATGTTCAACTAGGGCAATGTTTTTTTTTTCTTTCATATGTCAAACAAGGGAACCTCAGGTCAGTATGCTTCCTAATCACCCTTATGCAGCATTGACCCTTCGTGAAGGCAGCATCATTTGCTCTTAACCATCCCATTACAAGTGTGTTCACATGGGTTTGGGTACCTAGGTAGTACTTTGCATAAAAGTGTACAGTAGTGACTGTGATATAAAACAATATTTGTAACAATGTCCCCAATGAAGAAGATTGAAAAGGAAGGTGCAAGGAAGAAGAAGGACATTATTTTGGAAATGAACAAAGAAATTGAGAAGCATGAGCATGGTGTGCATGTGACCTGAACTTTCACGTTTTCAGGTTTTCTAATCGGTCTGCATCTACAATCTGTACCATTTTGAAGAAGAAGGATGAAATGAAGGTAGTAGATGCAGTGAAGGGGTTCATGAGAATATCAAAGCAACAGACATGTGTTCTCGGAGATGTTGAAAAGTTGCTCCTTTTGTGGATCAACGAGAAGCAGTTTTATAGGTGATACTGTAAAGGAGAACAGTATGTATGAAAAGGCAAGGACTTTGCATGCAGATCTTGGTTCAAAGATGCCAGCCCAAGTCAGTCAGAATAAGACAGTTGTAAGGCTAGCTGAGACTGGTTTGATAATTTCAAAAAGAAAAGGATCATTCATAGTGTTGTACGGTACAGTAAAGCAGAAACCTCAGATGCTAAGACAGCAGAGACCTTCTTCAGTGAATTTGAAAAGGTTATGATTTCTGAGAATTACCTCCTGCATCAAGTTTTTAACTGCAATGAGAAGGGTCTTTTGTGGGAAAAAAGGTGCCTAAGAGAATATACATTCCAGCAGAAGAGCATGTAATTCCTGGGCACAAGCCCATGAAAGACCATCTAAACCTTTGCTAATCTAAACTAAAATCTAAATCTAAACCTCTTTGCTAATTCAAGTAGGGATTTAAAAATCATGCCCCTTCCTGGTTTCATTCTGAGAATTGCCAAGCATTCAAGAAGAGTAAGGAGCAGAGGAGCAAGTTGAATGAATAGTAAGGCTTGGGTCACTCAGATATTATTTGTAGAATGAATCAACACAGTCTTCAGTCCTGTATTAAAGAAATATCTTCAAGAAAGCAGGCCACAACTCAAAGTCTTGCTGGTTATGGACAATGCTCCTGCCCATCCTCCTGGCCTCGAAGATGACCTATTGGTTTATTAAAGTCAAGTTCCTTCCTCCTAACACCACTCCACTAATCCACCCCATGGATCAACAAGTCATCTCAAATTTTAAGAAGATTTATACAAAAGCTTTATTTCAGCAATGTTTCAAGGTGACTGTAGGCACTAACCTCACCTTCTGAGAGTTTTGGAAGGACCATTTGAACATCATTGGCTGCCTCAGGATCATCGATAAAGCTCGGGATGGAGTCACCAAGAGAAAGTTCAATTCTGCTTGGTGAAAACTGTGGCCTGACTATGGTTCTTGAACTTGATTTTGTTGGATTGAAGAGAGTCAATAAGAGTCACAGAGGATCAGAAAACATAGTTGGTTTTTATCTGTGACATTTCTCAGAGTGTACACATCAGTCAGGTTTAATATTTAAAATATTTTTTCTGCTATTGCTGAAACTGTTGTTTTATTCACCTGCTCTGATATACTACAGAACAATGAAAAAAGAACTGGCACTAGAGTTCTAAAACTAGTAGTAAAATCCTACTTCTGATATTGTTACCTGTGTGACCTTGAACAAGCCAATTGACATACTTTGGTCTCAGTTTCTTCATTAATTAAAAAAAATGGAGTTGGAATACATAGACCATGATGTCCCTTCTAAATCTCTGATCAGCCTCAATTAAAGCTCTAACTCCAATAGTTCCATACACATCCTTGATCTTCACACATATATAGAAATAATTCAAATTTACTACATATTAAATAAAAAAAAACTGGGATGTTTTAGTTTGAGGAATAGTTTTACGATTAATTATCTATGTGGCATTTATTAAAACATTTGAATTCTCTGGTCCTCAGCTTTCTTGCATTAAAAAAAAAAACTAATTGACTAGATATCTAAGCAATACTTGCACTTCTAAATTTTAGGGTGACCATAACTGAAATATAGTTCTTTCTTTCCTTTTTTTTTGTTTTACTGCAGTCTTTTAGATGTTGATTTTTAAAACACAGTTATGTTAATCATCTGAAATTTAATTCAATAGTGAGTCTAATATTGCATTCTAGTTCTTATGTTTTTTTTTAATTCTTCCCTTTCTGATGACTGCCTGTTTGGTTCTAAAATGATTATAAAACATTTGAAATGAATTCAGTTAAAACATATTCAAAACCCACTGAATCAACCTTTGTCACTGCTTTATCTTTGTTTTGAAAAAAAAAGAAGTAACCTTGAAGTAAAGCATTGGCAGCTAGATTTTTTTTTCATTTCTCTGTGAGCATATGGCCTGAAGTTCATTAAAAGCAAATAAAAGAAGAAATTCATTTTAAATAGCAAGATAGTTATGCAATCTAATGGGGATATATATATATATATATGTATATATATATATATATATATATATATATGTGTGTGTGTGTATATATATATATGTGTGTATATATATATATATATATATATATATATATATATATATATTTGTAAGTAGTATGCAGAGTTACTTAATTCCATTAGAATTCAAAGCCACTTATGTTTCTAGACAACTTTGTAGGCCAGCTTGATACACACTTTCAAGGAAAATTTAAGCATTTCCTTGTTTTGAGACATTTTAAGTATTGATTTCATTTTACCAAAATGTTCCAAACTTTTGAAGAGTAGGATAGAAATGCCAGATTGAACAGTTCATATGAATGAATCATATCACTTAATAATTTTCATAAATAATCAAGTATATTCATTATAAGTGAATCAATATAGTGTATTGCATAAAAAGATAGACTAAAAGTTATGAAGACCTTGGCTGAATCCTTACACCTAACACATACTGGCTGTGTAGTTACACAATAACTGGACAAATTGCTTTCACCCACAATGTCCCAGGCAACACTTTAAAAGTAAATTTCACAAAAGTTGGTGACCTGCAGTTGGTAAAGTTACTTTCCTCACAATTAGTTCCTGAAATGAATGAAATAACAAGTCAAAACATGACCTTCCCCCATCTCCTACCTTCACCCTCCCCCAAATTCACCATATAAGAACAAACTGAGATGCCATTGTTGTTGTTTTAATAGTTTAGCTTCAAGAATAGTGATAATAATACTTTCCCAGATGTGTACCTAACTATAGAAGAGAACACCCTAGTTGTGGGTGAATACTTTTGGAGATCTACCTAGGAAATACTTAGTCTTCTTTTGTCTTTGAAATAAATCATAATTTGAATGTTTATTAGTATATATGAATACCCACACACAAAGACATGGTCTCAATGCCATTTAGGTGATAAGAATTCCAAAACAACATTGAAAGATTGTGTTTTAAGCTGATGAAGTCTATGGAATCCTCTTTATGTAACTCATTGATTTTATCTCTCTTTGGAGATGGACATAATCTCAATTTACTTCATTGCATAGGATATCACATTTACAACAACAGACTGAAGAGATATATTTTTTCCTCAGCTATTTTCTTATTGAACAATTCCATCCTATCAGATAACAACATCAAGGACAAAATGTGAATTTAGAGAATACAAGAAGAATATATCCCTAGAGTGGCAGCCTCAGGCAAATAAATATCAGCTAAACAGAGTTTAGGCACACATTTACTGATTCCTTAACATGTAGTTCCCATTGTTTTAGGGTGTTTCCACAATTTGGCTAGCAGCTTCTGTGGGGGTGTAAGATCCACCCACAGCCAGCACCCAGAAAGCTGCCAACAGCAAAGGTTCTTTTGATCTGCTTAACTAAGGAAAGCAAGGTGAAGGGGTTGACAAGCTTACTTTAATTCAGCATACAAATATCATTCACTTAGTTCAGGGGAAAAAGCCAACACCCTGAACTTCAGAGCAAATTACAAACAAAGTACAAACATCAACAGACAGACCCAATACAATTCATAATTACCAACATCTAGGTTCAGCCTGGGAGCTCAAAACAAGGGCTGGCCCAGAGTCACATGCCACCACTGCTGTGGCAAAGAGCTCTAAGGAACAGACAGCCAACCCCTGGTTTTTATATCTTTTTCAGCATCAGGGGTGAGTCACACATGCGACTCACCCACATGACCTAGAATCATCACAAAGAGGCAGACTTAAACCCATGTGGTCTAAAAGCCTCTGCTCTCCCAGACATGTAAACTAGGCCCTCCTTGGAGTTAGCCCCACATTGGGCTCCACCCTAGTTGCCAATCCACACCCACTAAGGTTTTACACCTAACAGGGGTTTGGACCTGGGGCTTAGCACCTAGTAAAGCTCAATGAATTACTCAAAGGGAACAAAAGCCAAACTATTTAAGGGCACTTGTTGAACTAAGTGCTAAGGAGCCCATTTTGCTTACCAACACATAGGGACTGTGAAGGAATGCAGAAGTATATAGAGCAAAGTCTCTGCCTTCAAAGGGTTTATGTTCCTTGTTGTTGTTAAGTAGTGTCTAATGCTTTGTGAACCCATTTAGGCTTCTCTTGACAAAGATACTTAAGTGTTTTGTCATTTCCTTCTCAAGCTCATTTTACAGATGACAAAGTTGAGGCAAAAGAGTTAAGTAACTTGTGCAAAGCAAAACAGCTCATAAGTTTCTGACACCAGATTTGAACTCACAAAGATGGGTCTTCCTGATTTCACTCCATCCACCCCTCCATCTAGCTGCTTACACTCTATTTTAGGAGAAAAGGCTATACACTTACCTGTTCCTTCTCAGGCCAATGGAAATGATATTTTCCTCCTCTAATTTACCATGATACCTCATTTTTTTTTTACTTATCACATATTTATTAGTATTATCATTATTAGTATTAGTTCTTTCTCCTACAAAATAGTAAACGACCTGACACCACAGATTGTGTTTAATTTGACCTTTTTCCTTTCAAAGAGCAGTTGAAATAAGTGTTTTAAAAGTTTATTAAATGAAATAAATTAGCAAATAAATTACAATCTAATCAAAGAAAAAGTTGTTTAGTACATCTGATAGAATTCAGGGAAGGGCAAGGTCAATGTGACCTAGAAAAAAGAGGTCAGAGGGATATTTTATGGAGGAAATAGGACATAACTTCCATTTTGAAGGTAAGTAACCTTTTGTTGAAGTGAGAGGAGTAGGGTGTACAGTTCTTGAAATAATGATAATAGTGAACTACAAAAATATTCAAAACTTTTTCTAAGCTTCTACAATTGACTCTAGTATTTCACCTTTTGAACCAAATTTCAATAGTCTTTCTGTCCAATACAATAAAAAGAACTGAAAAATAACAATATATCTGTCTTTTCTTCCTCCCCAGGCCAAAATTTGAGTTACACATTCACACAGTAAAACATGACAGGACTTCATCTCTTTTCTGCTTATAAAACTAATACTTTGGTACCAATGATTGATATCTCATTATGACAGCTAAAAGACTGCTCTGAATTTTCAATGTTGCCAACCAAAGAGTGTTTTATAAATAAAATGTAAAAAAAAAATCAGTCCAAATATAACTCTGCACCACACCCAAATCTTGTAACTATTTTTCACCTCAAACTTTAGTAGCCAACATTCTTAATAGCCTCTGAAGGAGAAGTCATCATGGAACAGCCAACAATGTATTTTTCCAGAGACAGAAAATATAATTCCAACAGCTATACTTACCAATCTAGGGTACTGGAAAATTGCCTTATTTGCACTGATGGACCCCATGGGAACTTCTTCGGGAACTTGGGGAAGTCAGCAAAACATAACTGAATAATACTATATCTTTTCATTTGCTATCAGATCAGAGCAGATCTCAAGAGTGGCAATGAGGTAGAACCATATGTTTCCTTGTATACTGTTGTGTGAGTAAAAGTTCCACAAGTGATTTGCATACAGACAGTAAAAGTGGATTTTTTTTTGATTCTTGAAATCCTGTGCTACATATTTAGTAGAAGAGTCAGTGAGATATTTACAAAATGAATAAGCAGTCACTATCTTAGTTATTTCTTCTTTCTGTGGCTTTCTCACTAGTCAAATCTTATCTGTATTCTAACTTGACTTCATAACTATTATTGCAAATGTTTCTTTTCCTTTTTCTTAAAAATGAATTAAAAAGAATTTCTATTATTCTCAATGACTTTCACATATTTGGAATAAATTTAGGCCCATAATGCATAATAACTATATTATCTATGATGAAGAGGTGTTTTCTTCTTGAAGTATAGAAACTATTTCAGAAATGCTAAATCTAAATTGAAATTCTTATCAATCTATTCCACTTTTGTGTCAAATCTGGGCATACATCTGCCTTTCTTCTGAAGCTACCATTTTAGTCTCCTTTAAACATATTTTTGCTTCAATCTAATGTAATATATGCATTAATATTATAAGCATAGAAAATACTACATTTGTTCCTCCTCTATACCCAGTATTGATTTAATCCCTGGTTATCCTTGACCATTTCCCTATTTCAAATATCATGGAAAGTCATCCAAGTTGTTGCAACTTCTTCCACCTTAGAGAATGAGAAAACTGCTTGAGATTGGTAACAGAAGAAGGATACACAATTGGTCAGACAGTGATGTATGCCTTCCTTCAAACCCTCTGCTATCAAAAAGCTTCCATGAAAAGAAAGGTACACCTGACATTCTGCTCTTGAATTTGAGGCATGGAAAAGCCAGAACTAAAGCAGATGCAAAATAGAAAGTAGTTTTTTTTTGGTGCAATTACAAAAGGCCTGGGCAGGAATGAGTTTTTTCTGGGTCTCTAGCTGAGACATGCTATAGCAGCATTCACTTATGGAACATTGCATAGGTAATAAATGTATTAGGGCATGGCTGGTGGAGTGTTGGGAGAAAATATAATTCTACACCAAGAAGCTGAGATGGATTGTAGCTGGTGAGAGTGACAGGTGCTATTTACAGGAAACTGTAAACAACTCAAAATAGAGTAATGTATTAGAATAGTTCCATTAGAAAACCTTCATGGGAGAACTGCAATATTGCTATGGGTCTATTGGTTTTCACTGACATGCAAATAAATCTTATTCTTTAAGTACTGTGGACTATTGTTTATAAGAGCCTTTGCAAGCCTACTGAATGATGTCAGACTGAAAGTCTCCAGATTTTTTTAAGTGCCAGTAATGAATTAGAGAACTTAGAAATCCACTGAAGTGTACCTAGACTCTTTGGATCAGGTGAGAACTTCTGACAACAAAGTTACATAAATGTAAGGAAAGCTATAATCCAAAATAAAAGCAAATTAACCGCATTATCATAAAACATTCTCTCTCCTTAAAAATATAAATCAATCCTAGTGCCCCCTAATATGCAAAAATAAATAATTACACTAGCTATTACATTTTGTGGTCTGTAAGCACTTTGAAGGTAGGCATTTTATATTATGTTTCCTTTCTGTATAGCCTTTGTCACAGTTAGATTTTAGCCAAATACTCAATCTGTCTTCAAAATCTCAAAGTTATTTATATTTTTATGATTGTCAAACAAAAATCACAAATATAATGACATATTTTACAATACCATCAATGATCCAAAACTCTTCATCTATAATCAAGCACTACACCCTTGTCTGTGTATGAGCATGTGAGAAAGGTTTTTATATGGAGTCTGATAGAAAATTGCACTAGGAATCAAAAGGCCTGTTTCAAGTCATGATTCTAATAATAACTAGCAGTTTGATGATGACAAGTCACTCCATATTTCTCACTTTAAACTTCTTCATTTGTCAAATAGAGGAAGTATTTATATCCCAAGTTTGTTGTGAGAAAAATGCTATATAAATGGGAATTATTACTGGGAGTTAAATTTGAATTATAAATAACTATTTTAGCACTCTATATTCTATTATTTTTATTCTTTCAAAAATGGTTATGTATACGCCTATCCCCTTCCATTTCTTTTCTGTATTTTCTTTACTTTAAAAAAAAGTATTTCTTCTCTTAGTTTTTGAAATAATTGAAATTGACAAGACCTGCTGAGTTTGAGAAGTGCTCTCATCTGTTTTTGTTCCTTTGCAAGGTTAAAGAAGATAAAAGATCTATGGTTCTCCTTCTTGGATGAGAGAAGGGATCATTGATGCTGTTGAAGCATAAGGGATACTAATGACTATGGAGACTCTAAGCTGTCTCTTAGGAAGGGAACTTACCAATTCTTTTATCTCTCTTGCTTTGGAGGTAGCAACAGCAACAGCAACGGCAGCCAGAACTCCTCCATAATCATGGTCTCAGATAATTACACAGGTGCAGCTGTTCTTTACACGTATAAATAAAGATGGGAAAAGTCCCCTGCTGACAATGCAATTATATAGTTCATTCCTACTCACAGGAGAATACATTTCTTTTGACTCCCTGTGGATGGTGCCTATATGACTTACAAAACTTGGGAACCAGTTTGAGCACTTTTGAAAGGAAGGGATAGAATTCAATCCAAGTTATGCTGTGGCCATTTGATAAGTGATGATTTATATGGTTCTTGTCATACTTGACCATAGGTGAGAGGGTGGAGTGCTTGATTTAGATTAAGGTAAAATCCTTGTTAACTTCAATTCATCTTCTTGACACTTAGTTCATAAGACTTAGAAATTTGCTGCTGCATTACCTATTCATCGTACTCTGAAGCTAATTCCCAAGGGAGCACTGCTTTATTTTAGAAATATATTTAATCATGTACTTTTTAATCATTTTCCCTGACTTGGTCAGTGACATTAAGAATCTTCTTTCAATTCTATGTTCACTATTCAAATAAAGAAGAAAATGGAATTCAATGAAAAAGATTACTTCACTAATGTTTATTTTTTCTTTAACAATACAGTAGAACCTCAGTTCCTTCTGAGATTTTGTTCATCATGTGATTTGTTCATATTGCAAAGAATTTTCCCATAGAAAATAATGTAAAGTCAGATGATTGGTACCACATTCCCAAAAATAATCATATAAAAATAATTATTTATAATTTTAAGTACTTTTTTGTTCCTAATGCACCTGAAACACAATAGCAATCATTAGTGCACAATATAAACCAAAAATAAAACAAATTCATCTGCACTTTACCTCTGAGAAGAGTTGTAGCTGCCCATGAGGGAGACGAGAGACAGGAGGAAGAGGAAGGGTTATTGCTCAGAAGGAAAATCTCCTTCCATGAGCAAATCAGGGATTTTAACATCTGGGGTGTTCTTTTTTATTCTAGTTTCACTAAAAGTAAGACTAACACTACTGACCTCACTTATTTTTCATTTTTTTAGAATCACTTTCATGTTTTGACTCATTGTATTTTTTTTCTTTACATTCACTTCTGACTGAAAATCTATTGAATGACACTTGTCTTTAAATTATTTTAAGAATGTGATGGAAATGTGACATTGTAATATTGTTAAAATATTCATGGATCTCATTGCTACAGACTTATTTGAGTGACCTCAGGATCCTTTGTTTGACATATGAAAACAAAAAGAAAAGAAAAAAAGAAAAAACATTGTTCTAGTTGAGTAGCAGCTGTTCACAATCCATTCAAGTCCAAACACGATGTTCATACTGCAAATTTTTGTTCATCCTGCAAGACCAATTTTGTGGAAACTTTTTCCTTGTCCAGTGAAGCATGCATAAACCAGGTTACTCACAAACCAAGGTTCTACTGTAACCTAAGTTAAAACAAATGAAATGCAAGAAAAAAAAATATTATCATTTAATGGGAGGGAATTCCTACCTCCGTATGGCCTCCTTTTTCACAAATTTCATTCCATTATTCATTTGTTCCTTCTCTCACAGTTTAATGTAAGAAAAATAAGAGTAAATCTTACAAGAATTTCAATGACATATATTTCATATTTTCAAATGCTCAAGTTCAAAGATTATTAGTTTTTCACTTTTTTATTTGGTTTTTTCTTCATTTTCAACATTAATTTCTATCTGACTTTGAGTTCTAACTTTTCTCTCCCTCCCTCTGCTCCCTCCTCCCCAAGACAGTGTTCAAACTGAAATAGGCCATACATATGAATTGGTAGTAAATATATTCTCACATTAGTCATGCTGTAAAGAAGAATTGGAACTGAAAGGAAAAAAAATGTGAAAAAGGAGAAATAAGGGAGGTGTAGCCAAGATGGTGGCTAGAAAGCAGGGACTAGCATGAGCTCCCCACCAAGTCCCTACAAAAACCTATGAAAAATGGCTCTGAACCAATTCTAGAACTGCAGAACTCACAAAGTGGTGGAGGGAAACAGGGCTCTACCCCAGGACAGCCTGGATAGTCTCTGGGTAAGGTCTATCCTGCACTAAGTTGGGAGTGGGGGAGTGGAGCTGAGCAGAGCAGAGCCCACCATGGGTGGTGCCGAAAAACCAGACCAGGAGCCAGGTGGAGAATGCCCTGGAGCCCTGAATCATTGGGCTGCACCAGTTACTAGACTTCTCAACCCACAAACACCAAAGGCAACAGAGTAGGTTAGTGGGAAAAGCTGCTGGGGACAGGGATAGAGTTTCTGGTTCAGCAACTGCCTGGGGGGGGCGGTGCAGTGGAGGTTGGGCAGCAACAGAACTACACCTGCAGTTGTTTCTGGCCCCAGGCCCACCTGGTGGGAGGAATTAAGTGGCAGATCAGAGCAGGAATGAAGAGCCTGCTGAAGATCTAAGTCCAGTCCAGGCTGGGGGTTCTTGGGGAAGGAGGAGTGCTGGTGCGGCAGCTCATCCGCCCAAGCTTGAAACATAGAACTCTTTAGTCTACAAGCAGTCATACACCACTAAAGAACTCAAGGGTCAAGTAAGTTGGCTAGGAACATGACCAGGCAGCGAAAATGCACCCAGATCCAGTCTCAGACTTGTGGAATCCTTCTTTGGTGACAAAGAAGACCAAAAAATAAAGCCAGAAGAAGTCAACAAAGTCAAAGAGCCTACAACAAAAGCCTCCAAGGAAGACATGAACTGGTCTCAGGCCATGGAAGAGACCAAAAAGGATTTGGAAAATCAAGTTAGAAAAATAGAGGAAAAATTGGGAAGAGAAATGAGAAGGATGCGAGAAAACCATGAAAAACAAGTCAATGACTTGCCAAAGGAGATCCAAAAAAATACTGAAAAATACACTGAAGAAAACAACACCTTAAAAAACAGACTAACTCAAATGGCAAAAGAGCTCCAAAAAGCCAAGAAGGAGAAGAATGCCTTGAAAGGCAGAATTAGCCAAATGGAAAAGGAGGTCCAAAAGACCACTGAAGAAAATACTACTTTAAAAATTAGATTGGAGCAAGTGGAAGCTAGTGACATTATTTAGAAATCAAGATATTATAAAACAAAACCAAAGGAATGAAAAAATGGAAGACAATGTGAAATATCTCATTGGAAAAACCACTGACCTGGAATATAGATCCAGGAGAGATAATTTAAAAATTATTGGAATACCTGAAATCCATGACCAAAAAAAGAGCCTAGATATCATCTTTCAAGAAATTATCAAGGAAAACTGCCCTGATATTCTAGAGCCACAGGGAAAAATAGAAATTGAAAGAATCCACCAATCACCTCCTCAAATAGATGCCAAAAAGATATCTCCTAGGAATATTGTCACCAAATTCCAGAGTTTCCAGGTCAAGGAGAAAATACTGCAAGCAGCCAGAAAGAAACAATTTGAATATTGTGGAAATGCAATCAGAATAACCCAAGATCTAGCAGCTTCTAAATTAAGAGATCGAAGGGCTTGGAATATGATGTTCCAGAGGTCAATGGAGCTAGGATTAAAACCAAGAATCACCTACCCAGCAAAACTGAATATCATGCTCCAAGGCAAAATATGGATTTTCCATAAAACAGAGGACTTTCAAGCTTTCTCAGTGAAAAGACCAGAGCTGAATAGGAAATTTGACTTTAACCATAAGAATCAAGAGAAACATGAAAAGGTAATCAAGAAAAAGAACAAGAAAAAGAAATTTCAAGGGACTTAATAAAATTGAACTGCTTTGTTCACATTCCTACGTGGAAAGATGATGTGTATGATTCATGAGACCTCAATATTAGGGTAGCTGAAGGGAATATGCATGTGTGTGTGTGTGTGTGTGTGTTTGTGTGTGTGTGTGTGTGTGTATATGTTTATGTATATATATATATATATATGTATATGTGAGTGTTTATGTATGTATATGTGTATGTGTGTGTATATATATATATATATATATATATATATTTAGAGAAAGAGAAAGAGAGAGAGAGAGAGAGAGAGAGAGAGAGAGAGAGAGAGAGAGAGAGAGGGGGAGAGAGAGAGAGAGAGAGAGAGAGAGAGAGAGAGAGAGAGAGAGAGAGAGAGAGAGATCAGGCACAGGGTGAGTTGAAGATGAATAAGGGATGAAAGAGGAATATATTGAGAGAGAGTGATAGGGAGAGATAGAATGGGGTAAATTATCTCGCATAAAAGGGGCAAGAAAAAGCAGTTCTGTAGGAAGAGAAGAGAAGGCAGGTAAGGGGGAATGAGTGAATCTTGCCCTCATGAGATTTCACCTGAAGAGGGAATATTATATATACTCAATTGGATATCTTACCCCACTCCAAAGAAGGAGGAAGAAGATAAAAAAGGGGGGATGATAGAAGGTAGGGCATTTGGGGCTGAAGGTAATCAAAAGCAAACACTTTCAAAAGGGGACAGGGTCAAGGGAGAAAATTCAGTAAAGGGGGATAATTTAGGAAGAAGCAAAATGTAGTTAGTCTTTCACAACATGAGTATTGTGGAAGGGTTATACATAATGATACACATGTGGCCTATGTAGAAGTGCTTAACTTCTTAGGGAGGTTGGGTGGGAAGGGAAGAGGGCAGAGAATTTGGAACTCAAAGTTTTAAAAAATAGATGTTTAAAAACAAAAACAAAAAAGTTTTTGCATGCAACTAGAAAATAAGATACACAGACAATGGGGTGTAGAAATTTATCTTGCCCTATAAGAAAGGAAGGGAAAAGGGGATGGGAGGGGAGTGGGGTGACAGAAGGGAGGGCTGACTGGGAAACAGGGCAACCAGAATATATGCCATCTTGGAGTGGGGGGGTAGAAATGGGGAGAAAATTTGTAATTCAAACTCCTGTGAAAATCAATGCTGAAAACTAAATATATTAAATAAAATTAAAAAAGAAAGAAAGGAGAAATAAAGAAACAAAAAAGTTCCATGGTCCAATCTGCATTCAGACTCCATATTTCTTTCTCTGTATTTGTACTGCATTTTCTATTATGAGTCTTTTGGAATTGTCCTATATCCTTGTATTCCTGAGAAGAGTTAAGTCTATTAAAGCTGTTCATCATACAATGTTGCTGTTATTGGGTACAATGTTTTGGTTCCATTCAATTAACACAGTGTCAGTGTATGTAAGTCTTCCCAATATTTTTCTGAAGTCCACCTCCTTAGCATTTCATTTAAAAATGTATTTATTTATTTTTAGTCTTCAATATTTACTTTTATAAGGGTTTGATTTTAAAATTCACCCCCTCCTTCTCCTTTCCCCTCCACAAGATGGTATGCAATATGATGTAGGCCATACATGTGCAATCATATCACATATTTTCACATTAGTAATGTTGTAAAGAAGAATTAGATTCAAAGTAAAAAACCACAAGAAAGGGAAAAAAAGAAAAATAGTGTGCTTCAATCTACACTCAGACTTTGTAGTTCTTTCTCTGGATGTGGATAGCATTTACCATGATGAGACTTTTGGAATTGTCTGGAATCACTCCATTGCTAAGAAGAGCTAAATCTATCAAATTTGGTCATAGTAAAATGTTGCTGTTACTGTGTAGAATGTTTTCCTGGTTCTGCTCACTTGTCTCAGCAACAGTTAATGCAAGTCTTTCCAGGTTTTTCTGAATTTACCTCCTCATCAATTCTTATGGTACAGCAGAATTCAATTATATTCATATACCACAATTTGTCCACCAATTCCCCAATCAATGGGCATCCCCCCCCAATTTCCAAATCTTGGACACCACAAAAAAGAGTTGCTATAAATATTTTTACATGAGGTTCCTTTTCTTATTTTTTTAATCTATTTCAGATACACACCTAGAAGTGGTATTGCTGGGTCAAAGGGTATGAATAATTTAATAACCTTTTTGCAATAGTTGCAACTCTTCTCCTCAATGTTTAGATCAGTTTACAACTCCCCCAACAATGGATTAGTGTTCCATTTTCCCATATCTCCCATATTTATCATTTTTACGTTTTGTCATGTTAGCCAATGTGATGTGTGAGATGGTACCTCAGAGCTCTTTTAATTTGCATTTCTCTAATCAAGAGTGATTTAGAGTATTTTTTTGTATGACTATAGATTGGCTAAATTTCTTCATCTGAAACCTGGCTGTTCCTTTTCTTTGACCATTTATCAACTGCGAAATGACTTGTATTCTCATAAATTGTAATCAGTTCTCTCTCTCTCTCTCTCTCTCTCTCTCTCTCTCTCTCTCTCTCTATATATATATATATATATATATATATATATGTATATATATATATACATATATATACACATATATGTACATACATATATAAATGTATACATACATACATACATATATATATATATGTTAGAGATGAGGCCTTCATCAAGGACATTGGTTGTTGAAATTGTTTCTGAGCTTCCTACTTCCCTTCCAATCTTGTTTTTATTGGTTTTGTTTCTGCAAAAAAACATTTTAATTTGAGGGGCAGGGGCAAGATGGAGCTGTGAAAGGAAGGAACTACTGGAGCTCTCCCATAAATTCTGTCAGATACATCTAAAAAGTGAATCTGAGCAGATTTGGGAGAGTCAGAAGCGACGAGTAGACTGAGATGGGCAGGAGCACCAGGCACGGGCAAGGACATCAGACCAAACCAACCAGGAACAGCAAAGGAAACCAGCAAGTGCACCAATCTGGGAGAGCCCTGGGCAAGGGAAACACCACAGCATGGAACAGGCCCAGGGCAGAAGTACTGGCTGTGGCCATGGTCAAGCCCCAGGCCTCTCAGCTCAGGACTGAAGTCTGTCAGAGCTATGGGAGATACCAGGGCAGAGCCTGCAGCTGTGGGTGCAGCTAGCCTACAGGCCTCCAGTCCACAGTCTAAAGGTTTGAAACTAGCCTTCTTGAACTTCTGGGAGCCATGACGGCCAGGTAAAATGACTCTCATTCCTCCCTTGAATAAGCCAAGAGAATATTGACTCAGGAGAAACAGAGGAGCCAGGAGGGGGACTTCAGTAGCAAGAGAAGTTGGGGAGATGGCCCTTCTTGTGGTGACAGAAGGAGACTAGTGACGGAAGAGAGGTATCCCAGCAGACCTCACCTCAGCAAAACAATGAGAGTAACTGAGCATGGGGGCAGGGGGAATGGAACTAACAAACGTCAATGGCAGGACCCCGGATGTGGCTTTGCACAGCCAGAGGAAGTGGCAGGCACCAGCAAGATAACAGCTGAGACCACCCATGCTGTAGAGCAGTTCTAGGGAAGAAGTGATTCCCAGCAGCCAGGCCACCTCTCCCCCTACCTCACAAAACCAGAGGCCATAGCACATAAAGCTAGCTGCCAACACAAGAAACTTGGGACAGACCTGCCCCCCCAAGACCCAGAAATAGTGATCCACTTTAGAAACCAGGAGGAAAAAAGCACCATAAAAACCACTAAGAAGCTTTCAAAGACCATTGATTCCTATTATGGAGACAGGGAAGATCAAAATACCAGTTCAAAAGAGGACAGCATGGACACTACACCCACATCTGAAACCTCAAAAGAGAAAGTGAACTGGTCTCCAAACATAAAAGCATTACTGGAAGACCTCAAGGAGGACTTTAAAAGCCGAACTGGGGAGGTAAAAGAAAAATTGGAAATAATGGAAAAAATTCACTGCTGAAAACAAATTTTTAAAAAGTAAAATAGGCAAAATGTTTAAGGAGAATCAGAATGTAAATGGAGAAAAGGTGTCAATGAAAAGTAATTTCAAGCAAATGGAAAAAAAGATAGAGAAGCTAAAGGAAGAAAATAGTATATTAAAAATAATATTGGGCTAGAAGAAGCTAAATTCTCTATGAGACATCAAAAATCAGTCAAACAAAATCTAAAGAATGAAAAAATAGAAGAAAACTTGAAATATCTGATTGGAAAAATAAATGACTTGGAAAAAAGATCCAGGAGAGACAATCTAAGACTTATGGGTCTACCTGTAAGCCATGATGAAAAAGAGAGCCTGGAAAGTATCTTCCAGGAAATCCTTAAGAAAAACTACCCCGAGGTTCTAGTACCAGAGGGTAAAATCATCATCAAAAGAATCCACTGATTACACCTTGAAAGAGATCTCAAATTGAAACCTCCAAGATGTATTATAGCCAAATTCCAGAAGTACCAGGTCAAGGAGAAAATACTGCAAGCAGACAGAATGAAACAATTCAAATATCATGGAACCACAGGCAGGATCACACAGGATCTTTAATCTTCTACAATAAATAAGAGGAAATATTGGTGATATTCTGAAAGCAAGGGAGGTTGGACTACAACCAAGGATCAACTACCCAGCAAAACTGTGCATAATTTTCCAGGCAAGGAGATGGGCATTCAATGAAGTAAGGGAATTCCAGCCATTCCTGATGAAAAGGCCAGAGCTCAATGGAAAATTTGATCTTCAAATACAAAACTCAAGAGAGACATAAAAAGGTAAATGTGGGAAAAAACTAGTTAATCAATAAGGTAAATTAGTTACATCCCTATATAGTATTATTTTGTTTTATACATATATAAATCTTGAGATTAATACAGTTATGACAATTGAAAGGGATATACATGGACCGTGAGTGTAAGTATAAAATAACTGATACAATAACAAAAATGTAATTAAGAGTGATAACGGGATGGTTCTGGGAGAAGAAGTAAGAAGGTAGTAGAAAGGGGCAAATTTTATCACAGGAATAAGAGACACAAAAACATATTATGGGAGAAGGAAAGAGGGGAGGTAAGAGAGTGATATTTGAGCTTCACTCTCATCGGATTTGGTTCAAGAAGGGAATAAAATACCCTTATAGGCACAGAAATAAAATTTGTCCTACAAGCAGTAGGAGGGAAAAGGGGAAAGAAAATGGAGGGGCTGGTCAAAAGGGAAGGAAGAAGTAGCAAGGGGAAAAAGGTAAGATAAGGTAGGGGAATCAGAGGGAGGGTAAACTGAGGAGGGTAGCAGTCAAAAGCAAAACTCTGTTGAGGAGTGAAAAGGAAAAATAAAAGCATAACCCGAGGGGGGGGGGATGGGAAATAGGATGGAGAAAGACACAGATAGTAATTATAACTGTGAATGTGAATGGGATGAACTCTCCCATAAATTGGAAGCAGATAGCAGAATGGATTAAAAACCATAACACTACAAGACTTTGATTACAAGAAACACATTTGAAACAAGGGAATACACACAGGGGAAAAGCAAAAGACTGGAGTAGGGTATCTTGTGCTTCAGCTAAAATTTTAAAAAAAGCAGAGGTAGCAACCTTAACTTCAGACAATGCAAAAGCAAAAACAGATCTAATTAAAAGAGATAAGGAAGGACACTACATCCTGCTAAAAGGCACCATAAACAATGAAGAAACATCATCATTTAACATATATATACCAAGTGGTGTAGCATGCAGATTCTTAGAGGAGAAGTTAAAGGAGTTACAGGAAGAAATAGACAGCAAAACTATAATAGTGGGGGACCTCAACCTCCCCCTATATGCACTTGATAAATCTAACCC